>NC_056728.1:1520100338-1520419837 GCF_019279795.1 Protopterus annectens
AATAGTCAATGGCATGCATAAGACAACAATACCAGGGAATAGTGGTTGCTAAGGGGGAACGCTCAGTGTGAGTGTGGTAACTATGAATTAGCATTCTGGTTTATGTAAATGAGGGTATTGACACTGAATCACAGATTTCCTCTCAGTGTTAGCGTGCACCCAACCGTGTAGGTGCAGCAACACCATTGTATAAGTATAAGAGGTGGATGACCTCATAAGGGGATGTGTAATGCATGCTGTAAGCTTATTGGAGCTCTTTGGCCCATGTTTGCCCTTAGCTAAGCAAAGCTAAGGAAGGGGGCGTGTCTCACATTGTTGAGCAATGTTTTCCCTGCTTAGACATGCACCAGATTTAAAAAAAAAAAAAGGAATTAGTAGCAGTGTCCACATCTGAGCACTGGGTATGCACGGTGCACCTTGGGGCTTAAACAGAAAGGCAATGGGAAGGGAAAACAGCAGTAGGAAGTCAATCAAGAGAACTAGCATAGCTGGCAGGTGAAATGTATCAGAATCAGCCAAGTACACAGGCAGCAGCCCAGCACACTACTATAAACTATGCAAACACACCTTTCATTCTGTTTTTTTCCCACAAACTCTACACCACTGTTGTACACAGATGGGGAAATTATACCTGACAAAAATAATAAAATGTTAGGGGCTGCTGTCACTCTCATACTTCAATATGTGCAAGAGGCTGAGGGTGGTGAGGATGTGAATGCTGATGACCAACCCACAGTGAGGAGGAAGAGAAGAGTGTACAGACCCAGGGTAACTTTCCAGGGGCTACATGAGCTGGAGATAGTGGAGCTCTATAGGGTGGACAAGACATTCTAAAGTAAATTATTGAGCTGTGCCGGCCCTGCCTCACACACACAGAACCAACAGAGGGGAACCCATCCCAGTGGATACCAAGGTATGTGTAGGCTTAAGAATATTAGTCACAGGTACCTTCCAAAGGCCAACTGGGGATATCATGGGGATCTCACAGGCATCAGCATCCAGGGTACTCCACCAGTTCCTGGATGCCATGTCAGCACATGCTAGTGAGCACAGTGAGCACATGCATTTCCTCAACACTCGTGAGGCATTGACCAGCAATATGCGTCTCTTCCACCAAATAGCAGAATACCCTAAGGTAGTGGGTGCAATAGACTGCATGCACATACACATCAAAGCACCACCCAGTGAGCTGAGTAGGGTCTACATAAACCACAAGGGCTTCCCCTCCATCAACTGCCAGGTTGTGTGCGATGCCCAGGGCATTATCTTTAATGTGTGTGCTGGCAGCCCTGGAAGCTATCATGACTCCCACATCTGGCATATGACATAGCTGTACCAGTCATTTGCCAGTGGGGACATCCCATATGGCCACCTAGTGGGGGATGCTGGATACGCACTGGAGCCATGGCTGATGACACCCCTCAGAAATGCACACACACACCTGAACAAGAACTCCATAATGAGGCACATGCACAAAGCATAATCATTATAGAGTGTGTGTTTGGGATGCTCAAGTCACTGTTCCACTACCTGTACATATCCGATGGAGCCTTGCAGTACTATCCGGCTACATGTACACAAATGTTCATATTATGTGCCATGCTACACAATATGATCCTGTGGAAACAGCTGCAGCAGGAACAGCACGGGGCAAAGGTACACAGCCACCCACCATTGCTAAGGCCATCACAGGCACAGAGTGATGCAGAGGAGGAACTACCTGAGCCTGGCCATGTAATAAGAAGGAGGCATGCCCAGTATGCCCAGGCCTTAGCAAAGAAGCAACACTTAGCACATACACTGACACATTAGGGACCCAGTGAATGACACGTCTTTCTGACTAGCACATACAGTAAAAGGGATGCCAAACATGACACTACCTGTGCATTACCATGTATAAGGAGTGTACTATGTGCATCTGACATAGTCAGCCCTCCAGCACCATCCTCAATACTGGCCCAGCCACAAGGTAAGTCACTTTTTCTATCAATTACTGAATGGGGTAGTATGTTCTGATAGTTGTATCTATGGTATGGATGCGAGCATGCAAGGGAATTGGGTGGCTGAATGGGATGGCAGCAGATATTGGACACCTATATGGGCAGCATGAAATCCATAACAAATACTGGTGTGGTCATACTAGGCAGTACTAGACAAGGTGACAAACCCCACCGCAGTACATGTGGTGGCCCAAATAACTGTGGGTGTCCATAGGACACAAACATGCATGTCATAGAGGCTCACATACCCACCACAGGCCTCAGTCAGGACAGGTGTAGATGACCATAAAGAAAGGCTGGGCTAAGGCCTCCAAATGGTGGCAATGGTTAACAGCCCCTTTCCAGACCTACACAGACAAATGACAACAGGTCTGGCAGTTGTATGTTAGTTCTGAAGGGTAAGAAATCTGAAACTGAAATGTAGGTATATAAAAACTAAGATCTGTACTCTACTGATATGCCTCCAGTCTGCATGATAGGTCAGAATACAAAATGATGTGGAAGCCAACAGAGTACCTGAAATACCAGTACAGTCATAGCAGATGTTTAAATTTGTCAGGTGTGCACCCCCCACAATCCTGTGTAGAAATGCAGTAATATGTAAGTTTGAGCAGTAATATCAGTGGAGCACAGATTGCCTGAGCTGGCCCAATCTGCAGGATAGATTGTTGCATGTGTACAATATGCAGGGGTCTGTGTGTTAGGTTGTTGTGTGTTCAATATTGTCTGGAAGTGGTCAGCATGTAGGTATGGAGGGTTGTGCCTTGGTGGGCTATGGGCAGTACTGTGGTTGACAGGGCCTTGTTCTGACAACTGCAGTGCCAACCGCAATGCTTCTCAGCAATACCGATATGAACAGTCATCCATACTCACTGTCCAAATGTCAATATTTGTCACCATCTGAAAGATGGACATGCCATGAACATGGGCCCATACATGCACAAAGTACACAGGTGGAAGTACCCTAGATAGAGTGCATATAATGTAACTGTCAACTGCACACAACTTTGGAATTGTATGTACAGGTTAGCAGCACATTAGTTGACCTTGTAGTATGGAATACTGGTGTAGTATGGCCAATCACTGGCAAGAAACAAAAGGCACAATTATGAAGTAATGAGAGACTGCCTATGCCCACACACAAGCAGCATAAGGGAAATGTCCTCGGTATATCTGTGAGTCAGCTGCAAGTAGCTTCCATATCACACATGCGCTCAACTCACCCCACCATCAGCCACAGGTTTATCACAGGTCATATCCTTGCTGTTGGGAATGAGTACAGTATGATCCCACTTCTGTATGGGAATACCCACAGAATGCATCATGCTGAAGAGGTGTCCTATGCAGGTGTGTCTCTAGCTGTAAGCAGCACCCTGCCTGCATTCAGACGAGTGGATCAATATGGGCAGGAAGTATTGCCAGTAACATCTCACAGACTTGCCCTGTCACCCCAGGAGAATCCACTGCCTCACAGCCTAGGAATGTACTGGCCTGCAACACATGGCCTGCATCACTACCAAATGGCCTACAGTCCTCTGTCAAAGGCATGTGCCTCAGCCATAGTGCCAATGTATGTTATCTCATGGGGTCCTAACTAACAACCTAACACAGTCAACAGAACACAAATGCAAGGCCATGTTGACAAATCCCAGTAGCATGCCCCCCATGTCCTACTGCAAGAACTGTGGACCAATCCATTAATACCACTGGAATGAAGGGCCAACTATAGGGATACTTCTCAGATATCACTTGCATAATGTTAGAAATAGGATAGAATAACAGAGGGGGATGTGGAAGCATGAATGTCATGCAGTGTTTGAAGTCCAAAACTCTGATGTGTGCCCATACTACCCCTGCCTGCAAACATATTAACGGGTGGCTACAAACCTGCTCATAAAGCACAATGTGAAGGGGAACTGACCAGATATATCAGCCCTGCCTCTGGGTAACCTGGGTGAATCTGTAGAGCTGAGAGTTATAGCCATTTCTGTTAAGTCGATATATGTACAAGAAGGGGATCCTCAGACACCATACTTCCAAGGTGCTAGACCATTTACACAGACCCATCAGCAACTGTCTGTAGCCATCCCTCTAGAATGGCCGGAGTATGCAAGAATGTGTAGGCTACAGCCCACAATACTGGACTCAGCTTCATTCATCTTGTATTTCCTGGTAAATAACTGTGAGCAAATAATTATATCTGTCAGTAGACAGTACATATGTTTGAATATCTCCGCTAACACCAACCATGTAACACAAGCAGCACAGACAGCAATATTTACAGTATCCCCCTATCTTTTGCCCATTGTGACTTCATATTGTCAGTCATCTGTCTACAGATATCTTGCAGAAACAATTTGCTAGCTGTAGGTGTAGAACATCAAACCCTGGACTGGATTACAACCCTACCTGGAATGGATTCACACACTCAGTACAGAAGGTCATACTGGGCATGCTCCTACACTTAGAGAAATGAAGCCCATGTCTGACAACACAGTGGACTATACATATATGTCATAATACCAATGATAGCACCCTTCAGAATAAATGCAGCACTGTTAAAATAAATAAGTCCAAGGAAGAAAGCAATGAGTATGGCAGTGAAGCAACCAAGCAGCAGTTGAACCATAAAACAACTTTTATTGTAAAAAAATGGTAACCGCTTTCACTAATAGCTTCTTCAGACCAACAAGAGACCCACATTAAAAACTTCATTTTAAACATTCAACCAATTAAATCTTGAAAGCAATTAGTATAAGCATCTATATATATATATATATATATATATATATATATATAATAAAGCTATGAGCTTATATATATATATATATATATATATATATATATATCTAAGAAATGTCTTTACATATTCTTTATATATGTGTATACTTACAGAGAAAATGCATTAGGAAATGGCTATTGTTCTAGATTTTAGGTTAGGTCTCAGAGATGCTTTTTCATTGAGACCAGGACCCTTATCAGCTCTAAGTCTTAAAATCCATTTCAGCGCTTTATTTTCTGTGAAATTCCTAGCATCCCCTTCTCTTAAAGTAGGGACATTCACATCTACAACCATAAATTTAAATGTATGTGAATCACCATGAGAAATCACATGTTTAAAAAGTGCACTAATACCAGATTGTGTTCTAATACTATAGATGTGCTCGCGAATTATATCTTTAAGGGGTCTGTCCATTTTTCCTACATAAAATGAACAACACAGGTCACAAACCGATAAATAAACCACATGTGATGTCTGACATGTGGCTGTCACAGTAAACCTAAATTCCTGACCTGTGTCTGGGTGTATAAAATGTTCATTTAAGTTGATATAAGAACAAAAATTACAGCCACCACATACATAGGTAAATACATTGATAGATGACAAATGCTCACTTCTGTTCCTAGTGTAGCATAACAATCTTTTCAGATTTTGTTCTTAAATTTGAACTTAGGTACATCACCCACTATTTCCTTAATTATGGGGTCAGGCATCAAGACACCCCAATTTTTCTTTATAATATCTGATATTGCTTTATTGTCACTAATGTAGAACATAGGGATTTTTATTTCATTATATTCACTACTTACTTTAGTTCCAAAATCTATATTCGATATATCAGCATAATAGGGATGTGCTCTACTTTCCCTTAATTCAGTTATATCTACCAGTTCCTTTCGAAGTTCATTTTCTGTATAACCCCTATTCTTAAATCTATCTTTCAAGTCAGATAATTCAGTGTGGAAGCCTTCTTCTGAAGCATTAAACCTTGGAACCCTCATGCCTTGCCGTATTATAACATTTTTGAATATATACTGGGGATGCATACTTTGTCTATAAAGCAAAGTATTCATATAACAACTTTATCTATAAACACCAGCATTAACCAGCCCATTGCTTAAACATTCAACATACACATCCTTTAGTAACTTTATACTTGTGTTCTAGCTCCACTGTTAAAAAATAAGTTGAAAAGGTACCTGAACTTTGTCAGTTACCTTCTCAACTTAGTTTTCAGTGTGGAGTTGACATATGGTCATATTTGAATATTTTGAGAAAATCGGCTTGCTATATCCCATGCATCTTGCTGTGATCACAGCAAGCCAATTCTCTATGCATGTGCATTGCACTCACTCCAGGACTGTAATTATTTAACTGTAAATAACAGCATTTGAGTTGCAGACTTGCATCTTTCAGAAAATACATGGTAATTCATCCCCTACTATTCTATCAAGTTTCCAAGTCAATAAGAGCAACGTCTCGGATTTGTCTAACAGTGGGTGGGGCAGAGTGGAAATGGAACAGTTCTGATTCTTCAACCCATTTGTAATTATAGTTGCTAAATAATCCCAGCGTGTACAGTTCAGACCAAGCTATCACTTTCTAGTTCCCTGACAAACTGCTAGTGAGTTAGCCGCAACCACACTAGCAGAGTGAAGTTTATAAGTCCTCCCTTTCTTCAAAATTACCCTGTACTGAGGGAATCCCAGCTCAGCAATCCAATCAGCAACAGTCCTGCAGTTCCACTGCAAACATAGAGAAGGTGGAATTAATTCAGTTCCCCGTGCGTTTGCCTTGCCAGGAAGTGCCAGGTTACCTTGTAGAGATGGGACCTGCTAAGAAAACCTTTTAGTAAAGGCAAAGTAACATTTAAGTGCAGACGTAAAACGGAATGTTGTACAATGAAATGCTATGTAGGGGGATACATATCCCTTTCTCTGTATGTATTTAAATAGGTGTATGTGAGGGTATGAACTAATAAGCTCCAAATTAATAGTTTTAAATAGATTTTGAATGAATATCTCACAGAGGCGAGTTGCGTTTTATATAAAGTGTGGTGTGTGTTTATATGTATGTGTAATCTCAACAAAACTACTAACCCTGATCTTTTCTTTTTTTTTCCAGAGGGGACTCACAGAAGCAAGCCATCCCTTCCCCCACACATACACACATGGGTCTATATTAGAACATTGAAGTTTCAAAACTTCGAATGTTCTAATATCGACCCCTATTCAGTGAACGCTTACAACATCAAACATGAAGAACAGCAATTTTTTTCCCTAGGAACAAATTTGCTGTTCCAAAACACATACAAACACAAGCACACCAAACAAACAGTAATCCACACACATACACCTAAAATCTTACATCTAACCCTACACTAAACTGTACGCACACCACTAACTATCCACTTACATTAACCCAAACCCTAACCCTAAGGTCCGTCACTATCGCACACTCACCTCACCTGCACCCTAACCCTAACTCACTTACGCCACCCTAACCCTCACATCCACACAATCGCACACATACCTAACCCACGCCCTAACCCTAACTCATCTAACCTGTGCCCAATTGCACACTTACCTAAACCCTACTCATAACTTTCCACCACAGCACTGAAAATAGCGAAGCGACAGAAACAGACAACCAAATTCTTTCCCTAGGAAAAAATTTGGTTTTCTGTAGCTTTGCTATTTTCAGCATTCGCTGAATACGAGTCGATATTAGAACATTTGAAGTTTTGAAACTTCGATGTTCTAATATAGACCCACACACATATATAAATAATTTACCCACGGTGGTGGTGCTGCGGTAGCATTGTCACCTCACAGTAAGACGCTGTCCAGTTCGATTCTCAGCTAGAGCGTCTTCTGCGTGGAGACATGCGTGAATGGGCATACCTTTGTTGAAGTTTGTGCATCAGGCCTGGCAAGCCGGTACGTAAAAATCAACTGCCAATCATTAGCAGACCGGAGTTCTGCTGTGGTGACCCCTAACCGGGAAAAGCCAAAAGACACAAACAAACACATATATAAATAATTTAAGCAATGCACAGGAGGATGGGGACTTCCTCTTTTAATCTCACTTGAAGTGGAAATGATAAGTCTCTTTCTAACAATCCCACTCACATATACTTATAAGTCATTTAGAACCTGTCAGGGATTACCATTTTTCCATTTTTTACTGGAAACAATATGGCTGTTACACACACACGCACACGTCCTGTACTGATTTTTTTTTTTAAAAGCATGACGGATCTTTAGTCCTCTCTGACTTGACTTCTGCTATTGATTGTTCACATGTCTTACCACTTCAGCAAGATAACAAGAGACAGACTGAAGTAATTGTGTCAACACTGTTTTTCCGTGTAGTTTGTGTTCCCACTTATATTTTATAAGGCAACCCAAGGACAGTTTCCTCACATTACTGTACAGAAATGGACGCTGTTGCAAGACGTGAAAAATCAAGAGTCTGAAAATAACACATTTCCATGGAGTTTGTGGTTTAGAGGAACTTGATGTAAAAGTAGAGTACTTTCTTAAATTAAACATTCAAATATCTGCTCAGTTCACTTAATGTATGGGCACAACTGTGCACGCAAACATAATAAAATAGGTACATATGCAGTTAACATGTAATTGCATGAATATGAGTCATACATGAACATTAAATATTCATAGGGTGATGGAAAGCCACTGAGAGAAGGTGGCTTATAATCATTTGAGTCCCCCATCACGTTATTGCTAAGCACTATTTAGGTTAATCTCTATTCCATATATTTCCACATACATTCAACAACAATCAACCATTACTTCTGGCAATATGTTCTTGAGACCCAGTCAACGTTCTGTCAAATAACAGTATTTTAAGTCTTAGGCTTCATCCCAAAAGCTGCCTTCTTGCCATGCACTGCGTCTGTATCAAGCCACTTCTTTTCTCTTTTCTAGTGTATACTTGCCAAGCTGCCTGAGTCTGAATCATTCTCCTTATCCCGGCCACTTTTTTCTTTCAACAAGGACCCAATATTGTAGATATAGTATTACAGGAGCCCCTTGTAAATGAAGCATGTTGCCGACATTTGTTTTCTTAATTAATTTTTGTCCTTCTGGCCTCCCTGTGTTATAAAAGATCATCAGGTGAAAGCAGGAGCATTGTCCCTCAGGAATGGGTGAGTTAGTGGTGGTCACACAGTCCCATCCCTCTCTGTCTAGCTCTTCAAGTGCCTAGGCTGCTGATTAAACCAGGGTCATGTGTAGTGGCATGTGGACAAAACTGTCCGCACTACAGAGTCAGTCGTCACCAATATTTCTTAAGTGATTGCTTCTTGAGATACACAGTGAACATTCTGTTAGCCATGGCTGACACCATTTCAGATTGTGCTGTATGATTCATGCTAGGGAATGAAATCTCCAGATGTTTTGAGATTAGGACTGTAACAAAAGGCCGCCTTATCTTCTTTGAGCATCTTGGTAGTTTATTTGTAAAATGTTTTATAGCCTGGCCACTACTGGAAAATATTTCTAAAGTGATGGCCCCATTAATGCATGGTTTCTGGAACTTTGGATTATTGCTGTTCTTTATAATGCAGATATCTAAGCTAAATAACTCTGTTAGTATGGAATATCCTGCTATTCTGGATCAAGGTCTTCAAAAGTCTCAGCACAGCTCTGATAGGTCACAAGTAACATTTAGAAAGGGTTGTGATTCCTATTTTATTTATTTATGTATTTGTGTATGTATGTATTTATTTATTTATTTATTTATTTCTGGGTTGAACGTTTACTGTTATTTCTCTGTTGCTTGGTTATTTGCATGAAAACATAAGGTGCAGTCTTAACTTTGACATCTGTCAATTTAAGTGCAACCTGGATAACTGGATGGGAAACAGAAAATGCACTCCTGGTTTTCCACCTGTATCCTTGCTGGACGGGGCTGTGGGTGCTGACTTGTCTAAACATGGGCTAAAATCTTAGCTAGGTTTTAAGGGCCTCAGGGATACAAGAATTATGTTGGCAAATTAGAACTGGAGCTACATTCCCCCTGGGTCTCAATGAGCATTTATCTATTGCTAGCGTTTTAAAAAAGCTTGCATGTAATAGATAAGGAAGCCCTCATTTACCAAACGGACATTTTAAGGACACATGGGCTTGATCAAAGTGATCCTGTCCTAATTTGCTGAAGCTTACTGGCTCCTATTTTTGCTGATTTATTTATTATTTAGTTACTTGTTAAGAAAGAACTTCCAGTTTAAAGGTATTTTAGTGTTCCATACTTGATAGTTAGGTTGGTTATGTGTAAATACCTCTTGGGTGCTAACTTTTGAGTTTTGCCACATCTTTTGCTGGGTGAGGTTATTTAGGTTATTTATTTATTATTTTTTAGAGTCATCATTTGAAGTATCGCTTATTATGTATTTGTTCTGTGTAACAAGTATAGTTTATGTGGGATTTTAAATGGAGCTATGAAATGTGACAAATATCATGGTTTATTGTAATTTTAAATTAGAGTACATCTTAATAATATTAGTTACTTATATACACACACTATCGCACAGTAATTCTAATTATTTGAAACTATTTGCGATGTATTGCACGATGTGTGAACATTTTTGTAAGGAATTTTAAGCAGACTAGTCAATTAAAGCTAAGTGCTGCACTATTTAATTAGCATCACATGATGCTTTTAAGGTTTTTAAATGTAAGGGCTGTATGCGACTGATTCATTGTTCTGTTTGTTTTTCTGAGGAAGGAAACGCATAGCCGTTTCCGAAAACACTAATAAAATTGTGTTAAAGGATACTTGATTTCCGTGACTGTTTCGATCTTGTTTGGGCAGTTTCCAGCTTTCATCTCTTTGTATTAAGTGTTTTAAAAGTTTGTGAAGCTTTTTTGTTCGAGCCTAGTAACCTCCTATGATCTTATGATTCTATGTCCTGATTTTGCCTCATATTTGGTTTGTCCACTGTAAAACTTATATTTTCCCCCCGACAATGAAGATTGCAGTCACTCAATATAAATAACAGAATTTGAGTGGACAGGCTTACATTTTTCAGAAAATACATGGCAATTCAAACCCTATTATTCTACAAGCTTCCAAGTCAATAAGAGTTAATTGTACCTTGACATAGGAATGGGACCCATTCCTGCCACAGTATTAGAAACCAAAAACAATTTGAGAAATTAAAAAAAGAGAGAATGGCACAAAGTTTCTTGTCATCTGATGAGCCATTATGACTGTTGTCAAGGGCTATATTTCTTGTTCTGATGGAATAAAGTGCATTTTGTGTATATTTATATGCTATTTGGTTGTAAGTTAGGACTTATTTAGCTATTGGGTCAATAATCAGGATTTAATTCTACATGCTTACACCATTTATAACATTTGTGATCTTCACGATATACAGTCCAAGACTGTAAACTGTCACTCAGTGCTATGTTATGTTATGTGTTATGTTATGTTATTGCACACTAATTGCATACCTACTTCACTTTGAGCAGTGCCATCCAGACTTGTGCCACTACCTTACTTATTATCCGGTTTTATCTACTACCATATATTCTGGACAAAATTTTTGGATTGTTCGTCATGTATAGAATGTAGGTGAGTGGAAGGGCTCTGTAATATAGAAGTGTTATACTGCTTTCATTGAATTACTCCTATCTTTTTCTGACAGATGACAATGACTCAGTCTTACCCTACACCAGCACCAGGAATGTAATGAATGCCTTCTCAACAGGTTATGTGCAGCAATTATCACCTCTGAGCATGCAGAACCTTGCAGTAATGAAATGCAAGTCATTATCACATTATTAATTGACAATATGTGCAGTTACAATGTAGCACTAAGTCATTATCACTTGTCAGGTAAAACCCTCAGCAGCTGCCACTGTTATTCACATTGCTAAATATCATTATTACATTGTTGAATGCACATGCCAGATGCACATGCCTGATTTTGGTTTCTATCAATGTACAGTCATGCAAAAGCCCCACCCCAATTTCTTTCTTTTCGTTTCCCCATTATTTTTATTGTAAGATACAGATAAAGGTAACCATTGTGGTTATATGGTTCATATGGTTATATGCTTAAAAAAAACATTAAGAAATTCCCTCAGTAAGTCATGGATATGGCCCTATCAGGACCCTACCTAATTGGATCTACTGCTGTCTTCACATCCTAGAATCATCCTTTTGCAGTTTATTCCTTATATATATATGACACCTCTTACTTAACAAAACAATAAAAATCAGATGATGGTGCATTCTCACTAAATTTTGCCTAACATATTAGAATCATTCTCCTGTATTATTTGTTACAAGTCCTCTATGTATATACTGCCAATAGTGTGCCACCTTTACCTCATGTCTTATTATATTTGTTACTTGTTCTGTTTTTTCTATTACTCAACTTTGTGATTCATGTATAACAGTTATCATTACTCAACTTTGTAAAAAATTGTATAATTGAATAATTTGTACATTTTGTTAGAGCTTTTCTTCTCAGGTCTCACCAAAAATGGGCATGTGCTCAGCTGGATAAAAAAAAAAAAAAAAAAATATATATATATATATATATATATATATATATATATATATATATATATTTGTTTTTTTTTTTTTTCATATTTTGGTAAATAACTTTGCTAGGGAAAATTTCAACTCGCTAAGTAGTACCTCATTTTGAAGACAGTATTAGTACGTACAATGTGGTAAAAGAACTTTTTATGATGTATGCATATATAGATATCATAGTTAGTTTAGGTGTTAGGTTACAAAAATATATATTTTTTCATATTTCAGTAAATAACTTTGCTAGGGAACATGTCAATGTGCGAGGTAATCCCTTGTTTTAAAGGCAGTATTAGTACTTACAAAATGGTAAAAAAAATGCATTTGTAAGCTGTGCACACGTACAGTATCATAGCTTGTTTAGGACTTAGTTTATGAAAATTATGATATTTTTTCATGTTTTGGTAAATAACTTTGCTAGGGAAGATATCAGCATGCTAAGTAATACCTCATTTTGAAGTCATTATTAATAGTTACAACATGGTAAAAGAACTGTGTCTGTATGCTGTATACATGTACGTATATCACAATTTGTTTAGGACTTAGGTTATGGAAATTATGATTTTTTTTCATATTTTGGTAAATAACTTTGATAGGGAGCAAGTAATTCTGCTAGGTAATACCTAATTTTGAAGACAGCGTTTGTCCTTAAAACATGATAAAAGAACCGTATCTGTATGCTGTGCACATGTACAGATATCACGGTTTGTTTAGGACTAAGGTTATAAAAATTATGATGTTCATATTTTGGTAAATAACTTTGCAAGGGAGCATGTCAATGTGCTAAGTAATACCTCATTTTGAAGACTGTATTAATAGTTATAACATGGTAAAAGAATTGTGTCTGTATACTGTACACATGTATAGATATCAGAGTTTGTTTAGTACTTAGGCTACGAAAATTATGATTTTCATATTTTGGTAAATAACTTTGCACGGGAGCATGTCAATGTGATAAGTGATACCTTATTTTGAAGACTGTATTAATAGTTATAGCATGGTAAAAGAACTGTGTCTGTATACTGTACACATGTTTAGATATCAGAGTTTGTTTAGTACTTAGGTTATGAAAATTATGATTTATTTCATATTTTGGTAAATAACTTTGCAAGGATGCATGTCAATGTCCCAAGTAATACCTTGTTTTGAAGACAGTATTACTCCTTACAACATGGTAAAACAACTGTGTCTGTATGCTGTACACATGTACAGATATCACAGTTGTTTATTCTTGTAGGATTATAAAAATTATACATTTGCAATATTTCTCATTATTATGCCCATATCTTTGCAAGGGAGCATGGTGACAACACAAATAATGCATCATTTTGAAGCTGGCATTGAGCCACACAACTTGTACACTGATATGTAGTCTCTGTCTGTTACAGGTGATGAAATATTATGCTTTGTTTATTAATCAATTATGAGAAATATAATATTGATCAGATCTCTGTGAATATCTCTGTAACAAAGCATCACACCATAATGGTTAAGGTGTCATTTGAAAGCTGACATTCATACAAATAAATCAATTATAAATTGTATCAGTCTACAAGGTACATTCACCAAGATATTGTGATTTGTTTTACCAAAAAGGTAACAAATATGCACAATATCATCATTCCTTGGCAAATATTTAAAATGACTTAGATACACACTATCAATCTTTACACTGTTGAAAAGGTCAGTGTCTGCTGAACAACTTTCACATTTAAATTTTTAGTCTACCGATTATGGTTAAACAGCTATGATCATTTGTTTTCTGTATGGTATTACAAATGGATTATCTGAAAATGACCTCAGGTTGCACTGTTGTTCCTATGGTAGAAGTGAGCATGCAGCATTTTCTGAGCTGCTCTGGAGTGAATGAGTTAATGTCAGTCTTGGTATAGAATTTCTCATCACTCAACATATTTAACATAGTGTGAAAATAATAATCCCTGTCCATAATAACTGTAAGCCCACCTTTGTCAGCTGGTCGAACCACTATGCCTTCATCTTCATGTAAACATTTAAGTGCACAGCGTACCTTATATTTAAGATTGTATCTCACATTTCTAAGTTCATTCATAGCTCTTCTATCTCCATAGTATTTTTAAAGGTCATCCTCCACCAGTTTCTTAAAAGCCTCTATCAAAGGATGGGCATTTGGTATATATAAACTGTGTTTTCTAAAACTTATTACATTATTAACATTATAATTATTACCAAACTGGAGTTTCAGCATCACATTTCTACTAAACATTCTAAGATCTAAAATAGTATCAGAAATGTCACTGTTAATGTTAGGAATAAATGTTAAACCTTTATTCAACACAGATATTGATGAAATATCTCTGTTGAATAAAGGTTTCCTACTACTAACTCCTTTTCCTACTACTAACACTATTAGTGTAACACTGTTAGTACTAGGAATAAAGGTTAAACCTTTATTCAATATTGATATTGATAAAATTGCTGTGTTAAATAAATGTTTCCTTCTACTAACTCCTATTCCTACTACTAACAGTGACATTTCTGTTACTATTTTAGATCTTAGAATGTTTAGTAGAAACGTGATGCTGAAAACTCCAGTTTGGTAATAATTCTAATGTTAATAATGTAATAAGTTTTAGAAAACCCAGTTTATATATACCAAATGCCCATCCTTTGATAGAGGCTTTTAATAAATTGGTGGAGAATGACATCTATAAATACTATGGAGATAGAAGGGCTATGAATGAACAATGAAATGTGAGATACAATCTTAAATATAAGGAACAATGTGCACTTAAATGTTTACATGAAAATGAAGGTATAGTGATTTGACCAGCCAACAAAGGTGGGCCTACGGTTATTATGGACAGGGGTTATTATTTTTACTCTATGCTAAATGTGTTGTGTGATGAGAAATTCTATACAGACATTGACATTAATCATGTTCATTTGCTGGAGAACAGAATTAGGAGCATGTTAGAAGATTTGTTACAGAGCAGGCAAGTGTCATCAGAGCTATATAACTTCCTAATGTGTAAATATCTCCTTATACCCATAATACAGGGGCAGCCTAAGATACATAATGATGGCCTAAATCCACCAATGAGACCCATTGTCTCTGGTCCACAGAACCTTTCACTTTCTCTCTCTCTCTCTCTCTCTCTATATATATATATATATATATATATATATATAGAGAGAGAGAGAGAGAGAGAGAGAAAGAAATATCTTAGGCCAGTCCTGGACAAGAATGAGTATGTCTTGAGAGATACAAAATAGTTCTTGATGGATTTGTATACTTTTACCAGTTCCAAATCCTCAGATTTAGAATTTTATTTTGTAATTCTTGATGTTCAATCTCTTTTTACTATCATACCAAATACTATAGGGGTAGCATCTATTCAGGAATATCTCATTAGGTATAGTGAATATAGTCAAGCATGCATAAAATTGACTTGCCTGTTTCTAGAGGTAGTCTTGGAAAACAACGTGTTCCTGTTTGATAAGAATATATACTTAAAAAAAGATGGCATAGCTATGGGCATTTCGTGTGCCAATAGTTACGCCAACATTTTTTTAGCATTATTGGAGGTTAGCACACTTTCCCCATGGAACTTTATAGGAAACATATATAATTTTATCGTTGTTTCATAGATGACCTCTTTTTGATATGGACAGGTAACCAAGGGGAGCTAGAATATTTACTTCAAAATCTAAATGGAGCTACTGAATACCTAAAATTTACAATAGTATATTCCGTTAATAAGATTGTTTACCTGGATGTGTATACTGAATGTTTAAGCAATGGGCTGGTTAATACTGGAGTTTATAGAAAAAGGTGTTATAGGAATACTTTGCTTTATAGACAAAGTATGCATCCCCAGTATATATTCAAAAATGTTATAAGAGGGCAAGGTGTGAGGCTTCCAAGGTTGATTGCTTCAGAAGAAGGGTTCCACACTGAATTATCTGATTTGAAAGATAAATTTAAGAATAGGGGTTATACAGAAAATGAACTTTGAAAGGAACTGGTAGGTATAACTGAACTAAGGGAAAGTAGATCACATCCCTATTATACTGATATAGCGAATATAGTTGTAGGAACTAAAGTAAGTAGTGAATATAATGAAATAAAAGTCCCTATGTTCTACATTAGTGACAGTAAAGCAATATCAGATATTATAAAGAAAAATCGGGGTGTCTTGACAGCTGACCCCATAATTAAGGAAATAGTGGGTGATGTACCCAAGTTCAGATTTAAGAACAAACAAAAATCTGAAAAGATTATTAGGCTGCACTAGGAGCATAAGTGAACATCTGTCATCTATCAATGCTTTTACCCATGCATGTGGTAGCTGTAATTTTTGTTCTATCAACTCAAATGGACATTTTATACACCCAAACACAGGTCAGGAATTTCGGTTTACTGTGACAGCTACATGTCAGACATCACATGTGGTTTATTTATCGGTTTGTGAACTGTGTTGTTCATTTTATGTAGGAAAAATGGTCAGACCCCTTAAAGATATAATTCACGAGCACATCTATAGTATTAGAACACAATCTGGTATTAGTGCACTTTCTAAACATGATTTTTCATGGTGATTCACATACTCTTAAATTTATGGTTATAGATGTGATTGTTCCTACTTTAAGAGAAGGGAATGTTGGGAATTTCACAGAAAAAATAGAGGTGAAATGGATTTTAAGACTTAGAGCTGATAAGGGTCTTGGTCTTAATGAAAAAGCATCTTTGAGACCTACCCTAAAATCTAGAAGAATAGTCATTTACTAATGCATTTTCTCTATAAGTATATACATATATAAAGATTTTTTAAAGAAAATTCTATATATATATATATATATATATATATATATATATATATATATATATTCACAGTATTATATATATATATATATATATATATATATATATATATATATATATTTATAGATTTTTATGTTAGGGTAATTTAATATGTAATGTTATAAGAAGCTTTGACTTTAAGAAGATGCTTATACTAATTGCTTTTAAGATTTGATTGGTTGAATGCTTATATTTAAAAGGAGTTTTTAATGTGAGTCTCTTATTGGTCTGAAGAAGCTATTAGTGAACGCGCTTATCATTTTGTTACAATAAAAGTTATTTTATGGTTTGACTGCTGCCTGGTTGCTTCACTGCTATACTCATTGCTTTCTTCCTTATACATATCTATCATTTGCAGTATGTCTGTGCACACACACCAAATTGTACACCATTTATGCTTCATACAAACATTGGATAGGAATACTCATACATATCTCAGGCTAACAGACTATAATATGTCAAACATACACACACAAAAATGTGGAGAAGAGAGAGACAGTGACAGAGAATTCCCTTATGAGCCATATCCCACCCACTACACACCCAAATGGCCTATATCACATGATGTGCTGATGTCAATCACTGTAGACATTCCTTTTGGTAAATCTTGAAAGCAATTAGTATAAGCATCTTCTTAAAGTCAAAGCTTCTTATAACACTCCATATAAAAATACCCTAACATAAAAACCTATATATATATGTGTATATATATATATATATATATATATATATATATATATATATATATATAAATAATAAAGCTATGAGCTTATATATATATAATAGCCCATTGGCCAGTCTCAGCCCATGAACTCTGTGGCTCATGTGGTAGCTACGTAATACTATAGTATAGCAAACTAGTCAGGTAGGAGTTCTATTCCTGGTCCTGGCAACTGTGAAAATGTGTGTGTTTGTGTGAGAAAGAGTGTGTGTGTCTTCGTTGACAATTGATTTTGTGGACATTCACACTTGCTACACTTCCCTTACCCCCCTCCTTTAGCACTGCTGCTGTCACAAACCTTCAAAGATACCTTTGGATAGCTCTCCAACATATAAGCTCTATGGTGCTTGTGATAACTATGTAATACCATAGTATAGCAAACTAGTTAGGTAGGAGTTCTAATTCTGGACTTGGCAACTGTGAAAATGTGTGTGTTTGTGTGAGAGAGTGTGTGTATGTCTTTGCTGACACCTGAATTTGTGGACATTCACACTTCCCTTACCCCTCCTTTAGCACTGCTGCTGATGTCACTCACCTTCAAAGACACCCTTAGACAGGTCTCCAACAGATAAGCTCTGTGGTGCTTGCGATAACTATATACCATAGTGTAGCAAATGACTTAAATAGGAGTTCTAATCCTGGTTCTGGCAACTTTGAAAATGAGTGTGTATGCATGTGTGTGTGTGTGTGTGTGTGTGTGTGTGTGTGTGTATGCATTTCTTTGATGACACCTTATTTTTTGGACATCCACACTTTCCTTACCCCTCATTTAGCATTGCTGCTGATGTCACTCACCTTCAAAGATACCTTTGGACAGGTTTCCAACATATAAGCTTGTGTGATAAATGTGTAATACTGTAGTAATAATACATAACTAGGTAGGGGTTTGAAACTCAGTATTGGCAAGTGTGGGTGTGCCTGTCATCAGTATCCTGGGTGGGTGTAGGTGTGATTATGTAATAACAGGATCCGATGTAGGGTAGGTTTTGCTACATTATTATATTGAGGACCTATATGTCCCAATGTCCACATTACAAGGCCAGAAGTTGTCACACTCCATAGAGGTTGGTGTAGACAATCTACAGCCATAAATGTTTACTGACATGTGCAATGACTATGTGACAATATAGATTAGTGAACAATATAGACAACTCTTATAATACACTGAGACCACTCTCCACCCATGGATCATACACAAACACGCTTGGCTCATTCTCTCTTTCTTTCTTTCTTCCTTTCTTTCTTTCTTTCTTTCTTTCTTTCTTTCTTTCTTTCTTTCTTTCTGTCTCTCTCTCTGTCTTTCTGTCTCTGTCTCTCTCTCTCTCTCTCGCCCTTCCTCTCTTGTAGATTTAGAAAAATACATCTGTTTTGCATAGGCAACAGCTTTACTTTTCTAGGTAATGCTCATAATCAGCTGATGGCCTGTACATGAACTGGAGTCCCCCATTAGCTAACTGCATGTGGAACATGTGTGGTATCAGTCCTATAGCCAATTGCATGGAAAAACACTCCTGTAACTAAGCACTTCATGTGGGTGTTGGCCTGTTTCCTTCACTGTGAGCAGGACTTCATGTGGGTGTCTAACAAACACCATCACAGAGGGTAGTTGGAAATACCTCTTAAAACAAACACTGTGGAGGCAGGCCAACAAACTGGAGGGTGATGTTCCAGATATGAGGACAGAAAGTAAGTATTACTGTCCTACATTTGAAGTAATGTTGGTTTTACAGGGTTTGTGTGGATATGGCTGTTCTGCATGATTTAAAGTTTGGCATGACAGTGTTATGTGATTGAGAAAACTCTCACCTGTAGGGCTATCTGCAGACTGGTCAGAGTCTTAGATTTGATGTGTTACTCACACATGTTCTGTCTTTATAAATGCAGTAGCATACTCTGATGATTGCAGTCAGTACATGTTAACATACATGTGTGTTACTGACTTCATATCCCTCAGAAGAGATATGTTACAACAAGCCCTGTTACACCAGCAATTTTCTAAGTTTATAACAGCAATATGTCAATATTGTCCCTGTGTATGTGCCTCTGTCCCCCAAGTCTGTCACCCTTTTTCCATATGTCATGCAGTAAGAAGTGGATATGTACGGTATATCATTATTTATTGACATCATTCCTGACATCAAGACAGTGATATATCAGACTGACAGACATGTTATGTATAGGAGGCCTTATATTTGAGGACAAAACCTGGGCATTCTATTGTAGTCGGTACAGTAGTGAGGTCTGTGTACTTATGGTGATTGTTGACAGAGTGTCAGTATTGTGTAGCAGTGTATTGTAAATATGTTATTTGGGCTGTGTACAGACTGGGGTAGATGTCAGTGTTCTTGGTCCTGTTCTATCTGACGTTGCATCCTGCTCCAGTTTCTGGTACCCTATCAGCTTATATGTTTGTAGGGCCAGATTGAGACATGTCCCATACCACAGTCAGGCATCAGACTACACTGTGAATTGGGCCAGTATATGTAGGGTTAGTGTGAGAGTGACAAATATGATGACGGGTTTTGTTCACACAGTCCATACTGTACTATTAATTAGGCTAACCATTATGTGACTGTGACTGTGTTGAGATTCGTTGCCGGTATGCATTTTCACCCTGGTGTCTGTTACTCCATGCTGATACATACCTGTAGTGCCTGCTATATTTGCAATTACATGTGTATTTCTGCATAGGAAAATTGGGTTAGTGTTGTGGCAGTCTGCCTGTAGTTTAGACAGTGCTTGGTGACATGCCTAGCTTCTCAATGTATTTACCATAGTGTGATGTTATGTCCAGATATTTGTCAGATGTACTGTTGCCTGGCCACCATATGTGTTGTGTATTTCTGACAAAGCAGTGGAATGCTGTGAAGATGTATATCACTAACTAGTAGGAAGTATGTGGTCTTGGGACCACTGCTCATCCAGTTAATACATGTTAGGACAGACAGGAGAGTGTGAATGCATCAACTGTGTGAGCTTATCTACTCCAGTATTTGGGATATATCCCCATTTTCATGGCTTTAAACATCCCCTTTGTCAGCCTTGGTCTACATTTCTTGCACTAAGGAGTTCTGTGTATACTTCTCGACTGAACAGATTGTTTCAGACTGTCCACGTTTATTGCCCATATTTCTGCTGTATACCACAGGATCATTACTGTGATTTGTGTGGTACTTCACTATGATGATTTTATGATGTCTGCCAGTGTCAGTTTCAGGAGAGCCTTACTCCAGAACATGTATTTTGACACAACCCCTGTTACTGTAGCAACATTTTACATTTTTAACTGCAATACTTACATTACGTTCCTTTGCACTAAGAGGATGAGAGTTATGGTGCTGAGGTATGACTCCACTACTTGTTATGAGAATATATATATATATATATATATATATATATATATATATATATATATATATATATATATATATATATATATATATATATATCCTTTTTATGTGTAAACATGAGTGTTGTATATTCCTTCTCGGATGTATATCACCCATATATATCTGATATGTGTATATTTAAATATAAAAACATGACTGATTCCACACTGTTTTCACTAACAAGTAGTAACAATTGTAGTAGTCAAAGCAGTTGTTCACTACTATTCAGTACATATACCGAATAATATATTTGAAGAAGCAATATACCTACTTGCAACTCAGATGGCTTAGTGGTTAAGTGCTGTGACTATAGTGTACAGGGTCCTGGGTTCAAGACCTGCATGAGCTTTTTATTTTGTTGCAGGATAGAACAAAGGCTGGTGGAGACAGGGTGATTAAAGCACTTTAAAATGGCTTTAAGTAGGTTTGCGTCACAATAAACTCTGCTAAAGTGCAGATAAATTAATACACGCTTACACCATGTAGGCTTTATTTACCAGTGTGCAAATTTGCTTAGCATTTACATTTAAGCAATGCTCATACCTGCTAAGCATAGCCCAGCCCTGGTGACCAGTGATCACATTCCAGTCTGATCAAATAGCAGGGTAATGACATCTTTAATAAATGTATTTAATTCCATGTACATAACATGCTTCTATGTGCTGTCATTACAGTAGCAAGGGCTGTGAGTTTACTGTATGGGACACCTGAGTATACATGGGTAGTACCACAATCTTTTCTCTTTGTATGTGTTTCATACTTGGGTAGTATCCTAGGTTATATGCAGTCACACTTGCATGTATTGTATCATTATGTTACTACTTTTAACAGTATTTTTCCAAGTAAGAGTAGACTGCAGATTGTAGTACTGGAATAATACACCCCTGCATGCAAAGCTGGACTCTGAGTACTGACTGTCATGTCCTTGGTGTTTAAGCTGTATGTTTTTATGTATCTCTTATTGGATATTGATCTGATATGTTGATATTAACTGTAGACTACAATGTTTGTAGGACATGTCATTGAAGAAAGCTGTCATGTATGAATGGCATACCTATCAGTTTCAGACGTCTGTCTGTCAAAACATTCACCCTAATGCATAACCTGTTGGTTATCTACTTTCTGTCTGTCCTCTGTACAGATGTGCTAATGTCAGGTATTCATCTTGGCTGCTTACAGGCCATGAAGGAAATTAACACTGCTGTTTCAAAGGCTGAATTTGAGGTCATAGCCAGGAAAAAGAAGAAATTAAATAGAGACATCGCTGATTTTAAAAATAATACCATATATTCTTGGCAGCGTCGATATGAACGTAAGAAGCATACAAATGGTACAGTCCGAGGCAGAGCGTCGGAGGGAAGCTCACGCAGTGGGCGCGACTCTTCAGTATCGTCATCGGATACTGCCGGTGGAAGCAAAAAGAGTGTTTCTTTTGAGCGCATGGATTTGGCAGAAGATAATGGGCTGTTGGCGGAGGAAGAAGAACAAGGAAGGTGGAACTTTCGACCGAAAATCTCGTCAAAGGGCCAATAAAAGGTATTGAGTGCCATTCTCATGTCAATTTGAATGCACATGCTTTTCCTCATTCTCATTGTGAGAATGAAGGTGCTGGTTCCGTTGTGTACGATGCTTATGTTATTAACAATTTGAATGAGCACATGAATGGTGTTGTTAAAGATTCAGAATGTTTAAACGAGTTTGTTGAGCCTACACAGAACGGTTTGTCGGATCAAAATGTGCATTATTTGGATGGAAATAACATTTTGAACTTGAGTGACTTTGCCTTATCTTCAGAGATGACTGGGGTGCTGAATTTGGGCAGTAAATTTGTGCCTACTAAAGTTCCGGCATTGTGTGACATCTTATTGGACATTAAGCGCTTTTGTAGAAAACTATATTTGAAATTGTTTTTTAATAAAAGCTGTAATAATGTCATTTTTGTGGGGGCTACAGAAGATAATTTAGATGTCTCTGATAATGTAGGCAATTTTGAAAGTAGTTTTGTTAGTTCCACTGATATAGATGACCCAGATGAATTCTCTCTTCTTTTTGACCCTCTTTTGGATATGTCTACACATGACATTGTGGAAGATAATGTATTAACTAATTCCAGTCAGAGGGGGTTCAGCTTATCTGTTGATAATGCTGATAATGTTGACAATGTTATTAATGATATTAGGTCAGAACGATTCTACACAGGTTATGGCAAATTCATATTACCATTATTACCTAGTCGTAGTAATTTTTTTCCACCTAAGAATTCTGCAGTATTGAGGGCATTTGAAAATGTAATTAGCAAGAAGGCAGAAAGTGAATATGATAGTTTTTTGAGGCAGTATTTTTCTTTCAACCTAAGCAAATGTGAATGGAATGCTTTGAAATGTATGAAGGAAGCTGCTAAAAACTATGCTTTTTGCATTGCAGATAAAGGTGGAAAATGGGTAATTATGAACATATGCCATTATTTAAAAATGAACTATGACTTATTGTGTAATGACCTAGTTTATATAGAATTGTCAAATAATCCTATTACAGAATATAATGCTTGTCTGTTGGAGATTCTTGAAAGGGGAGAAAGACTGGGTTTTTTGAACAACAAAGATGTGAAACGTTTGTATGTGGCTAATCCTAAAGACCCTGTTTTTTATTCTTTGCCCAAAATACATAAAAATGCCTTAGATCCACCAGGCCGCCCTATCGTGTCTTGTTGTGGGGGCTATTTGGAGTTTGTAGGAATTTTCTTGGATAGTATATTAAAGGACCATTTGAAATATGTTGCTTCTCACATTGTAAATACAAATCAATATTGTGAGAAAGTTAAGAACTTTAAATGGGATCCTGATTTATACTGGGCTACTGTAGATGTTAAATCTCTTTATACGAACATTAGTAATAAATTGGGTCTGGAAGCTATGATGAAAATTTTGGGAGAAGGCCCACAGACTTCCTTTGTAATTTCACTTCTAGAGTTTGCGCTTAGCCATAACTATTTTTCTTTTGATATAAAAAAATCTTTCTTCAAATAAATGGCACTGCAATGGGAGCCAGCTTTGCCCCGACCTATGCAGTTTTATTCATGTCTATATTTGAGATTGAATTTTTGTACACATTGGGATTTTTTCAAAACAAGGTTGTCTCTTACTACAGATATATTGATGATTTAATTTTTATCTGTAGAGGTGATGTTTCAGATTTTGATACATTTATGGCAGATGTACATAAAAATAAGTTTGGTTTGGAGTTCACATACAATGTTAATAAACTAGAAATTCAGTTTTTGGATATTTCATTGTATGTGGATAAACAGGGGTTTGTACAATTCAAACCATATAGGAAGGAGGTGGCCTCTAATAATTTTCTTCATGCGTCAAGTGCACATCCTTTGCACTTGATAGAATCGCTTCCTTATGGTGAATTCAAACGACTTTATGAACATACTTCAGAACATAGTCTCTTAAATTTGGAATTTGACATTGTTTGTAAGAGACTATTGGAGAGAGGTTATTCTGAAACCTCTATTAGGAAGAATCGTTCTAAATTTATTAGTGTTAAAAAGTACTATGCCAGTAAAACATCTTATGTGAATATTAATCATAATAAAATGGATACGAATGATAGGATGTTTTTTGTCACGAAATTTTCTCTATTTTCGGACATCATGTGTGGTATTGTTAACTTTATGTGGCCAATTATTTGTAATAATGAAGAATTTGGGCACCTCTTTCCAAAGTCTGTTTCTTTTTCATATGGTAGATATCAAAATCTTAAAGAAATTTTGAAACCTAGGCACTTATTTAGTGCGATTTCTATACCTGACACTGTTAAAGAATTTGGTATGTTTCAATGTGGGAAATGTAAGATATGTTTAAAAGCTAGGAATCTATCGGGTAGTAATATCAATGGGGTGAAATATTTTGCTAAAAATAGGTTTAATTGTAGCTCTTGTGGTGTTGTTTATATAATAGGCTGTGACTGTCCTTTGCCTAAATATTATATTGGCCAGACAAAACGTCAACTTAAAATTGCATATTAGAACATATTGGTGATGTGCGTAATGCTAGAATGGACAGCCCAATTTTTGACCATTTTATAATGTGCATAATGGGTCAGTTGACTCATTATTTTTTTGTGCCTTGGCTAAACCAAATGCATATTCTAGAGGCAATTTCTTACAAAGTTTATTAAATTTAGAGAGTAGATTTATTTTGAAATATAATACTTTGAAACCTCGAGGTTTAAATTTGAAAGTGAATTTAAATATTTAGCAACTTTGCTATTATATTTTTTCTATTGTAAGTGTTTTTAAGAATGGTGTTTTGTTTCTTTAATTCATGTCACTTGCTGAATCTCTTCATTACTTAATCATGTAATTGTTTAATTGTTTAATTACTATGCAGCACCAGTATATATGTGGTTTCTGGTGAAGTGTTTTTTATTCCTTTGAAGGCCAGTGGGCCGAGGTACCGGAATAAAGCTCTGTTTCCTGCAATCCTGCTCTTGTGGTTTGTCTTACAATACTGCTTACAGGCAATCTCTGATTAACTGACACTGACATGTCTGCCCAGCTGTGTTATGAATGCCACAGCTGGGAAACCCTACTTTGTATGCACCACATGCCATGGATACCTCAATCAGACTACCACAGTCAACAGAACATTTTTGCATACAGGTCCCTAACCCAGACACTGCCATGTTATGCAATATATGTTTCATACATGTCAATTGGAGCACCTCACTGGCCCTCTCCAAGAGAAAACCAGATGAGTGGATGCTGAATTTAACTGTCACCCTGGGATTACTCAAGTGGCATCAGTTGATAGATGGCCTGCTGACAAATGTCAGGTGACATGATACCAGTGTACTTACATGCCCTACTCTTCTCATCTCTCCATGGACATTAGTCTGGTACATACCTAGGAACACCTGCACCTAGGGAACTCAGTACTAACAAATGTATCTGTGTGCATTACTGATTATAACAGTGTTTGTGTGTTTGTAAACTTGTAGTTGAAAATACTCTGAGGGCTTTCTCACCCACTACACCCCCATAGCTATACTTAGAAAGGGATGCTGCTGTAATTCATGTTCAATGAATGTTGTGATGCTCTTCACCCTATGGGCTACCTGGAGCTTGCATTACCAGCATAACACTGTTCTACAAATGAGTAGATAAGTGTGGGTTACCCTCTGAGTCCTGGCAAATGTGAGTATGTGTGTGTGTGTGTGTGTGTGTGTGTGTGTGTGTGTGTGTGTGTGTGTGTGTGTGTGTGCACTTGTGTGTGAGTGTGCATATTTGTAGGAGACAGCATTCTGAGGCCACATTCTCTAAATACACTAAACCTTGCCATACATTATAAGGGAGGGTAATGTTGCTGACAGGAGAGCCATGACAAAACCCCCACCCTACTATCCCTGTGGCATGTGCAATAAATGCATATCCCTGTAGTAGCAATAATTAGATAGACAAGAGTTTGTATTGCAGTCCTGGTAAATGTGTGATTGTGGGTATGTCAGAGCATTATCATGGGTTTCAGTAAATACAATATCCAATGTGGGGTGGAGGTGCTGGGTATACTGTCTTTACACCATGGTACCCCCAGTACATGTCCCAAGATCCACTGTATGAGGACCACTGTCACCATCAACCATACAAGTAACTGATGACACTCTTCAGCCCAATGATGCATGCGCTGTGTGCAAAAACTCTGTAACAGTATGGACTCACTGACAAGGTAGTCAGCACTGCTAAACCCAAGTCTGTCAAATGTGTCTATGACTGCATGTGTTTGTCAATATGTACATGACAGTATGTTTTACTTTGTATTGTCCATTAACACCCAGTGCATCCCCCATTACCATACTGTACAAGGCCTGGTGATGTCCACTTTACAAGAAGCTCGGGACACACCTCACCCTACAAGCTCTGTGGTGTGTGCAATTTAGGCCAAACACATTAGTAGCAATCAGTGTTGCCAAGTAAGTGTGGGTGTATATGAAGGGATCTACTTCATTTTGCAGAAAATATATTTCCCAGGAGATCATTTGCCTGAGAGCTAACTGGCAAAAGGTAGCATTGCAAAGCAATCATCTTGTGGAAATTCACTCCATCAAAACTAATAGTGGATGTGTAAATGCCATTTTCCCCACTGTACAACTGTACAGCAATACTGGAGTTGGTATACATAGTTGGGTGTGGTTGTTGTGGGCACAGCCATCCACATTGGTGGTATTGTTGTGCATATCCCCCGGCTTAGTGTGCTGTTATACTGTGCAGCATATGTTAAGAAGTTAAGTAGTTGTTAATCACACTATGTGTGGTTCTACGCCACCCCACACCAGCACAACTATGTATACCAGCTTCAGCACTGCACTGCATTGGGGAAAAGGACATTTACATTGCCAGTACCATTTCTAATTAAATTAAATTTGATGGACTGATTATTTACTGATGTGATGTTTTGGCAATTGGTCTTGGTGGAATTACATAGGCCAAAATGAGTTCTCTGCAAAATGAAGTACATCCATGTGAACAGTATTCTGTGTATTGCATCAACACAAAAGCCTGTGTGTGAGTGTGTGTGTGTGTGTGTGTGTGTGTGTGTGTGTGTGTGTGTGTGTGTGTGTGTGTGTGTGTGTGTGTGTGCGTGTGTGTTATTCACAAACATTTGGTATGTGCCACCCAGTATACTTACCATTGTCCACTGTAGAAGAGCTGTTTACATCGGTCATCATGCACTCACCTGCATACACCCCTGAGACCTATCAGCCATATGGTACATGCAGTAACTGTTATACAGACCTGTTACTTGTGTTCAGCTGTGCCCAAGTTATGACACAGTCAATGTGTTGCCACAGTGCCACACCCCTTGTAGGAAAGGACAGCAGACCAACATCCTCCTGACACACAGTCACCTAGAACACAAACAAAATACATTATGGAGACCACATTCAGTCAGTGTTAATAACAGCAATAATGCTTTATGGCTGGACAGCTACACACCCTGACATGTAAGCATGAGACATTCCAGCTGACAACACTTTAAACAGCATTAATTACATTGCTAAACTTTAGTACATTCACCCTGTGCATCAGAATCATATTAGCATGTCCCTGCATCGATAGTATAGATGACAGGGATGTGGCACAGGTATCATCATATACACATGGTGTGTTGTGGTTTTGCCAGAAGCCTAGGCTGAGCTGTTTGGTTGACATCATGTGTGTTGGTTAAGGGGTTGTTTATTAAATGGCCAGCGCAGACATGGTGTGCAGGTATGGAGGTGCCCTAGCTGTGATGGTGATATGTGTGTGTGTGTGTGTGTGTGTGTGTGTGTGTGTGTGTGTGTGTGTGTGTGTGTGTGTGTGTGTGTGTGTGTGTGTGTGTGTGTGTGTGTGTGTGTGTGTGTCTGTGTGTGTGTGTGTAGATTCACACAGTTCTGCCATGTGGCTGCCCTATACAGGAGTATGTTGGACAGCTGTGGACCGTACATGGCAGGGTGTACAGTTCACTGTGTCCGGCCACAGAAATGGGAACTGCACCTGCCTGGGGTTGCATGGGCACCATCAGCCAGAAACCAAGATATGGTACTCTTCCCTGATGATGGCAATTGTCTGATGGATATGCTTCCCTGTTGGGATCAGCCAGGACCCCGTGCACATGGCCTGGTGCATTGTGGTGTGGACAGCACCCACCCTGCAGTGCTGGTGCTGGTACTGCCACTACAGGAGCGGGAGTGAGATGTCACACACCCACGTAGACCTCCACCTGTTAGTGTTGCTGACCTACATCCACATGGCCGATGCCCTACTCACACAACATGCTCTACCACAGATACCACATGGTCGAGGATTCCCACCATCTCATCCAACCATCTATCCATGACTCCTGCAAAATAATGGTGGGCATCTGCATGATCACGGATGTAGTCACGTACAGCAGGAAGAGTAGCCCTCTGGAGCCTTTGACCATCTCTGGTCTAACGTTCCATACATGCCTGTGCCTCCATGATGGGCCAAAGCATGCATCTGGTGACACCTGCTGTGGCATTTCTGCCAGGAGCATGATGGCCAGCAGCCCTCCTATGACACCCCTGTCCATCTGTCTTTGTGGGACCTCACTGGTCATCTGGCTATGGCTGCTGTGTACAGACACACTTTCCATAGTCAACACACTTTCCAGTTCCATGCCACCACCTGCCAACTGTCCCTCATCTATGGCCACTGGTAATGGGGTATGCATGGGCATTGTAACTGTGTGCGAGGATGGGGTGGATAAAAGTAGAATGCCAACCAATGGCAGAGATTCAGCCCCTGACAACCCTGCCTATGCCTCATTATGCCTATCATCATTGTTAGAGTCTGTATGGACACTAACGTCAGTTTGCCTGCTGGAGGGATCCTGACCTACCTTGCCACCTGTGAGGGGCAGACAAGAAATTTAAATTAAGACCTGTACATCATGATTTATGTCTACACACATACACACACAAAAACACCCACACACACAAGCACACACACACACACACACACACACACACACACACACACACACACACACACACACACACACACACACGTACAGGTGAGGTGGCACAAAGATATTACACAGTCCTCTCATTACCCAACAGTTGACATGCATGACATATGTTACTCAATAGCATGCACTGCAGCCATTCATAATCCTTGTTACCAACAATATACATCTCTGTGATGCATGAGTTTTGTCAGTAGGTGATGCCCCTTCCCCTGGAACACACTGCACCCATGTACACATTATTGCTGTGCACCTGTACAGCATACTGACATGTACCATGCACCATACCTCACAAGTGTACAGACCATTACTGAATGTGTAGCTGTCTGGCAGTTATGTTTGTTCTGTTGCTCACAGCCCCTTTGTGTTTGCCTGACACATAACTGGGATGATATGAGGTCTGATGTCAATAATTATTGCCTGACCTTTGATTTGCAGATCTCATCAGCAGTGTATGTATGTGCAATAAAATCTGGTTACACCGACAACCTTCAAAGCTTCATGTGGATATGAGGAGTGTACACACCCCTGTTGACATGCCAGCCACTTCTGTGATATGCAATGGGGCCACAATACTGCATTTGATAGCATTACACACACCTGATATGTGACATATGACCTGTGCAATTTAATGCAGTATCAAACAAATGTGTTAGTCATGGAAATGTTGAATGAGATGCATACAATATGTGGGTTGCATAAGTGTGCACACCCTTAAACAATGGTTTGTTGAAGCACCTGTTAAGTAAACTACAGCAGTCACTATTCCTAGAAGGGTTATACTACCATGGCCTATCTTTACTTGGCATTGTTTGGTCTGTCTACCCTACAAAGGTCACCCAACTCTGAAGATTGCAAGGTCAGCTCATGTGCACAGCCCTTGGAGGTCACACAGTGACATCACTATTGCTGTAGAGTCTGGGTTATGCCTGGCATAATTCATAACCTTGCCTGTGTTCAGATACAGCCATTCTTCGCTAGCATGTTATCTTTGAAGCTGACAACCCTCCCCATCCTCACCCTTATTGCAGATACCTGACAACTTTTGGCCACACATGAGTGTTATTTGCAGTGTTCCAAATTCCACCCACCATGTCTACCCGCCTAGCTCCAGATAATGAACAGCAACCCTAAAGGTGTCCACTGGCACCAGCAAGCTAAAAGTTGAGGATGATGGCCCTGAGGTGGAGTGATGTGTTGCTTGTGCACCATACTTATCTTTATGAATACTGTCTGTAGGTTTGAGCCTTGGTCTCATGACAACATTACACATTGCAACACATGCCTTTTTGAGACTTGATATTATGCTTATGCTACCTGTACAGATCCCTGGATGATGTTTCATGTGGGACAAATCTTTCACCTGATTACCCTAACCCATAGGCCACAATTATGCAGAAGCAAGGTGATTGTCGACACAGGTACTACACAGGCAGTACTTGCTAGACATTCCTGCCACTCCCTCAGTGTTGCTGCATGTCTCTGGGCAGCCTCCATGACCCATTTGCAACATGTTTTGTCATCTGTTTTGGATGGGCATCTGTTTCTTTCCTAAATCACTGCTGTCCCATATTTAATACACCTCTAGATCACTGTTTGCAGTGTTTGCCATGGTATATGCAATGGTAAGGTAAGGTTACTTTTCCCACTCCTGACAGCTACCTTTCAGATATAGGATCCATTTTATGCTTTGTAAGTTGTGTGTAAGTCATGTCTGGCTCTGTTGCAGGTGACTGGGCAAATGTCATAGACATACTTCTTGGACAGCAGACCATTACTTGGTGTGACATTGAGGCCCTGTACTTGATGGCAGGTGTGTACTCAAGAAGAGTGAATGCTGTCAGTACATCACAAGCTGCCTCCACAATATGTTATTTGGAGTGTGTGCACACATATGCTTCTAGAGTTTTGTAAAGTTTCTATACCCCATATTTGTTGTCCTAACATATGATTCTATATTACACATTCATTGCTCATGTTAGGATCACATTACAGGTTGTAAAAGGTGTGGAATGTGTTATTGTGGTCTGCCGTTGTATATATCAGGAACAATTGACATTGTAGTAGTGGTGTATACACTATTGTGTATAAGGGTAATATTTTATACATTTCCCTACTGCAGGCCATTTGCCTCACCATTTTATCTCTGTCCACACATCTTGCACTAACAGGTTTTGAGGTATACTGCAGGAATCTTACATACCCTTCAGATATGCCACCATGGTGACCACTGTGATGCAGTGCCATTAACACCAACAAAAATGAACATGTGCAACACGCATTATGTGTAGGTGTGTTAAATGTATGCATGGCAAATAGCATGGCCTTAACCTGGCCGGTGTATTGGCAAACATGAATAAAACAACTCCATACTCACCAGCTACAGGCTGTCCCAGTTGTATACCAGAGGGACCTAAATGGTTGTGGGAGAGACGTAATGTCAGTAGCCACACCTGTGACATTGGTGCAGGGTGGAAGCAGCATTTCAGCACATCAACAGTACAAACCCCAATACTAAGGATTACGCACATCTGTGCATTACTACACTCCAGAAACAGATTATCTTATCTGACATATGCATGTAGATACTTTATAGGTAAAGATGGATAAGCAACAGTGTTCTAGTCATGTGCACAGGAGCCTTACCTGCACGCTTCTTGTTCATTGTGTGGGTGGCACCCACCTGCACAATGCTGTTTTCAGCTTCATGGCTTGCCCGGCGGGCAGGTGCCCCAAGGCTGCCAAGGAGCTCCTCAGTGTGTGTCAGTGGGGGCTGGATGGCTTGACCCCCATCTGTGGCTAGCTGTTCCCTTGCAATGGCAGCAGTCCACTGAAGGGCGTGGTGGATGAGGTCAGAGCAAAGATGCCGCACCTGCTCATAATTTCGGCTGTGCAGGCCGACATAATTTTACCCTGTGGATGAGGTTGTTCCACAGGGTGGCCCTCTCCTGCAGATCCTGGGCTCTGCGGCTGAACAATATGTTGTAATGCTGTATGCCATATTGTATTATGGTGTCATTCTCTATGTTGGTGATTGCTGTCAGCCATGGATGAGGAATATTACCTGAAAGACATAAACAGGAAGAAAGATCACAGGAACTCATACGGTTGTCCACTTGCACATCAACAGTGGATATTACTTGCAAATAATCCAGAGTATACCATAACGCTGTAAGCTATCATGGCTTTGGTATCTTGCATTACACTCCTGGCCCTGACCTGTCTAGTTACCCCAATGTTGGACACTTAATTGCATAATCCTCTATTCTCCATTCATTTCTGTGTAGAGGGATGACAGTGGCCATCTTCCATGTGGATGGTGTGTGGAAGGTGGCAAGTCTTTGTTTGACTATAGTGTGTGATGGAGCTGTCAGCACATGTCTGACCCCATGTAGGAGGCAGACTGTGATGTTCCCATGCCCCATGGAGACTTGCTGTTGTTGCCATCAGTAGGCATTATGCACATGCTCACCATTGATGAAGGCAGGAGTGTGGTTGATGTGCATGTCCCCCTGTACGAATGTTGTGGACAGGGTGGCACTGTTCCCACCTAACCTGTTTGATGCAAGTTCCCTGTATCCATGGCATGTGCGTATGAGGTGTGCTTTACCCCAGTACAGGTTGAATTGTGTTACTGCCTCTGAGACTAATTACATATGTGGAGACATTGTTGCAGTTGGTCTTGGTGGTGTGGATATGTCTGAGTTATAGTCATAGACTTACAGGAAGTCACCTGCGAACCTACATGCTTGTTCAGATAGAGATGGACTTGCTTCCAAGTTGTGGTCTGTGCCTATGTGTCCCTGTAGAGCCACTATGGCAACCTATTATGTGCTTTATGTATTGCTGCTATCCACCAAGGGGGATTACTCAATTGTCGGTGGAGGCTGGTTGTACAGGTCAGGTACTGCTGATTCCATATAGCTACAATGGATATAAACTGTACACATCCCTGTTACAATGCCTGGTATTTCTACAATTGAAACATGAAACCACAAATGCTCATTTCAACACAATCCCCACCTGTAATATGACCTATAGCCTGCTCAATTAAATTGAAAAAATAACAATCTGTTCTCTGAAAACATATGGCAAATAGTAGTAGAGTAAGCCAGTTGAATGTGTGTGCACACCCTTAAACTGATATGCTGTGTAAACACCTGCTGACATGATTACAACGTCCATTTGTCTTGGTTTGCACTCTAACATCATGAGACATCTTCACTTGGCAATGGTTGCTCACCTTCCTTGAAACAGATGTGTTTCTTTTTCAATAGAATTGTACAGGTTATGGGTCACATTTGAGGGAAGAAACATTTTGAAATGATTTTCTGTGGTCTCATTGGCATATAGCACACAAACCTGGCATACAACAGGGGTGTGTACACTTTTGATATCCAGTGTATATGGGTGTTGGTATAGCTGTTAGTGGTAGGCATAGATAGTGGCTCATAACAAAGTTGTTCACTTCTCTGATTACTACTTGATAATCATGCCTACTGTAGTACCCATATCAGTGTCATGGCAATGCAACAATTAGTAGATGTACAAATTTTATTTTGTTGTGACACTGATATTACACACATGTGCAACATGCACAACTTATTTTCCGGACTGCTTGTAACCCATGTTATTAGTTTTGTGCCTTTCAGCTGAACATATGTATACATACACATGCTCAGGGGATACCTGGTATACATTTATGTTCTATGTCAGTATGGCACACTGTATTTACAGTCTTATAGCTCAATCATACTTCTCAACCTGTTATGCCAGGACTTCTGGACAATGGTCCACATCAATGGGTGACAACAGGGAAATCAATATTGATAATGTATTAATATAGCTGACATAACACAAGTATATGGGTATGTGACTACAGCTATCAGTCACAACTGTGACTATTGTCCGGCAGAACACTGTACAGGTGATTGTTATTAATTCAATATATCACATGCAGTTTAACACACACGTCTGCAACAGTACTTTACTATGCACAGGCCCTATATAAGGATCTTAGATTTACAATACAAATATGTATAATGCTCATATTCACAGGTAACATATGGATATGAACAACATCCCATTAACTGGACTAGCAGTGGCACAGTCACAACTGTTTGACTGACACTCTAGTGCTTGCTATATGTAAGCTGTCCTTTCCCAGTGTGAGTCAGGCTCCTCAGCTGTGACCCTACCTCTCCACCTCTTAGAGCATCACATCTGAGCAAAGCCTAAAATTAGAGGGGATAAATACGCACAGATCTTAAATATGCCTGTTACAAACCTATGACATTTGTAGCATAATATTTTTTGCATTACCATGGCTGTTCTGAAGGTGGTGGGGTCTGAAACTCAAGTGTTTGTCATTATGTCATGACTTACATCCCCAGCTATTTGCCAGAATAATATGGATGTTAAGAGGAGCAGACCAAACACTATGATGGGTAAATCTTGACATTCTGTGAAGATCTGTACAGTTGACAGGTATGGCCCACTGCAGACAGAGCCAGATGTTATGTCCATAGCAGTTGTTCAGCAGGACATCATTACAGCAAGTTTTGTTGGCACATATAAATCTTTCAAAATCATCTATCCTATTATTACAGACCAAGCACTACATTCAATTACATGCTTACATGTTTCACAAACCTGTTTTATTTTTATGCTCTCTTCCATGTTCCTGTTTAGTTTATGTCTTCCTTGTTTTGTTTGCTTTTGTTTGTTGCTCTCTCTCTCTCTCTCTGCACTATAGGGATCAAGCTGGTTTAAATAGGTTGCAGCATGGGTTTTGTAGGTGATGCTCATGAGCAGGTGATGGCCTCTGCACCAATTGGTGTTCCCCACTTGCTAATTGCATGCAGACAGCTGTGTAATTCTTCCAATAGTCAATGTCATAGCAACCCACTAGTATAGATGACTACTTCATGTGGCCGTTGTCCCTTTACCTTGCCTGTATGGAAGACATCCTTCATGTGTGGGTCAGCAGTGTTACAGACAATAGGGAGGAATACCTCTTACAAGATTTGTGGACACAGGGCAACTACATGTTTGTATTAGGTTCCAGACCTAGGGAAATAGTGTGAGTATTGCTGTTATATGCTTTGAATACTGCCAGTATTACAGGGTTTGTGTGTACATGCTAGTTTTGCATGGAATGCAGTATGTCTACATAGTTCTCAACTGTGAGGCTACCCACATATTGGCCAGAGGTTTGGCTGCTATGTTTTATCTGTTCCCCAGACAGGTGTTGTCATTGACAAATTAGTGGCCTTTTCTCTGTTGATTGCTATCAGTACATGGCAACATCCATTTGTTTCTGATGTCATATTCCTCAGAAGGGTATGTTGCAACCAATCCTGTAAGACCAGCAACTTTCACAGTGTATAATGGCAATATTTTAAATATGGCTCTGTATTTTGGACTCTGTCCTCCACTTATATACCAGGCTTTGTCTAGATATCATGCAGTAAGCGGTTGATAGGTGTGGCCTATCATTATTTATTGCTGACATTCCTGTATCATTCCAGTGATGTTGTGGACTCCCACACATGTTGTGGGGTAGGGGCCATAAATATGAAGGCTATGGCTGGACAACTTGTGTGACCCTGTACAGTCCAGACTTCAGTGTAAAGAGAATGCTGTTATATGTCATTGTAAGACATTGTATGGGGATGGGTATTAAACGTTTTTAACCTAGGCTGTTAGAACATGTGAGGGATATTACTAATAAGAAACATAAAGGTATATAGCTGTACATTTTCATACATTTCAACATGGGGACAGCAGTGGGTTACTGTTTTGCACACAGTTCTGTTTGTCAGTGTGATAGTACATTTTGAAGTGAAGCATTGTTATGTAAAAATCCATTTACATTGTAACATGTGATACTTTTCCCCTTAGGGGGGTTAACTACAGAGTGTCATTGGAGGCTGTTTAATTAAATCTGTAATCAAGTGTTGATTGCTTCTTGTCTTCAAGGCAAGTCTGTTTTTTTACTGTTGTACTGCATGAAGGCTTTGGCCAAGACAGCAGAGTATCTTATTTTTTGCAGATTACTTTGGGTTACCACCTGTCCCTCTTTGCAAGGGAAATACCCTCTTTGTGCAGTTGTGTTCTGCTGATGTCAACTGACAAATGGCAAATGTCCTGAGATGGTAGGACCAAGAATGTATCATATGTTTTCTTTGATAGCTGCATAAATCAGTTATTTTGTATTTCAAAGACCTAATTGATGAGGGATCTCAATATTTAGTTGAGGTTGATAAGGGAGGCTTTCCAGTCTTGGGACTTCACCTTATTCCACATCAGTTTCATATATATATATATATATATATATATATATATATATATATATATATATATATATACATATATATATGTGTGTGTGTGTGTGTGTGTGTGTGTGTGTGTGTGTGTGTGTGTGTGTGTGTGTGTGTGTGTGTGTGTGTGTGTGTGTGTGTATATATATATATATATATATATATATATATATATATGTGTGTGTGTATATCTATGGGTCTATATGACTTGGTCGACAGTTCATATGATCGACTGTTTATTTTGTCGACAGTTCATTTGATCGACAAGCATTTTAGGTGGGGCTTCGCCCCCCACACCCCCCAATGTGGGGGGCTGTGCCCCCCAAACCCCCCCTAACTATATATATCAACTCCAGGGTCACACAACATTGGGGAAGGGGGCAAATGCTTGTCGATCAAATGAACTGTCGACCAAATAAACAGTTGACCAAGTCATATAGACCCATATCTATATATATATATATATATATATATATATATATATATATATATATATATATATGTGGGTCTACTGCTCTACATTGAAAAAACACTTCTTCGAAATAGAGCAGGAGACCCACACTTCAGCAAAAGTTCACTTCAACGAAAGTGCACTTTCGCTGAAGTCTAGCTCCCTGAGCGACCCAAAAAAAACACTAAAACATGTTTTTGCAGGGGGGCAAGCCCCACTGCACTCCTCATGTGGGGAGCTGTGCCCTCACACCCCCTACTTAAATATACTAACTCTGAGATTGCACTACATAGAGGAAAAGGGAATATTCCCATTCCATGCTGTAGTGTGACTGCCGAAGTCAACGTTCAAAGTTTCACTACTTCGAACAAGTGGACTCAGTGAAGTGGGTTCGAAGAAGTGAAACTTCGAACACCTGCACAGATCCCATATATGTATATGTACACATTTTTCCTACTGTTGAATTACTGTGCTGCATGATATGTTTGAATAAACATCAAACATATTTACAGCTCTGATGGTTTAGTGGTAACTTGCTTTGGCTATGGTCAGCAGGGTCCGAGGTTCACGACCTGCAGGGGCTGGTTATTTTCTTGCTGGGCAGATCAAGGGCTATTGGATACAGAGTGATTAAGGCAATTTTAAGCAATTGCAAGTGGGTTTGCATGGTGGTAAGCAATGCTAACTTCCGGTTAAATATGCTTACAGACAGCCTTAAAAGTGCTTAATCTGTGTCGGCATCACTTAGCACCATGCAAACAGGCTTAATCCCGCTGACTACTGTTAATCCCACTTACCCCTGCACTAATTTCTTTAAAAGAAAAGAGGGGTGATAGGAAAGTGGTGAAAAAGGGGACACAAAGAGGGTAAAACAATATGACAGATAGTTAGGGATGTGCAGGATGGGTGTAGGCAAGGTCCATTGCTGTCCATTACTTCTCCAGCAACAGCTGTGCATATATACATAATTTGGTGGTAAATTTGGACACTCAAACCCCTGAGAGAGGGGGTGAGCACAACAATAATGTGTGGTGAAGTCAATTAGAGAAGATTACATGTGTCCAGTGGACATGTGTGTGAAATGGACAGCTATGTATGGGGCAAAATTTTTTGTTTGGAAACAGATTGCCCTTTTTATTTTTTAAAGGTGAGAGTGGGATGTTGGGGAAGGATAGTAGGTACATTTGGGGAGGTAAGTTGGATAGGAAGACAGATGAGATAGGCAAGACATAATACAGAGGTGGTATATGACACATGTGGGGGGTAAACACCTTGGACTGGGAGGGGTGTTTGGTAATCTGAAGCCTACGAGCCCATAGATGGATACAGTGGGATTGAGGTCCCCACCCATGAACAGTTACCACTGCACCTTCATGACCCCAAAGGTGGCTGGGGGCTGAGCAAGAGGGGCAGGCTGGCACTCTAAATGCTCCACGCCGTCCTCAAGCTGGCATAGCAGATCTCCAAATTACTTGCGGAGCTCACTGCACAGCAGATCTTGGTCCTGGCTTCAGGTGACAGGATCCTGTCTGTGCCAGCACTCAGGGGGTTAACCCCCATCCTCTGAGGTGGATCCACCCAAAGGTGGTGCAGGACCAGCGGACAAGGAGGTCCCGGGTTGGGTCCCAGAAGTGCTGGGGTCCGGTGCCACGGCCAGGTGAGGAGGGAGAGGCAGAGCTGCTGGTATCGGCCTTCCCTGACATGCTATGGTGTTGCAGTTTTAGAACATATGTTGGTTAGTAATGGTAAACACATTCCAGGATTATTTAAAACAGCATGCATGAGTATTCCTATTAACCCAATGTAACAGATTTGGAATATTTGCATAGGAAATAGAACACATGCATATATGGAAGCACAGCGGTCATTACACCAGCATGCAGTTTACATTGATAGCAACAAGCCTCCAATGATGGTATTTGAACAGGGAACATTAATTGGAATAAATTTCAACATTTTTAGAACAACAGGACACATGTGCCAACAGTAGGTTTGGTGGAAAACATATCCATTCATTTATGTGTTTAGATTACTGGTGAAGATAATGTGGCGGAGACAGAGATATGTCAGTTAACAAATGTAGATTCTTGGAGTGGTCAGAGCTTTAATGATCATTGTTCTACTCATTACTCTACAGTATTATTACAACAACTATAGCCTTGGGTTGGGCAGTGGTATGTGTGTACACAGTAGAATTACAGTCTTCTTATAGCTACTTTGAACTTTCTCTTACCTGGTAGACCTGTGGTGGGAATGTTTGTTAATACTACATGACTGTTTCTACCCATATTCCCATAGTCAAGGTTGCATATGTGCACTCATACTGTGTGTGTGTGTGTGTGTGTGTGTGTGTGTGTGTGTGTGTGTGTGTGTGTGTGTGTGTGTGTGTGTGTGTGTGTGTGTGTGCTACTGACACACTCTGCCTTGATTTCTGTCAGTCACCCTGGTTGTTGTTAGCAGGGACCTGTAGCTGTGACAGCATGATGCTTTTGAATATTTTTTGGGGGAGACCACTGAGTGTATATACTTATCTTGCTGTCATTTGCAGCCTTGGGATTGGACCATGGGTGTTTGACACAGTATAACTACAGCCTTCTTAGAGCTACTTTATACCTTATCTTACCCGGAAGACCTGTGGATGGAATGTTTGTTAATACTACCTGACTGTTTCTACACATTTTCACAAAATCCTAGTTGAAACTATGCATACAGCTTACTACCACTCCTGGGATTTGAACCATGGCTGTTTCTGCTAGAAATATAACAAGGGGGTGTTTCATCACAGGGAGCTATTGAGAAACTCCTGTCTTTTCCTTTAATGATTTCTTTCTCATTCTCTCTTTGTTGTACAATCTGACCTTGTATTTACAACATTCTTATACATACATTCCTATACATACCTGCTCACATAGCACAGTCTGGAGAACAGTAGTTAGCACAACATTACTATTCAGATATCAGATCTTGGTACATGACATTTGTGATATCAGTTAATCTCGTGTGTTAGAGAGGCACTAACTTTGTCAGATGAGACTTGATTGTTTAATGCTTTCAGAGCTATAGATGCTATGCATAACCTGTACACATTTCAAATCATGCCATGCCATAGTAAACACAACCATTCGAGGGTTTAAAATTTTATTTGCAGGCAGTGACATTTTATTAATATATGACCTATATGAGACTATTACTGTAATATTGTCTGCTTTATTCAGTAGAAACCATACCCATTTTTAATAATGCCAGGTGACATTCTACTCTTTTATATTTATTTGGTATGAATAGTACAAGCTAGATTGTTACTCACCAGCCCTGCATTACAGCCTTTGTTACCTACTGGCATGGGCTTCCTGGTTCACAACCCACTCAACTGGAGATGAAATGAAGATAGAGAAACATTTATGCATAGCTATCTATCAGATACACAGGCAGGACTTTGGTAAACAGTTATTGCTATGAATACTTACACACTGCTCTCTGTCTTGCTTCTTGGACCCACAGTTCCAAGAGCTCCATCTTCCTCTACTTCAAGTTGGCATAGTGGTGCCAGACCTGTTCACCAGTCTGAGGGATACCAGTGGCACTAGTGAGATCACAGGTGAGACTTTTCCAGGCTTCTGCTTTGTATGGGGAGCCCTGGTACTGGTCCTGCAGCAGTCTCACATCATGTTTTTTACAAGGAGCCCTACCATGCCCCAGCACTGTGCCCAAAAGCACATGCCCTCTACAACACCTCCCATACTGCCTACAGTGAGGAGCTATAACCAGTTATGAGCTGTATTCCCACCTCAAGGTTTAAATATGGCCAAATTCTTGTCCTTTGCCATGATTGGATGGTTTTGAATATGCTGAGCTAAGCTAAGGGCCAGGCACACCTGCTTAGCTAAGGTTGGCAGTGCTTAAAGGGGCAGGTTCAACACTGCTTACCAATGAGCAAATCCGCTTAGTTGGGCTACTCATTGCTTAGCATTCATATCTAAGCAATGCTTACACCCAGTAAGCATTGCTTACGTTTTATTTTATAGGCTATCAGCTAGATGGGATTGAGTCATCATTCCTGACATGTTATAATTTTGTTTACTTTCCCTGACATCCCCCTATGTGCTTTCATTACATTTATTCTTGTGTGACTATACGGTATGGGACACTTGTGTTTATATGGGGGTTTCACAACTTTATTACACTAACACCTCACATCTGGGCCTAATACACTACTCTGGTTGAGAAATATAAGTTACTTCCTACATAAATATATCAATAAATTAAAATTGTAATTATTTCGCATATAAAATGGAAAAGGCTTTGGTGAGACTCGAACAGTGAATCACTACAGGCAAGGCATACACTCTAACTGCTACATTATTGCACTACTGTTTATGTTTGATGTCTATTGCTATTTAACTTATTGTGCCATTTCAGCTGGACTAAGCATAACTAAGCAGCAGGCACACCCGCGCAACTACGCTTAAACTTTATTTTAGATGTGTAAAAAAATATATATTTATTTGTTGGGGGCTGTGCTTTGCAAATGATAATGACATATAACTTTTAAGAGTATGTCCAGATATTTGCATTATATTCTTGGTCCACTTTTTATAAACTTGTGGCTCTGTGGCACATCATTAAAGATTAAAGTTTGACAGTAATGACAGACATTTGCATTTTATACTTCACACCCAACAGAAAATTAATGATAATGCTAAACCTGTTATTCTATCAACTTTCTAAGTTTGTACTGGCAATATTTCACAGTTGTCCCTTATGGCTTTGTCCAGACTTCTTACTCTAACTAGTTGTGAGTTGTGCAATTTAGACTTCAAACCCTTCACAAATGTCATGTTAATGAAAACCTGCTATTCTATCAACTTTCTAATTTTGTAATTAAAATGGTCCCTTATGGCTTTGTCCAGATTTCTTATGCTGACAGGTTGAGGGTTGTAATGAACGATCTTACTCTTTTTAAATTGTCGTACGACAATTCTGATGTGCAGGTGGCATATGTATTGTGGGAGCACTGCTCTCAAGCACACCCACTGTGCTCGTACACATCTCTGTGTATGTATTACAGCATGGCAGCGCCCCTTCATACATATGCATGGCACACTGCCGTGCTGCACAGGAACAGTCCCTTCCGTGCAGGAATAAATTATACCTGCATGGATGTTTGCTGAATCTGGGGGATAGTTATTGGAATTCTTCCTGGAACTCTGCTGAAATTGTTATTATTATTTATTTACTTATTTTTTTATTTATTCACTTATTTATTTATTTATTTTGACTGAAATTCACAATAATGCAGAAAAAAACACTGGAAATAAAAATAAAAAGTTCCAGGCCATCAGTAGAAGCAATAAACTTTTATACAAATCCACAGATGAGCACTTTCGTCTTCATAGAAGACTTCTTCAGATAAAACTGCATTAGTGTTACAATCACTTTGTATAATGGTCATAATTGCTATTAAGTAAGATTTAAAGCACAACTTTCAAAAAGGCTGATTTAAAATATATAAAATATATAAAATTCATACACAGTTACACAATTATATATCAAAAACACACTATTATAACAATACAGGAAAAATCAAATAATTAATATTTATAATTATAATGAATGTTTGTACCCCTTACATAAAATCTGATGAATAATGTGTTGAATGAATCAAACTCTGACTGCTCTAGCTGTCAGTACTGGTTTGATACTCACATATTCGTTGCGACCAGGGGGATTATTAGCCTTCACTCTCAATTGCCATTTCAATTCCATATTCAATAATACATTTTTCATGTCCCCACCCCTAGTGTTGTACTTAACAACATCAATGATGCCGAATTTGAAACCACTAAACAACGGACAGGAAACTGAATGTTTGAACAAGGCACTGGTGTCTTTCCCAGTCCTTATATCATACAAGTGCTCATACATTCTATCTTTCAAAGCTCTTTCAGTTTTTCCTATATAGAATGCTGAGCACTGCACACATACAGCCAAATAAACTAACATCTTGGTATTACAATTACCCCTACAAAATTTGACTACACTATTAAGTCCGTTATTCAAGTATATACTCTCCTCCTTATAAATATACGGACATTGGCTGCACCTACCACAAGAACTGGTGGCTTTTTTAATTTTAACATTTTTCTCCACCTTTTCAAACATCCTTTTAAAATTTATTCCTGCCTTAAAAATAAAATTGGGTTTGGTTCCTACGGCCTCGTACAAATCTTTATTAGTCTTGAGCATGTTCCAATTGGCTCTTACTATTTGGGTAAAAAAGCCAGTGAACATAAACTTCGTGACACAGACCCCATGAAAATCTTTTACTGTATTTTGTTCTACAACTGTGATGAAAGGTTGTCCTAACAATGCTTTATACTTTGTACCCCAACCCTTATATACTTCTTCCAGAATTTCACACACTAATTCTCTGGGGTAACCCCTTTCCACAATTTTTTTACCCAAAAAGATAAATTCTTCCAACAGGTCATTGAATTCAGAAGTCATCCTAGTTATTTTAACTGCTTGTCCTTTTATGAGACTGAATTTTTTACCCAAATAGTAAGAGCCAATTGGAGCATGCTCAAGACTAATAAAGATTTGTACGAGGCCGTAGGAACCAAATCCAACTTTATTTTTAAGACAGGAATTTATTTTAAAAGGATGTTTGAAAAGGTGGAGAAAAATGTTAAAATTAAAAAAGCCACCAGTTCTTGTGGTAGGTGCAGCCAATGTCCGTATATTTATAAGGAGGAGAGTATATACTTGAATAATGGACTTAATAGTGTAGTCAAATTTTGTAGGGGTAATTGTGATACCAAGATGTTAGTTTATTTGGCTGTATGTGTGCAGTGCTCAGCATTCTATATAGGAAAAACTGAAAGAGCTTTGAAAGATAGAATGTATGAGCACTTGTATGATATAAGGACTGGGAAAGACACCAGTACCTTGTTCAAACATTCAGTTTCCTGTCCGTTGTTTAGTGGTTTCAAATTCGGCATCATTGATGTTGTTAAGTACAACACTAGGGGTGGGGACATGAAAAACATATTATTGAATATGGAATTGAAATGGCAATTGAGGGTGAAGGCTAATATTCCCCCTGGTCTCAACGAATATGTGAGTATCAAACCAGTACTGACAGCTAGAGCAGTCAGAGTTTGATTCATTCAGCACATTATTCATCAGATTTTATGTAAGGGGTACAAACATTCATTATAATTATAAATATTAATTATTTGATTTTTCATTTATTGTTGTAATAGTGTCGTTTTGATATATAATTGTGTAACTGTGCATGAATTTTATATATTTTAAATCAGACTTTTTGAAAGTGGTGCTTTAAATCTTAATTAATAGCAATTATGATCATTATATAAAGTAAGTGTAACACTAGTGCAGTTTTATCTGAAGAAGTCTTGTACAAAGACAAAGCGCTCATCTGTGGATTTGTATAAAAGTTTATTGCTTCTGCTGGTGGCCTGGAACTTTTTATTTTTATTTCCAGTTGTATTTATTTATTTTTCTCAACTGGGTTTTCCTGGTAAACAAATGCAAAATAAAATGAAATAAAATAAATTCTTTGATGAGGGTTCTCTAATAATCCCCCTGTTTTGGTATGTGGTGTAGGATTAGAGGAGTATTGATTGGGAATGGGACCTTAGAAAAATTGTTTAGGAAGTCAGCATATGGAAAGTAAATTTCTTTTGGAAGCCAATGCAGGGAAGATGCCAATTTTCTGTGAAGGTAATGCTTTTGAACCTGTTGTCACATTTTCTTACCATATAGTTATCTTGTTACTGTGTTTATGCCTGAATGTATATATTTATGTTGATTGGATGAGCAGAAAGTTTTAAGTGGACATTTCATTGGTAGTGAAGGAATGAGAGGAGTAATAAGATAGTTATGGCTGAGAAAAGACTGTGTAATCACATTATTAACTGGACCACAATGGTTTGTTGACCAGTAAAAGAAATGGTGGATGTGATGGTATATGTGAAAGGTAATAGGTTTCAACTATGTATTGAAGCTGAATGATTAAAAACAGTGATGCTTTAAGAAGACTAAGGAAAGGGAATATGAGCCAAAAATCTGGACATTCTGCAAAAATCTGGACAGAGATGTATGGTGTGTATATAGGTTTACATTTAAAATTTGGAGGGAAGGTTTGGCGACCACAGGATGCCGAATTACGAATGGCTGACGTGTGTTGCCAAACCTTCAGTTGTGTGAATTACATTTCAGCAAATGCAAAGTGCATTTGCACAGTTGCAGTTGATCTTTTAACTAGAGATCATGGTACAGTGGGGATCGGGAAATTTACCATTTCCTCACTGTAGTGCAATCTCAGAGTTGGAATATATAATGTGCAGGGGATGAGGGGGGCAAAGCCCCCTACAAGTGGTGCAGGGGCCTTGCCCCCCTGCAAAATCGTCATGTCATGTAGTGTGCAGTTTCGGACTGCAAACCATGGATGTCGAGAAAGGTTGAATTTGCAATAGGAAGTGTGTTTGCGACATTCTGACCTTCTCAACTTTGTGCATTTATATATATATATATATATATATATATATATATATATATATATATATATATATATATATATATATATATATATATTAATATTGTCTTTCTCATTCCAAACTGCAAAATAAACCTTCTATTTGCTTTATATATAAAATCTATATTTAATGGCTATTAATAGGCTCTATTTCCATACAGCTTCCAGTTTTTAAGCTTTGTTATACACCTTGCCTCTCTTCATCTTCATTTCTACTGACTATTAAAACAGCCTGATTTAATTCATGAATGACTTATGTTTCTTTTCTAGACGGATTTAATTTATATGATTTATAAGGGTATACTTTTCCATAAATCTTAAGTCTGTGCATTTTCCAGAAGGTAAATATTCATATTTGGGCAAGTTCATTGTAGGGACAGGAGACAGGTAGATCTGTTAACACCAATTATATCATCAGCTAATTTATTTTACTCCAGATGTAAAACAATATACTATTATGTAGATTTGGTTATATGCAGTTTTTTTTTCAATTCTTATTAAAAAATATATAAATATGGTGTCATTAACAAGTAGGCCAGGAAAAAGTGAAGGCTTTCAAAGTCAGAGAAAGTTTGTGCAGTGCTAGACATGAGGACTGAACTGAATGTTTTTGTTAATCAAAAAAACAGTTGTCCTGGATTTGGTAACTTATATGGACAGTGACCTAACTTTTGACCAGCAGATGTCCTTTCTCTCTACAGTGCATACATCTTCCTTTTTTCACAGTCCTGAAGTACATGCTTTTTATCTCCAGAAAAACAAACAAATACAAAAGAAAGACCTTTACTTAGCCCCGAGTCTCAGTCCTTTTCTTTCCATTAACATTTTTGTCATCAGCATTCTATCACGTTTAGTGTTACTAATACTTCTTATGCCCATTCCACCCATGTCTTTCTAGAAATGCTTTTATATCCTTGACTTCTTTGCAAATAGATAATAAAAAAAGACAATTTCAACATGTTATTATCAGCAGTTTCGAAATGTATATGCATTTCCTTTTTAAGTTTGCAGTACAAAATTAAGATACAGTAAACTCTCACTTAACTGGAACTCAAGCAACTGGCAAAAAAATATCACAGAAATACAGTACAATTTTCATGTGTTGCACTTTCTGTCCCCCTGAGCAGAAACATACTTTATGTTTTTAGACTTTTAGAATTTTAAGAAGGAAGACAAGAATAAGTTACCCCTCTCCTCAGCCTGAGAACAAGTCAAACCAAACAAATAGTATAGGGTATAGTATTAGTTGGACCTATTTTTAATAGTAACTCTCAAGCAACCAGGAACTACAGTTATTCGGCATCTACCAATCCCCATGTGTGCCGGTTAATTGAGAGTTTTCTGCATTTCATTCTGTTATGACAGCTGTTTGTCTTCCCTTTTTTGCAGTATCAACATGAGTTATTTATACCATGTCCCTGATGTGTGCCTTTAAAACTAATAATATTTTATGACAAAGAAAAAAAAACTCCTTTAGATCTAATGAATGCATTATTTTGCCCCACATTGTTTAAGACCCTTACATGATCACCATATTGAGAACATAGGGCTGTTAGGCAGACAAGACACAATACTTAAGGAAGGCAGTAGGTGTGCTGATTATATTCTTTCCCAAAAATATGCCTATTTAACTTAAGTTGACTTTCCTGCTGTACTTTGAAAGAGCCCATGAAGGATATGTCTCAGTTCCTGCTACCTTTTTTTTTATGTTCAGTTGTCACTACTTTTGGTTCAAGCTCTGCTTATAGGCTCGTAGGAAGTACCAAGTGCTCAGAATAGCCTATCATATTTAGTATTAAATTGTTCTTTCCCATCCCATGGTCAATAATTATATATTACCCCTAATAAGAATAACTGAGATCATACCACAAATCATTTGATGGGACCTATGAATGGAATAAAACACTTAGGAGATGCCTTTTTTCATTAGTTCTACAGAGGGCAGTCCTGGAGTAAATATTGTTTCCCATCCACACATCCAAGTTGTGCTTGAATATTGTCAGGGATGAGCTTTGTTTTATGTGGATGGCAAGTCTGTTTCAAAGCAGCGGCATCCTCTGTGAGAGACACCTGCCCCTACAAACCATTCTGTTGATGTTGCAGAAGAGGTTTAGATCTATAGACTGAGCATTCCTGATACAGCTTGACTTACTGATGTACATAAATCTATCATCATCATTAGGTCAGAGGATGCTTTGTTTGTTAGGCACAGGTCACCTCTTAGCAGTTTTTTGGGTATGAGTATTGTAACAGGGCTTTAAGGTTCTCTTTGTCTGGCTGACATTTCACTCTTAGCTGCCAAATACAGCATTTGTAGGTCATAGGATCATAGGAGGTTACTAGACTACCAGCCATGAGGCCTTTTCAAGCTTTGCCAAGAATTTATACCCATGTTTCCAAGGTCAGCACTTGTACGCCCTGTCAAGCAGGGACACAGGTGGGATCCCAGGGATAAATGTTCTATTTCCCATCCAATAATCCAGGTCACGCTTAAATGAGAGAGGAACTCTGCTTAACATGAAGAAGGAGTCTGTTCCCCAGATAGGGGAGTTTCTGGGACACATCTCAGTCTCAGCAGCAGATTCTATTAATGTCACAGGCCAGGTTTAGGTCCTGAGTGCACATTACATGTGCAGTGTTTGATTTGCGGATATGCATCAATTCCAATAGGGCAGGGACTGAGATGGCCCTAAAAGCCAGACAGAAGTCCCCTCTGAGCAGTCTATATGAGTCTGATTAAAGTGAGAGGGACTTTAGCCTATCCACATAAAATAGGTGTTGAAGACCCTGGAGTCTTCTAGTCAGAAAGCTCTGCGGTCCTTCCAGCTATCACAAGTGCCTAGTGAGGTACATACCACAGGGGACATTGTACTCAATTATTGGCCTGATAAGGGAAGAGTATAGTGAGGTTATGACCTTTTTTTTCCTGGATGATATGCACTTATTTATTAGATGAGCCATATAGTATGTCCTACACACTACTGAGGCTACATGTTGATCAAATGCTAGATTGCTATCTGCCATAGTGCCCAAATCCCTTGCTACTGATTGCGTATTTAGGACATTGTTGTTAATGTGATACTTTACATGAGTCTCATTCTTACCAAACAGGATAACAATACACTTTTTGACATTGAGTTTGAGGCTATATTTTAGACACCAGTCGTTTGTTTGGGTGAGAGCCTCTTGGAGAATGTTAACATCATTTGGGGAGTTTATGACCACCCTCAGTTTGCAGTCATCTGCAAATTTGGTCAGCCATAATCCTTTGATTTTTGCTTGCACATTGCAAAGATATATTCCAAAAAGCAGAGGCCCTAAGACTGAGCCTTGAGGGATACCAGTAGTTACAGGTCTACTATTTAAGGTGGAATCCCCTATTTTAACTGTATAGGTTCTATCAGTGAGCCAGTTGGCAACCCATCTAATGACGTATGGTTTGATGCCTATCTGGGTGAGCTTATCTTCTATATCCCAGTGAGGAATGGTGTAAAAAGCCTTGGACAAGTCATGGTGTGCAGTGTCCACCTCTTTCCTCTCATCCATGGTATTGGTGACTGTCTCAAAAAAGTCCACCAAATCTAGCGGGCTTGATCTCCCTTTGGCAAACCCATACTGAGTAGGGTCAAATGCGTGGAAGCTGCCAATGTCCTGGTTTATGAGTTCCATGATTATGCATTCCATGGGCTTACATATCAGGCTAGTAAGGCTGAGGGGCCAATAGTTATCTATGTCTGTGGTTGCACCACCTTTGTGCAATGGAATGACAGTAACCATCCTCCATTCGGCAGGTACATATCCAGTGCTTAATCTGTGGTTGAATATGGTACCTAAAGGTGCTGCAAGTTCCTACTTTAGACTATTTAAGATGCAGCCTGGGATGTTGTCAGGTCTCATGGAGGCTGTATTTTTTGCCTTGGACAGGGCATTTAAGATCTGTTAATTGGAGATACATGGTGGGGAGTCCATGTCGAGGTTATGATTAACTGTAGGGGGAACAGTGGGGTGAGGTTTTCGCTAAACCCATCTGCAAGTAGGTTAGCTATGTCCACAGGGTTGGTGTGTGTAGTGCCATTGACCGCGAGTTCTGTACGGAGCTGTTTCTTGCTCTTAAGGTTACGGACATAACTAAAGAAGGCCTTATGAATGTCTTTTGCTGAGAAGGCCAGTTTGGACTCATAATTAGCCTTGGAAGATCTCACCAGGGCCCTTATTTGTTTGTTTAGGTTAAGGAGAGTTTGTTTCCAATATGGTACTTGCCCATTCCTGCTCTTGGATAGCAGCTTTTTCCTTTTATTATAAAGTCTGTTTATTGCAGAAGTCCACCAGATTGGTTTGCTTCTCCTTGAGAAGGATGTTTTTGTTCTGTCTGGTACAGCCGGTACAGCAACATATAGGTGCTTGTATGGAGCCCTGGTGTAAGACTCTGCATAAATGTCTGTAACCTAACTTGAGGAAGGAGCTATGAAGCTGTTTATGCCTGCCCATAGGTGGTTATAGTCGGTTTGGAGACTTTTTCTGTCTGATTGCAGCTGGAGGGGGGTGATGTTAACTACAAAGGTGACTGCTTGGTGTTTGGATCTTACCAGGGAGGGTGACACTGTAGGGGTGCTACATGTTTGGTTTGTCAGGACCAAGTCCAAGATATTTTCACCTCATGTAGAGGTGTTTACCAGCTGGTACAGAGCATTAGAGTTTACAAAGTCTAACAATCTCCGGGCAAATGGGTTTTGGCTAGAGTAATTTTTCCAGTCTATGGATGTCTAATTGAAGTCACCCAGGATCAGGGTGAGAGGTTGAACCTTTATAGATTTAAGTAGGTCTAGATGGGCGGAGTGGGTATCTTGAATCATGAATGGGGCCCTATAGCTGGCTATGACATGGATAGGTGTCTTGCCTACAGTTAGCTGCACCTGGAGTGTCTCCTGTGCATTGTGCTGATTGATCAGCCTGGAGTGGTGTTTATCTTTAATATATATAGATACTCCACTGTCTTTAGATTTAAAGCCCTCTGTTTGGGGTCTGAGTGTGTGGAAGGATGAGTAGCCTGGTATGGTTGGGGTGCTCTCAACCCATTTGAACCAGGTGTCTGTGATGGCACATATGTCAGCATATTCCAGGGTTAGGAAGGCTTCCAGTGAGTGCAGTTTCATGATGAGGCTCCTAGCATTTAGGAGCATGGCCTTTAATTTGTATTTGATTTATTCTTTACGTTGGGAATTTCTTTCTCATGACTTTGCCTAAAAAGGCACTATGGGTGAGGCAGGAGCCTTTGCCAGTAGTTAGAAGGCCTTCTCTGGCAAAGCAATGAGGCCTTTAAACCATCTCATCCCAGGCTGACAGTTACTGGATCCCCTTTGAATGACACCAGAAGCTAAGTCAATTACTGAAGTCAATCATTTTTTGTTTGTATTGAGGCATCATCCTGGGTGATGGTAAAATACTGCTTAAAGCTAGGGACATACCTGCCTGGTACACATAGTCCATGAGCTCAATCATGCCTCTCTGCACATAGTCCACAGAGGTATATCTCAAGTCATTCACACCAACATGGACAGTGACTGAGTCATAACTGTACCTCTTGCTGTGAGACTTGAGTGCATGTGTGATATGGTGGATTCTGGTGCCCGACAAGCAACTCACAGTGACATTCCCCTTATCCAGCCTGGTGAGGGGCACATCTGTGTGTCTCACTATCGAATCACCATTGACTAATATGTTGAGTTTGTTGTTTGTCCTAGATGGTTGTGAAACATTGGTGTGTGGATTATGTGAGTTGTGCGATGAGGTGGACTGAGGGGTGTTCTTAAGCTTTTGCTTTGGAGGTCTCTTGTGTATGGGCATGTTTTTGGTGAGAACCTCCACAAATGTGGGTGTAGGTGATGTATGTGTGCGTGTGTGGGTTGTGTGGGTGTGGGTGATGTATGAGGTGCAATGTCTGTCTTTGGTATCTACCACCTGCTTGTCAGATGTATTGCTTTTGTGAGTGACAGAGCCTGGATTCAAGGTTAGTTATGCAGTTACATCACTCACAGAATATGTTCTTAGGTTTTAAGAGCAGCGGGTTGTCTGAGTACATGAGGCAGTTGCTATACTGCCAGATAATGCCCATCTCGACCAGACAAGCTGGAGAAACTGTGGGGAATTGCATGATGACCAAACATTTCTGTACTAGGAAACTTACAGAACTGACAACAGATTCCCTACACACCTTTTCCTAAAAGATGGCTATAATCTTTTTCTGTGTCCTTTGCTTTATGTTAAAAAATTGCATGTACATTCTTCTTCATATAGAAGTAAAACATACTATAATTCTACCATGAATTCTTAGGAGAGAGATATGCTTTTTGTCAGTGGCTGTGAAACCTGTCAAGATGCCCCACTGATTTTATTTTTATAAAACATTAATGAAGACAATGACATAGCCATTCCAGTTTACTATCTTTCACTCTTTTGAATATGATTTGTTATTTAATCTGTTAAAGAGTTAAATATAAGTATTTAGACTTAAAGCAGTAATTGTAAACAAGTAGAAAGTGTAGCAGAAAATGAAGTGTGGAAATGTAATTTTTTATATATGGGTGGATGCCAATTTAATGAATCTTCATTCAATTTATTCTTGTACATGTAATAATGTTTCAGTGAATATTTCTGCTGAATATATATGTTGTGGGTTGTAGTTAATATGTGTGGGTAAAGTGATTGCATGTTTGGGTGTTTAATGAATAAAGTTAGGAGTGGGAATGTATGTGTGAGTTTACTGGTTAGATTTAGGGTAAGAGCCAGGGAATGGAACAGATTTACATTCTGTGTGTGTGTGTGTGTGTGTGTGTGTGTGTGTGTGTGTGTGTGTGTGTGTGTGTGTGTGTGTGTGTGTGTGTGTGTGTTGTGTTGTATATCATTTTCATCTTAGCATCTTGTGTAGTGGTAGTGTTACTGCAAGGGTTTTTCCTAAGGTATGGTATAGTATTGGGGTTATGGGAAGGATCGGGATTAGGTTTACAGGCATCCTTAGTAATGTGTGTAAACAATAACCATAACCCTGCCCCTACATTTATTACTAACCCTACACTTTACCTTAGGAAAAACCCTTTTTGTATAGCACTACCACTATCCAAAATATATCAGATGTTAGTTATAATGCTCAAGTCTTATTGATGTAATAACTTTCTGTGTTTTTCTTTATAGTGAAATGCAGTTTCAATGAAAGGTTTTCATTGAATTTTAATGTTATGAAATGTAAACTGAATAAATCATGCCCATTATTGGTGAATGCATTTATTGTGCTCTGATTTGGTGAGAATGTAAATAGTGAGGAAGTTGGTCTAATTATGCTACAATCAGACTTCTGACTTAACATAATTCCAAATTTTTGCTTTCTTTAGAGTTGTGTGACCCATTAGGGGTGTAGGGGACAAAGCCATCCAAGTAAAATGGTCTTTTCTGATAAGACTCCAAGCCTGCATAAACTACAAGCACTGTTGGTGACTCCCTGCTAGTTATTTTTTCCTACCCACGCTCCCAGTTTTGATCTGATTTTTAAATCTGGTGATTTTAAGTTGCCCACCCTTACTGTAAATTGAGCTTTATAAGCTCTTTCCTATCTACACTACTGCTGATATATTGAATTATTTATTTGCCTTTCCTTGCACTTATTTTGAAAAAAAGTGCATTCTGTCTGTCAGTGTCTGTTCTGTTGATTTACTTGCTCTGAATTCATCATCTAGCTCGCTAGCTGTTGAATAAAGTTTTTACACTCTAGCAAGCACTTTTCTGTGTTTTTATATCAAGTGCTCAGTGGATTTTCCATCTAGTGGCACTGGGTGACAGCCTGATCTGTTTAGGTTGGGGTAATACACTTGAAATTTCTGCATGTAGTTATTTTATTGGCTGGAGAACGTATTAATCAGCTTATTTTGTTTTTAGTGCTTTTATAAATTCTGTAAATTTGAGTGTCTCTTGGCTCATTTCTATAAAGTGAAGTACTTTTATTGAATAATCATATTTTTATAAGCTGTTTAAAGTACACTGCTGTATCTGTATCTTTAAGTTTGTTTTTGGTAGTATTTCACTCCAGGCACTCTTTTACTGTTCTTAAAATTAGGCAGACTGGGATTATTCACCTAGTGTCAGTAGGTATTTACCTGGTCTAGCTGAGTTGGAAACCACAAAAAGGGCTCTAACTGTAGTTCTACTGGCCACAGGCTCATTCAGTTTTCAGTATTTCCAGTGCCGGTATAAACTCAGCACATTTGCACAGAGCTGTTTGCTGTGTCGGTGCCCTGCACCGATTCAAACATCCTGAAACATTGCTTAATTTCATTGTACAGTGACAGTAGACTCTGCTAGTTACCTTATTATAGCATCCAGAACTATTGCTGCTCAGAGAGCATCTGATTTGGCACTGGGCAACATTGTTGGTTAGGTTAGCTGCAGATTACACAATGTAAGCACACTTCCCTCATCCAGTTATAAACATCCTCCACTCCTATCCTTTTAAGTGCACATTAGGGGTTGCAACCATGGATGGGCACATTTCTGCTATCTCTGCATCTAGCTTGGAAGACATGGGTATCCTGAGGCAATGTAACAAATGACTTATATACAAACAACCACATAATTCTTGAACAAATACAGTACGTGAGAGATGTAGTTACACATTGACATTGGAGACTAGACTCTCACATACAGACACAAAAAGCAACTAACAGCTTGTCACTGACTCACACTCATTATTCACCGCACCCACAAAAAAACCACACACATAGACCCATGTATGCAGAGGTGCTTACATATAACCTATCCAGACCTTAAAGGCCTCTCAAGCACAGTCCACAGAAACATGTACACAAACAAGACAATTCCCATCACAATACATAATGCCGCATCTCATTGTGCCTCAGTTACCAAGCCCATAAAGCAAAGCACTCCACACCCAAATATTCTGATCATAGAAGACTACATTGAGAAGCACACTGATGTCTCTCTTACCAGGCTAGGTAATGGGAAGCTCACAGTTATTTCCCTATCAGGGCCAGGATTTGCCAGATCACACAAGCACTCATGCCACTTACTCCTAAGTACCAGTATGACTCAGTCATAGTCCATGTGGGCGTGAATGACCTTAGTTGTACCTCCTTGAAATATATGAAGAGAGACATGATTGGGCTCTCAGAATGTATGTCACAGGCAGGTATGAGCTACTGCCTCCAAGGATGATGCCACACTACCAGCAGAAAATGACTGACTTTAACAATTGAGTTGGTTACTGGTGTCATTCCAAAGGGGTCCAATACTTGTCAGTCTGGGAGGACATGGCTGATAGGCCATGCTTCTTTGCCAGGGATAGTTTTCACCTATCACCTCTAGGCTTTTAGATATTGGCCAAACATGATCCACCCCATAGTGCCTTTTTCAAGAATTGCCAAACAAATAAACTTTCAACATAACAAAAGTTACTCAGGAGAAGGTAAAGGTGTTACTGCTTAATGATAGTAACATCAACAAGAAACTGCATTCCCTAGAAGCTCTCATCACCCTGGAGAATGCTGACATCTTGGCAGAAACATTTTCTCAAAGCCACAGAACCTATTTTGGCAGTGCATGGCTATAATACCTTCCATGCATTCTGACCACCCACTGAACATGAAAGAGCAAAAGATGGAGGTGTATCCATCTACATAAAGGATAAGCACACCTCAAGGCTGGTAAAATAATATGACATGCTTGAGCTACACCATGTCCAACTAACCATGGGAAAAGTCCATTACTATATTCCTGCTAATTACAGGTCCCCCACTATGAACCAGAAAACCCATACATCATACCTGAAGTTATTACCATCCAGCCCAGTACCATATTCATGGATGATTTTAACTATCCCTCCATTAATTGGCAGGTATACATGACCACTAAAATGCAGGCCCAAAAATGTCTTTACTTTGTAAACTGAAATTACCTGGAGCAGCTAATCTGCACTCCCAGTAAGGGAAAAATGTCCTAGATCTGGTACGGACAAATATGGGAAGAGTGCTGCACCCCCCCCCCAAGTGTTATGACCTCACTAGTAAGATCAGATCACAAAGCAGTCTCCCTTGAAATAAAACTAAAACTAGTCCCCCTACCTAACCTCAAAAACATTTTATGAACTTCTGTAAGGTAAATTACCTCCTGTTAAGGGGCAGCATAGCTAGCTTCCAAGCTCCTTCAAATTCAAAAACCAAAGATACCTATTAACCCCGGCCAAACCACAAAAACAAGCCACCCTGGTGGACCTCTAATATTAATAGGATGTACAACAAAAGAAAGAAAATCCTGTCAGGAAGTAAGAGGGAATGTCACAACAGAGAAATAAGTCCCTCATTAGACTAGTCAAGTCTCTGAAAGCAGAGTTTGAGGTAAAAATAACATGTGAAGCTAAGGATAACCATAAGGCATTTTTCAGTTTTGCCTGCATTCTTAAGGGCAACCCCAACAATTTGCAGAATTAGTTGTAGATGGCATCATCTATACTCTGCCAGAAGACATGGCAAATCTACTGACTGACAAATTCAGCTCAAATTTCACCTCCCCATCACCCCCAGTTCTCCACCAAAAATACCCTCTACCACTCCACCGCCATTTATCAGCAAAGAACAGGTTACCACTGTGCTCTCTAATGCTAAAAACATTGCTTCAATGGTGCCTGACAATATGTCAGGATGCCTCTTAAACAGTTTAAATCAGGACTTATCAGGTGCATTTGATCTCTGTTTAACCACAGCCTCTGGACTGGTTTTGTCCCGATAGACTGGAGAACAACAACAGTCATCCCTCTGCATAAAGGGAGACTAGCTACTGATCCAAGAAATTACAGAACCATAAGTTTGATTACTCTTATATGTAAGACCATGGAAAGAATAACCATGGACCAGATAAATAGTGACACAGCAGACCTCCAAACACAGGTTATGTTGGCTAGGCTTGTAAGGAGCCTTAAGCTGTTAGCCTAGTAATCTCCTATGAACCTACAAAAATAATTATTTGAAGGTTTGTTGATGTTACAAAATTCAATACTATTTACATTTGCAATCATTTTGTTTAGATTATTTTTTTCAATTTTATTTACCAGAGATTAGATTCTGCGATGTACTATGTTTTGATCAATCTCTTTACAATAACATATAATATATATATATATATATATATATATATATATATATATATATATATATATATATATATATATATATGAATAAATAAATGTATATCGCAAGACTCTAGGCATACATTGCATTTCTATTACAAGTGGTACTTTTTTATTAAAATTTTAATTATGCAAACTATGACACATTGAAAGATTTTTAAAAAGTCATAGACACAGTTTTGCAACAACCATTGTATCATTGACAGTCAATGTGGAGTAAGCAGTCCATAATAAAGAAATAAACTATTGAATGTCTTTCTGACACTATTCCTTTAATAATTATTTAGCACTCTCTTCTGAATCATATCAGCGTGTCAATGTACCTAGTCTTAAGTAAAAGCAAATGCCTTTGGAAATCTTTGGCAGACATACCATTTGAAGAAAAGAAAACGTTTTTTAGGTTTATCCCAAGTGTGGATTTGTAAGTCAGGACCATTGATTATTGTCTACCTTAATCTGCTCTTTTTAAAGGTCAGGTCAAATGTAATGTGCAATCCTTTATTTAAACACCTCAGAAAAACTCATAATTGCTAGAAATAACTCTGCTTTACCTTTAGTGGCTATGGATTTTTTCTTGACCTTAAACAAAGCAGGTAAACACCTTGACCTCAGCCTTAGTTCGTCTTATAAATTCTACATTGCATTAGCATGTTTTGAAAAATGTAGATGAAATATCCTTTTCATTACCGATTAATAAATATTCATAAATAATCTATAGTATTAAACTCTGAGAGACAATATATAGCTGCACAACATATTAACAGATAATTGAAGTCTTCATATGTACTGATCTGTGCTAAAGCAATATTTGTATTATTACTTCAGTGAAATAACAGAAACCTGTCCCATGGGCTCAAAAATATTTTCATTGAAGCTTAATGACAAAAATCATCCTGGTAATTTTTGCTGCAGTCAGCTTTTTTTGCTGACAAAATGTAATGTATGTGCATAGCTATGTGCTTTGCTTATTTCGAAAGTTTGATGCATGTAATTAAAAGTACTAAAACTTATAGGAATGTTTTTAATAGTTATTTAGTCCTAGATTCTGTTGAATGAAACTGGAGTGACAAGGTGCAATTAAATGTCAGTATATGCCTCCTCACGTTTAACTGACTTCTATTTTCTCTTCGTCATGCAAACGTTTTTTTTTCCTTCTTTTACATGGTTTATTACATATAATAATGGAAAACTGCCATTAGCATAGAATTATTGCAGAAGAGGGATACATTTTTAGATTTTTTATTAAAGCCAATATTCACATAACAGTTCACGAGTTTCTACAAAGCTGGAGATATTAACTTAAATATAATATTCTTGTTACAGCCCTGCATTCTTTCTGCATACAATAGCCCAGGGATTCAGAAAGAAACCCAACATTAGTCATAAGATCTTTGGCATAAAGGACTGTTTACATGATGTGGGAAGTTGCAATTCAGAGTGATGTTAGCAGCAATGAGGGAAGCCTTCATTATGGCCTAAATTGTATGTGTATGAATTGTTAATCAGCACTTCCCTATGGTGGTTAACACTGGCAACCAAGACAAAGCATTTTCATTGGCACTCTCTCTAATGCTCTTTTCCATGCATACACAAATTCAAACACACACACACACACACACACACACACACACACACACACACACACACACACACACACACACACACACACACAGATCCTTATAGTCAGTCAATAATAACAAAGTTTAGCTCATCGTATGGTATATAAAGTGCATCATAACTGATCTTAATCTCTCTCCATCTACTATCTAGTGTTTTTCAAGCTATCTCTCAAATAGACTTCAGTCTGTATGATGGCAATCCTCTTGCTCTCCCTTCCTACCTGTCCAAACTGGCATCCCTCAGTGCTCAATTCTTGAACCTCTCCTTTTCAATATCTTCACAAACAAACTTTACGCCTCCTGCACCACCTCCTCCCTCATACAATATGCTGACAACTCTACTTTCATCTCCATCTCTGATAACATCACCAACCTTTTATTCCCTCACTCAAAATTCTTTCTCTTTGGTGGAAAAGTGACTCACCGACCACCAACTCATACTTAATCCCAAAAAGACTAAGCTCCTACTATTCCTTCCTAAATCTCTCTACCACCACAAATTCACCTTTACCATCTCCTCTTTCAAGACAACACCCTTATCAATGCTGAACCACATATCAAACTTCTTGGTATTATAATTTATCAATAAGTAAGCACATATACTTGTTGCTGCCTCAAGGTTTAAGTACTGCCAACGTGTCAAAAGTTCCGGATACTGCGAGCCCTGTGTTGGCATGTTAAAAACTCGCAGACTGCGTGGCACAATCTTCTTATTAAGACAAAACTGAAAGCGGTGCCTTTGCGCCTGCAGCCTTTTCATTTTAAGAAAATCTTTCTCAATCTCTTCCATTAGCTGTTGTAGCCATTCCCTTTCACCAGTCGCATTTTCAATGTCATCATCGGCCGCTGCCAAATCAAATTGCCAGAAAATGCTCCTCTCGGGTACAAGATACTGGGTAAACCTCTTCCAAAGTGCTTCACTAGCACTATCGCTTCTACTAGGATTGTAGTCCAACTCGATCGAACCAGATTATTCCATAGCCTTGTCCTTGTGGTTAGATGCTAAGAAAGTCCAAGATAATAATAGTAGAAAGATATAGCAAAACACCCACAAGATAAATGCTTTGTTGTAAATGTATAAAATCACAACTAATGCAGCAAATATAACAACGAAGCAACCAGGCTGTACCAAAAGATGTAAAAGCATAAACCTTTTATTACTTCAAGTGCACACGGTATGCGCTTTCGCCAATAAGCTTCTTCAGACCTCATAATACAACATTAAAGGGAAGTCTTTTTATATAGCAATTCAAATCCTAATAATCCAATCACAAGATAAAGCCTGAAATTAGTGGAGTGAGTTCTTAAAGTAGTATGCATATTAAACCAATGAATACACATACAGAATACCTAGCACATATTTGCATGTAAAAAATATATATTTTTCATATCAAAAATGTATATATAAAAAATCATAACATATAGGGCATCCTACATCAAAAGCATATAATAAAAATACATAAAAAAATACATATAAAATATTTCATTTCTGTATTCTCCGTTATTTTAATGGCCATTGAAGTTATAACACCTAGTATTAGGGAAGGAGATATTAAGAATCACATTGAGTTTAGAGAAACTAATTGGATCATTGTTCTTAGAGCTGATAGGGGCAGTGGGTTAAATGAGCAGGCTTCCATAAAACCCCTTTTAAAAAAACGGAGAATACAGTAATGAAATATTTAAAAAAAACGGAAAATACAGAAATGAAATATTTTATATGTATTTTTTATTTATTTTTATTATATGCTTTTGATGTAGGATGCCCTATATGTTATGATTTTTTATATATACATTTTTGATATGAAAAATATATATTTTTTACATGCAAATATGTGCTAGGTATTCTATATGTATATTCATTGGTTTAATATGCATACTACTTTAAGAACTCACTCCACTAATTTCAGGCTTTATCTTGTGATTGGATTATTAGGATTTGAATTGCTATATAAAAAGACTTCCCTTTAATGTTGTATTATGAGGTCTGAAGAAGCTTATTGGCGAAAGCGCTTACCGTGTGCACTTGAAGTAATAAAAGGTTTATGCTTTTACATCTTTTGGAACAGCCTGGTTGCTTCATTGTTATATTTGCTGTATTAGTCGTGATTTTATACATTTACAACAAAACATTTATCTTGTGTGTGTTTTGCTATATCTTTCTACTATTACTATCTTGGACTTTCTTAGCATCTAACCACAAGGACAAGGCTATGGAATAATCTGGTTCAATCGAGTTGGACTACAATCCTAGTAGAAGCGATAGTGCTAGTGAAGCACTTTGGAAGAGGTTTACCCAGTATCTTGTACCTGAGAGGAGCATTTTCTGGCAATTTGATTTGGCAGCGGCCAATGATGACATTGCGACCGGTGAAACGAAATGGCTACAACAGCTAATGGAAGAGATTGAGAAGGATTTTCTTAAACTGAAAAGGCTGCAGGCGCAAAGACACCACTTTCAGTTTTGTCTTAGTAAGAAGATTGTGCCACGCGGTCTGCAAGTTTTTAACATGCCAACACAGGGCTCGCAGTATCCGGAACTTTTGACACGTTGGCAGCACTTAAACCTTGAGGTAAGCAACAAGTATATGTGCTTACTTATTGACTTTTTTCTACCTGAAGAGAATAATCTTATTGAATCTATAAAGAAAAAGCAAGAGTTTATTTTTAATAACTTTGCTGCAAGGATTGTGAACCCTTTGTTTGAGAGCCTTCTTGATGGAATTGCGACTTTTGAATGGAAGCTGCTACAATGGAAAAAGATAAAGATATTGAGAGATACTATGGATTTTAATTTGGGTCATGTCTTTATATGACCCGGAAATGGGAGCAATCTGGACATGAACATTGCACCTAATAACTGGAATGTTCCTATTACTATTGATAGACCTTCTGTTAATAAGAGTTCTGAAATGATAGATAATGTTTTACCGTTGAAAATTATTAGTGATAATATTACTAGGAAACCGTTGAATACTGTGGATTGTTCTAATAACTGTTGTATAGTAAATAATGGTTTAACATCTGAAAATGATGAGCAAGTGATGTTAACATCTAACAATGAAGTAAATAGTGCTGTTAATGAGGTCAATGAAGCACGCACTATATCTGTTGGTGCTAATGAAACTCAGGGCATGCAAACTAATTATAGTGGGAGCTTGTATCCAAATATTATAGTTAGTAAAACATCAGTTGTTTCTGATGTCATTGAACCAGTAGTTCGACCCAAGTCATATACTCACCATTTGAATGATCATTTTCCTTTAAATACTGAAAATAAAGTCAGTGAAGGTATTTCTTTTCTCCTACCTGTTAGAACAGATCGAGGGGGGAAAAGGACCAGGTCCATGAGTCGGGGGCATCAAAAACGCAAATACTTAGGGGAATATGTACAGAACCATCCCCTCAAGAAAATGTGGGGGAAAATGAACAATCATTAATTTTTAATATTTCTTCACATGTACTTTCTTTAGAGGAAAGGAGAGTTTTATCTAAAGGATTAAATTTTATTCCTACTTGTAGAAGTAAGTTGTCTGATATGATATTGGATCTTAAATTCTTTTGTAGAAATATAATGCTTTGTATGTTTTATGGAGATACCAATAAACATGTAGGAGAGGTAGCTCGAGTATCAACATTTCATTTGAAAAAACTGAGTAGTTTTATCGCTGCAAATCACCCCGTATTCGATGCATATATGAAGCTCACTGAAGATGAGCTTTTTAGATATTTTGATAGTATTGGCTTTAATGATAAAGGAAGAAACAGGAGTAACCTCAGTTTCAAAGAAGGGAAAGCATTAAGGGACTTGCAGGATAATAAAACAATTGTAATAAAGCCTGCAGACAAAGCTGGATTGATAACTATTATGGATACTGTGCATTATGTTAAATCTATGGATAGTTTGTTAAGTGAAAAGAAATTTTATAAGAAAATTTCGAGTCAGGATGTACATTTGATTATAGATGTAGTAATTAATTCTCTGACAGATGTTTTTAAGGGAGGCCTTATTACTAAGGACACTTATGAATATCTTGTTGTCTTGAATCCACTTATCCCTGTAATACAGGGGTTACCAAATGTGCATAAAAATCCATCTGACCCACCAATGAGACCTATAGTGGTGGGTGGAGGTTTGGTAACCAAACCCCTTTCAGTTTATGTCGAGAAACATTTAAGACCAGTTATTATATCTAATAGATTTGTTCTTAGAGACTCTAAGCAATTTCTTATTGATCTTTATGACTGTGTTAAAGACGTCCATGATTTGGATGAGATAATTTTTGTAACTCTGGATGTACAATCGTTATTCACAGTCATCCCTAATAACCTTGGTATTCAGTTTGTGCATGAATATCTTGTAGGACATAGTGACCTTTCTTTGGTCCAAATAGATTTAGTCACATTTTTTTTCTGGAATTGATCTTAGAGAATAATATCTTTACTTTTAATGGTGGCATGTTCTCCCAGTGTGATGGGGTTGCCATGGGCACCTCATGTGCCAATAGTTATGCTAACATGTTTTTGGCACACTGGGAGAACACTATACTTTTTGATATTGATGAATTTAAGGCACATGTTCTATTCTATCGACGCTTTGTCGATGACCTCTTCCTTTTCTGGAGAGGTAGTGTGGAAGAGCTGTTTGAGTTTCATCAAATGATTAATACGCTTACTAGTTGTTTGAATTTTACTTTGAATTGGTCATTCACACGTATAGAATATCCTGACCTCTACATTGAGAAATTATGCAATGGTCTTATTAACACAGGTGTATTTCGTAAGACATGCTATATGAATTCTCTCCTATTTAGAACTAGTATGCACCCTGGATATATTTTTTGAAATCTTATTCAAGGTCAAGGTGTTAGGGCCTCAAGGTTGAATCCATCAGAAGATTGTTTTTTAGATGAACTCAAAAGCCTAGAAAATAGATTGCTATCTAGAGTGTATTGTGAGAATGAGATCTTTGAGTCATTATATGATGTTAGTTTTTTACATCAGGGTATTGCTGCACCATACTTTGGTCCCTCGAGTGATATAACTACCCATCACGAACATGGGAATTATGAGTCACTTAATGTCCCCCTTTTCTATACCTCTGATAATAGGAAACTGGTGGAAATTTTCAGCAGGAACTGGCCTATTTTACAAATAGATAAAGACATCAAAGAAATTGTGGGAGAATGACCAAAGTTTTTGTATAAAAATCAAAAGAACCTAAAGAGGCTACTTTGCTATCAGAATTTTGCTAGTGATTTTAGTAGTGGAGGTGCCACTCACCCTTGTGGTGGGTGTAACTTCTGCTCATATATTAATACATCGGATAAGTTTTTCCACCCAGACTTACATAGAGAATATTCATTTCATGCTAATGCTACATGTAGAACCCCCAATATCATATATTTGGCAGAATGCCAAACATGTCATTGTTTTACATTGGCAAAACAAATAGACCTTTTAAGGACAGGATTAGAGAACATTTATATAACATTACAAGATGTTCTGAGAATAATGCATTAGCTAAACATGTCACTAGATATGATGATAGTCATTACTTTCTTTTTAGGGCCATTGAAGTTATAACACCTAGTATTAGGGAAGGAGATATTAGGATTTACACTGAGTTTAGAGAAACCAATTGGATCATTGTTCTTAGAGCTGATAGGGGCAGTGGGTTAAATGACCGGGCTTCCATAAAACCCCTTTTAAAAAAACAGAGAATACAGAAATGAAATATTTAAAAAAAACGGAGAATACAGAAACGAAATATTTTATATGTATTTTTTATGTATTTGTATTATATGCTTTTGATGTAGGATGCCCTATATGTTATGATTTTTATATATATATATATATATACATTTTTGATATGGAAAATATATATTTTTACATGCAAATATGTGCTAGGTATTCTATATGTATATTCATTGGTTTAATATGCATACTACATTAAGAACTCACTCCACTAATTTTAGGCTTTATCTTGTGATTGGATTATTAGGATTTGAATTGCTATATAAAAAGACTTCACTTTAATATTGTATTATGATTTCTGAAGAAGCTTATTGACGAAAGCGCTTACCGTGTGCACTTGAAGTAATAAAAGGTTTATGCTTTTACATCTTTTTGAACAGCCTGGTTGCTTCATTGTTATATTTGCTGTATTAGTCAAACAAAAATATTGGCAAACTCCAATATAGAAACTCGGTGTCCAACTCCCAGACATCTGCAGCATTCAAAGTACCAGCCTCTTCAAAACTAAAGTCAAAAACTACTTCTTGAACTCAAAATCTTGTCCTTGCATTACCCCCTTATAACTTCCATCTCCATTTTCACCTTTTTACGTGTAACCTGCTTACTGTCTAAGTTAACCTCTCTAAGCTACCCTGTAAATAACATCCTTGCTGAATCTGCTCTCTCATTGTGCAATTTATCTCTTAAAAAAAAAAAAAAACTCTCCCCCAGGTTTACTATTCTTCCATGCTGGACTAGCTTAGTCCTACACAGAAGCAGCCATTTAGGAGCAGGACAGCAGCGCACCATGCATGTTAATGAAGGCACGCTACCTGAGCTCCTAATCTTACATAGAGCATTTAAGAGTGCAGGGGGCATGTCTGAGAGCAGAGCTCTCAGAATATGCATGCCCCCACAATGAAGAACTGCAGAAAGGCCAAAGGAATGAGCGAGACCACTAATAGGTGTCCACATATCCCCAGCAACATTCCCCCACATGTACAACAGCAATAGTAAATACAAATCAAATAAACAAACCTTTTTTGTTTTATTAAGAATCCGATTAAAGCTAACCGTAGGACTGCAGGTGTGCCCATTGCTTAGCTATGGTTAATGCAGCATAAATGGCTGAATAGGATAACAAGGATGATATATGCAAACAAAGCAGTATAGCAATAGTGTAGTGGGCAGAGCATTTGCCTTACAAGCAGGCATTCCTGGTTCGAGTCCCACTGCAAAACATTCCATTTTCCATGGCAAATCATGTTATGACCAATATTTTAATTGCATAACCCACTAAATAAAATATATTTGTGAAATGGAGTACTGCATTAAATGCACATGTGAGGTGTCAGTGTCATAATGTTGCAAAGTCCCCAGATAAGCACATGTGCACCATACAGTTTTTGTACACAGGAATCATGCATACAATTGGAAGGTAAAATGTGTAATGAATGACAACCCCATACAGCTTCCAAATCCCCCACCTTCCCAACAACCATTAGATATTACCGTCTAAATCAGTGCAATTGTAAGCAGGATTAAGCAATAGTAAGCAAGTGTGACCACCAAGAAACAGTAGTAAGCATATTTAAGCACTAGTAAGTGAGTTTAAGCCCATTTGCGTGGAGGTAAGCAATGTGCACACAGGTTAGGCAATTATGAAGCTAACTCTCTGTAAGCATATTTAACCAGAGGTTAGCATTGCTTACCCTCGCGCAAACCCACATAAACCTGCTTACAACTGTTCAAAAGTACCTTAATCACTCTGTATCCAACATCCCTTGTTCTGCCCAGCAACAAAACAAACAGCCTTGCAGGTCTTGAACCCAGAACCCTATACTCACAGTAGTTAACCACCAAGCCATCACAGTAATACAGAAAAATTAGGTATCACCAAACAAGTCCTCACTATAGTAAAGTCAAACTGAACCTGTGAAAGGAATCAGTATACAGTTATATGTTCTATAACCTACTACATAACATAAATATGTGAACTGGAGTACAGCAGTAAGCCCAGATATGAGGTGTAATTGTAATACAGCGTTGAAGTCCCCAATAAAACACAAGGACAACATACAGGGTACGTACACATAAATCATGGAAACCAGGCATATATATAAGATGTAATTAATAAGAAATCAATGCGAAAAAGAAAATGTAATGCAAAGTCTAATGTAAGCAATGCTAAGCATTGCACAGGCCAGCTTAGGAGGTGTAAGCAGTGTGTAGGCCAGCTAACTCAATGTGCTCAGTGTTATACCCCTTTAAACAATGCCAACCTTAGGTAAGCAGGTTTGCCCACAGCCTAGCCTTTTCAAAACTGGCCAATCACCGAAAAGTGTGGGAAATCGGCCCGACAGGTGGGATTACATCTCAAAACTGGTAGTAGCTTCCCCTTGCAGGCACTATGACAGAAAGGGGAGAAGGTGCGTGCTTCTTTGTGTAGTGCTGGTGCATCCAGATGTCCAGAGTCATGGCAGGACTCCTTGTCAAAGACCATGAGAAGAGACTGCTGCAGGGCCAGTACCAAGGTTCCCAATACAAGGCGGAAGCCTGGGACCATCTCGCCCATGACCTCACCAATGCCACTGGCATACCCCGAACTGGTGAGCAGGTCAGGCATCACTATGCCGACCTAAAGCAGCATAAGGGGGACCTCTTGGAGCAGTGGATCCAAGAGGCTAGATAGGCAGGAGCTGTCCCAGCTGTAAGTATCACTCCACTATGTGTGTAATAATTGCCAGGTCATGTATATCATGGATAGGTATGGCTATATATTCTTCTTATATCCTCCACAGCTGCAAGTGAGTGGGCCATGAACAACAAGGCCCACAAACATCACCTGGAGAGGCTGCGATGTGTGGCAGGTCAGTAATACTCTTGCATGTACTGTCATAGGAAACAAATCTAAAAGTATTAGTAACTTAATTGCCTGTGTAAAACCTGTATTAAGACAAGTACGGCATACACTGGAGAATACGGCATGAAGAGTTTCATATAGTTTGTATGTAAATAAAAGCATAATAGCCTGACAATAAAAGTCTAACTGCTGGACTGCATGTTTATACTCTGGTATCAAATGGTAATGTAGATTTGCAATCACATATTAGTACTGTTGTATTAAGCACTGTTACCCACACTGTGCACCATAAATAGAATGTGTAGGAATGCCTGTATATGACTGGTGTAATCCCCAGAGGCCAATTAATACTACGTAGAGACACATAGACAGAAAACAATGAAAAGGCAGACAAAATCCAAATAGCTCATGCAACCTTAGAGTGAACTGCTGTATGTTTTGCGCACACAACCATGGTTCGAATCCTGGCAGTGGTAGTAGTCTGCATATGGAATCATACCCCACAACTGTACACATATGTCCAAAATGTCCAGTAAAGTGACCTATATCTGCTACCTGTCAACCTGTTCCCCTGGGAAATCAGTGGGATGATCCCAGACGTATAGGCAGCAAACAGGAAATACAACTGATTGACACACATCTATGAGAACAAAGCTGGCACACTAACAACTCACCAAAACCTTATGAGAGTAAGAAGCCACATATGTCCCATTTACATCCCCATGTAGTCAAGCTGTGGCCAGAGTCTGTACAGTAACAGAGTGAGATGTATGTGCATAATAATAATAATGTTGAATCTGGTACTGTGTGTGGCAACATTCAGGTAGTGCTAACAAACATTTCTCCCACAGGTCTATCAAATACCAGCACTGTGCTCAGAAATACAAGAATGATACCCTGTACTGGTACTCTTTACTTTGGAATTGTATGGCATTGTGACTGATGTAGCTGCTCCGAATAATAAGGTATTACTCATCACTGTTACCCACACTGTCCTACAAAATATAACTGTCTAGGAAATTTTGTATAAGAGTGTTGTAATACAAGGTCAGAATGCAAAACCACAGGAGAATTATAAGACAGAAAGCAAATAGGAGATATACAGCAATATCTATATAACACACACAACTCTGATGGACAGTATTTAAGTTGTAGCAGACACAGCCATGGTCTGAATCCTGGGAGTAGAAGTAGGCTGCATACAGAATCATACCCCACAACTGTACAGATAAGACCAGATTGTCCAGTATATGGGACCATATCTACTGCCTGTCCCCCTGTCCCCCTGGGAAGTCTGTGGAATGATCCCAGATGTCTAGGCAGCAAACAGGGAATACAACTGATTGCCACACATCTATGAGAACAAATCTGTCACAATAGCAACTCCCGAAACTGTTATGAGAGTAATAAGCCAAGTGTGTCCTATCTACACCCCCATGTTGTCAAGCTGTGACCAGAGTGTGTACAGTAATACAGTGAGATGTATGTGCATAATTCTAATGTCTCATCTGGTACTTTGTGTGGCAACATTCAGTTAGTGCTAACAAACATTGCTCCCACAGGTACATCAGATACGAACACTGTGCCATTAAAAAAATGCTTGATACACTGTACTGATACTGTTTATTCTGGTAGTGTATGGAATTCTGAGTCTTGCAGTTGCTCTGAATAATATGGTATCACTGATCACTGTCACCCACACTGTGCTACATAATATAACTGTGTAGGAAAGCCTGTATAAGAGTGTGGTAAGTCACTAAAGGTTGAAGAGGGCAATAGTCTAGATATGTCCTGGTTCACCTGCATGTAGTCAAGACATGGACATAGTCTGAGCAGAAAGAGATGGACAGCTATGTGCACAACATCAACCTGGAGTCTGTGAGTATGTGTGGAAACAGTTAGTTAGTGTTAACAAACATTTCCTCCACAGGTATACCAGGTAAGAGGTGTATACTGCAGGTAAAACCAGTTCATGTATAATGATGACGACAGCCATATCACTGTCCAAACTAAGGCTATAGGGTACTGTAGTAATACTTGTGAGGTACAGATAACAGCAGTGACTAAGCAAGTAATGTGGACTACAGGAATATACTAGTTGTTAATTGACATCCCCCCCCCCACCATATCTCTAACAATAAACTACATATACACCTCAACTGGTATGTAATGACTTCAATATTCTGCTTATGTACTATTGGTTGATAATTATTTAAATCTGTTTTCATGCATGTGCTATATTGAAATATTCCAACATTGGTGGCATGATGCCATCAATATACCTGCATGCTGTTGTTATTACCACAGTGGTCCCATATATGCATGTGTTCCATTTGCTATGCCACTGTTCCATATCTGGTGTTTGGGTTAATGGGAATATATATGCATGTTGTTATAAATAACCCAGGAAAGTGTTTAGAGTATTACTAACCCACATATGATGATAAAATTTAAACACTATAGCATGTTTGGGAAGGACGGTCCCAGTGGACCCATCTGTCTCACTTCAGCTGGCCGTGGCACCAGGCACCAGCTCAATCTGGGACCTCCTCATCCAGTGGTCCTGCACCACCTTCCTTGGGAGCGGGCACAGACAGGAACATGTCACCCATCGCCAGGTCTGGGTCTTGGTGCATAGCGAGCTCCGCAGGGAGGTCAGAGATCTGCTACGCTAGCTCGTGTGCCATGTGTCAAAACTAGAGGGTCAGCCTGGCTCTGCAACAGCCCCAGCACAGCCACCTTTGGGGCTGTGAAGGTGCAGTGGTGACTGCCCATGGGTGGGTATCTCAGTCCCACTGTTTCCACTAGGGGGCTAATGGGCTTCTGATGTCCCAACACCCCTCCACATCAAGGTGTCTATGCCCCACATGTGTCATATACCATTCCTGTATGCATCTTATTTGTCTTGTCTGTTAATTTATCCAACCTACCTCCCCAAATATACCTACTATCCCTCCTTAACATCCCATTCTCACCTGAAAAAAGGGCAATCTGTTCCCAAAAAAAAATCTCGCCCCATACATAGCTGCCTATTTTGCACACGTGTCCGCTGGACACGTAATCTGGTATAATTGGCATCACAACATATTATTGTTGTCCTCACCCCTCTCCCAGGGGTTTGAGTGTCCAAATCTACCTCCAATGTCAGTGTACATGGACAGCTGTTGCTGTAGAGGAAATGGACCTTCCCTACACACTTCCTGCACATCCCCAGCTATTTTCCCTACTGTCTTTCCCTCTTTCTGCCCCTTTTTCACCACTTTCCTATCAACCCTTTTTTCTTTTCTTTTAAAGAAATTAGTGCGGGGGGTAAGTGGGAGTATGCACTTTTAAGCAGCAGTAAGCGGGTTTAAGCCTGTTTGCATGGGGGTAAGCAATGCCTACATAGGTTAAGCAACTAAAAAGCTAACTGAGTATAAGAAACTGTAACTGGAAGTTAGCAGTGCTTACCTCTGCACAAACCCGCTCAAACCTGCTTACAACTGCTCAAAAGTGCCTTAATCGCTCTGTATCCAACGGCCCTTGTTCTGACCAGCAACAAAATAAACAGCTTCTGCAAGGCTCAAACCCAGGACCCTGCACACCATAGCAAAAGTGATTTGCCACTAAGCCATGTCAGATATGCATAACCATGATGTAATCACAAACATATCACCCAACCCAGGCATTCAACAGTACAAGGAATGCATTTCAACATGTAGATGTATGTGTGTGTGTGTGTGTGTGTGTGTGTGTGTGTGTGTGTGTGTGTGTGTGTGTATTAATATTTAAATAGATATAACATATCTATAGATATGGATATTTATATATATATATATATATATATATATATATATATATATATATATATACGCATGCAGCAATTTATATATACGGAAGTATATATATATATATATATATATATATATATATATATATATATATATATATATATATATATATATATAAGTATATACAGACATACATCTATAGATAAAAATGGGAACATAAAAAAACATATATGTACACATGCACCGTTAATGGGGTTGAGAGGCCCCAAACAACATACGTTTTGTACGAATATGTATCCCCCCCCCCCAAAGCCAAACACTTCTGCCCTGCAATATACTACCAACTGTTGCAGATCCCATAACCAGGACTTGACATGACATGGGCACAAGATGTTAACAGTACTCCATCCCACCTGTATTATGTCAGGCTGGTATCAGTAACATATCATGCAGTACAGTCTGGCTCCCATAGAGAATGTACAATATGGAAGCAATCAACATCCCTAGGATACATATACACAGACACATATATGCAGATAGATATATACGTAAGTACACATACACATGCAGAGATATGTATAGGAAGATATATGTAGAAGGTGCACACAATATGGAACAGCCACTATGCCTACAGTTACCACCTTACCAAGTGGACACTGTATGAGCCACCCATACCCACAGAGAGATCAAAGGATATGACACCACACACAGGTTTGCATACACGGGAAAGCTTTGTGTACAATTACAGTTGTATATGTCATGTCATATAGCTGTTTAGACACTAACATCCATATAAAGAGGGCAATGCAATTGTGAAACAGTTATACTAATACAGTAGTCTGGAAAGGTTTACATATGCTGCTGTCCAGGCCAAGGCCTTCAAGTAGTACAATAGTAAAGATAGACTAGGCCACAGGATATCAAACAATCAACAGTAAGTAATGCAGATGTATAGGTCAGCAGTGTCTATCTACACTCAGTACACAATCCCTAGAGGGTAAAGACCCCAGTTGACACAATGGGATGTAACTGGTACATAACAAGGCATAAGTGACACCATCACAATCACACTGACAAACAGAACAGTCTGTATGGCAGGAGGCAGTAGGCCTACATTTACCCAAGGTGAATTGTATGGTAATGTGCATCCATATACCTTAAGGCAGCTTACCCCTGATACCCCCACATGTTGTAACAGCCTAGGTTAGTTATGGTACATTCCCCCCCAGACTCAATAATACAGGGCCATATACCACTGTTACATACTCTGGCCTCTGGAGTGCAACCCCAGAGTATGTGTGCGGGACACAACAGCAGTGGACTGATGGCAGGAATGGCAGCATGACATACTCACAGCCCACAACAGAGCAACCCCTGACAGCATGTCATATGTGCAAAGCCTGGTATGTAAGTGGAGGACAGAGGCTGGGACACAGGACCATATATGAAAAACTGTTGTCATACACTAAGCAAGTCGCTGGTGTTACAGAATAGTCTGCAACATACCCTTAGTCAGGAATATAAAGTTAGAAACGGAGATGGATGTAGCCATGTACTGAGAGCACTCAACACACACACTGCCAGTGATATATCTGACACAACACTTGTGTGGTGGACAGACAAAACATAATAGGCACACCTCTGGCCATAAACAGGATAGACCCACAGTTGAGAGCTATGCAGACAGACTACATTCCAAGTTAAACTAGTATGTACACACAAATCCTGTAACACCAGTGCTATACAATGCATGCAACAACACTACTCACACTCTGTCTGTAGTTCTGGAACCTCCTACAAATATGTAGCTGGCTTGAGTGTGCAGGTTCTCCTGTAAGAATTGGAACTGTAATTGCATTCTTCCTACCTAATTCCTCCCAATGTCTGTTATACATGTACTTTCCTCTTCCCCATACAACCTGCTGCTTCTTCTACATCTTCACCACTTGAATCTAATGTAAAATAAGCCCTAAGCCCTGATTGGTTATTATGTAAATATTGTGCACAGCTTTCTATCCCCACTCTGTCTCCCTATCCTTCTCTCTTTTACCTACATATAAGCCCAGTATTACAGATTATACTAACTAGCCTAAAAGTGTTCCCACCTCTGTACCACTAAACAGCAGCCTCCTTCTCCACTTGCCCAGCCAATTCTCTTTGATTTCTCTAGAACCTTTCTCCAAACAACCTTCCCCTATCTCTCTATCACTCAATGTCCCCTCTCTGCTCTCACCTAAATCTTATATGGTCACATGCTAACACTGTAAATAGCTTTCTAATCAATAATGTACAAATGCAATGAACTACATGCAAATGGTTCTCTATCTATGTATATAAGATATGAACTGTGCTCAGGTTGTCTAACTATGTACGTATGTTATGAACGATGCTCAAGCTTTTCTTACTAAAATACTTTTGCCTCTAATCAATAATGTACAAATGCTATGAACTACATGCAAATGGCTCTCTATCTCTGTATATATGTGTGTGAACTGTGCTCAGGTTGTCTAACCATGTACATATGTTATGAACGGGGCTCAAGCTTTCATACTAAAATACTTTTTCCTGACTATCCTGCCAATTTTGTCTCATCCCTGCACTGCAATTACCTTTCTAAATCTACAATGTATGCATGCTATGAACTACAAACAAATTGCTCTCCATCCATGTATGTATGTTATGAACTGTGCTCTAGTCATCTAACTTTGTACATATGTTTTGAACCGGGCGCAAGTTACTCTTGTTAATCCGCTCCTTTGCTACTTTTCAATTGTTAGATCTCAATATATCATTTTACATTTGTTTTCCAAAATGTATAACTCCATGCATAATTGCATAGTGTAAAATTCTGTGCTAGTTTTAATTGCATGTAAGATGGAGGTTTTCTCCCCGGGCCTCCACTGAAAACGGACCCCTTGGACCCAGTGGACCTCCCCGGTTATCAAACTGAAAATAAATAAATAAACAAACAAATAAATAAATAAATAAGAGGTATTGCTACCTGCTGCCTGTAACACTGATGCCCACACACAACAATGATGTCCATCATACAGGAAAGGACCACGCCCACATGATGTAGGGATTTATAGTAGGTGGTTGCCATGACAGTGATAATTGGAAGTACTACACAGCATGCTGCATGGAGGTAGCAAGTGAAGGACACTGATTGGTGCAGAGGCCATCACCTGATCATGTGCTTCACCTACAGAATCCAAGCTGCAATCCATTCAAAGCAGCTCAATCCATTTAGTGGAGAGAGACCTATATGTGTATATATATATATATATATATATATATATATATATATATAGAGAGAGAGAGAGAGAGAGAGAAAGAGAGTGAAAGCCAAAGGTAAAGACAAAGCCAAAGCAAAAAAAAAAAAAAAAAAAAAAAAAACAAAGAAAATAATTGCATCCAGCAAACTATCCAGAACAGACATCATTCCCACAACAGGTATGTGAAGTATATATGCATGGAATTGAATGTAGTACTTGGTCCATAATAATCGAATAGATGATGTAGAATGATTTATATGTGCAATCAGGTGTTGTTGTAATGATGTCCAACTGAACAACTGCCATGGACAATAGTGTCTGTCCCTGTGGGTAGCGGGCTATAGCCGTCAACTGTGCAGAGTAGCACTGACTGACAAGATGTAAGCCATCATAGTGTGTGTTGTGTAATGAGAAGTATGTATGTTACATGGCCAATAGCTGGTGGAAGAAGTAATGTTATTATGATGGACACATGGCATCCACAGCCCCCCCCCCCTTGCAGGATACTCAGGTTAATCTGTAATGTAGCATGCAGGAATGCCGTAGGTGTTTAATAGGGTTACCTGCAATCTGGTCCTACATATACCCCCTAATGTCAGGCTGTGTCCATATGTGGCACCTGTCTGTGTTGTAGCAAGGCCGAGCAGTGCACCTGTGCAGGAAGGTGTGAGATTGTGGACCTGATGTCTTAATGTACCCCACGTATAGCTATGCACATGTGTACATATGTACATATGTACATATATATAATATATAGAAATATATATATATATATATATATATATATATATATATATATATATATATATGTATAGATATATATATATATATAGATATAGATAAATGTATGTCCACAAATATACAGATACCCATGAGTAGACAGGAGTGCTACAGAATCCTGAAAGCCCAAAATCCTGAGACCAAAATATCGAACGTTCAAAACACTGAAAACTCAGAATACTGAAAAATCACAGGATACCAGCACTTACTATATTCCAGCACAAGTACATACAGAAGCCAATAAAACACATATTACGCTTCTCCAAGTACAAAATGGGGGGAAGCCCCGCTGCACCTCCCATGTGGGGTGTTGTGCCCCCACACCCCCTGCTACTTAAATATATCAACTCCAAGATTGCACTTAGTGTACTGAAGTGCAATCTTGGAATTGATATATTTAAGTAGCAGGGGGTATGGGGGGTGCAGGGGGGCTTGCCCCCCTGCATATATTTGAAGGGTAATATGTTTCTGTATGTACTTGTGCTGGAATATAGTAAGTGTTAGTATCCTGTGTGTTTTCAGGACTTTGAGCTTTCAGTATTTTGAACATTCAAGGTTTTGGTCTCAGGAGTTTGGTCTTCAGGATTTTGGGCTTTCAGGATTCTGTAGCACTCCCATGTAGACATTTATATGAGCACATATATACAACATCACATATGTCTACACATATATAGATATATACCTATATGCAAATGTCTACATATATACAAATACACTCACAAATATATATATGTATGTAAATACATGTCCCCTCCATTACTACCATAATGCTGCATGCTATGTGTGAGAAAACAGCTCACATAGCAATACACACAGATATCTACAGCTGGCAGTGTGTGCAGCTTGGACTGCTTTGTCACATGTGAACCCCTTGTTGGGACCACATTGCCCTTGTCTGTGAAGTATGGAATATGAATATGTAGAAGTATGGCAGGTACAGTTGTGAAGGTGGTCAGGTTGGTAGATATAAAGGAAAGTTTACAGGGGTGGTATGTGACACATGTGGTGGGCAAACACCCTGGATGGTGTGTGTGTGGTCTGTGATGTGGATGCCCCATGGGCCCCAATATGGCCACAATGGGAACAAGCCTCCCACCCACTGCTACTCACAACAGCAGTCCACGTCCTGAAGGTGCATGGCCTGGAGGCTGAGCAGGAGGAGCATGTCGGCCCTGTGAATGTGTACTGGGTGGCTCAGAGTGATGTAGCATATCCCACATGTATCTGTGGAGCCCATTATGGAACAGACCCTGGACCTGTCCTCAAGGAACATGAACATGTCTGTTTGTGCCCCCGGGGGGACAACCTCCCCTAGGTTGGTTCCAGCTGACAGTATTGCTGGACCAGTACATGAGTAAGCCCCAGGGTGGGACACACATGATGCAGCCGGGTAACATGGGCAGATGAGTTTGGAGAGGTGGCTCTGCTGGGCAATAGTACATATATATGCTAATGTGTCACTGTTATACAACATATGTTGGTAGTAATAGTCTACACAATCCCAGAGCATGTCCAACAGCATGCATAGATATCCCCAATAACACAGAATGTCAGATGTGGAGCAACCACAAAGCAGCCATACCACAGGCATATATATAGCCATAGTGGGACTGCAAATGGCATGCAGGAGAATAGTCTGTAACAGGCCAGCAATGATAGTGTCCACACAGGGAACATGGCTACAAACACATAGCACAAAGTGTGGTACAATACAATATCTGTCCCACTGGTAGGTAAGCTGTAGCCATACCTAATGAGATTTCTGTACAGTTTGTTGTCACTGATATGGTGGGTGGTGATAGAGATCTGTTATTAAGAACTGTTGTAACCTTGCTGTATGAGTTGCTCAGACCTGTTTCCATCTTTATGTCTTTCAGCCAAGATGTTGCATGCATGGCTACCATCTTATTCAGCTGCCGAAAATGAAGTACTGCTCACCTATTTAATCCAGCACTACCTTCTGACCTGCTTTGCAATGCCTGTCAGCATGCTGCTGCAGTCTGGGGGGATGATCTCACCACAGGGGACGTCATGCCATCCATCCCCCCGACACATGAGGAGGAGCTCCTGGCCAGCCTCATAGCACCTGCCCGTTCGGCCAGCCGCCAACCACCGGACACCTTTGTGGAGGTGGGTGCCACTCACACACCAGCCGAGGAGCATGCAGGTAAGACCACAGGCCATGTCAATAGACCACTGTTGCATACACATCCACATCGGTACAGGTAGATAATGCATCTGACATGTCATAGATATATTGTGCTGCTGCATAGTAGTGATAAACAGATGTCCATATATGGTAGTATTGTAGAAATGTACGATTGATGTATTGTAATACTGCACCCACCCTGTAGCACTGCCACAGGTGTGGCCACTGACATTGCATCTCTCACCCTCTTATGTAAGTCCCTCAGGGATACCACCAAGCCAGCAGCCTGTAGCTGGTTAGTGTGGTTTATGTAGATGCTTGCCTATACACCGGGCATGTAATGGCAATGGTATATTTCATGCACACATCTAACACACCTACCCAGAATGCATGCTGTACATGTGCACGTATTGTTGCTGTGAAATGCATGTCATCACAGGGGTGACCATGATGGGGAATTGGAAGGGTATGTCAGACACCTGTATGATAACTAACATCCTGTCATTGCGCAAAGTGTCCGCAGGGAATAACATAATGGTGGGAGACATGGCCTACAGTAGGGACATGTTTGGAACAACAACCATATACAGTGCAACACCAGTGTATATACTTGTATGGCAATGGCAACTGCTGCAGAGATACACTATGGCACAAATAATTAACAGTAGTCCACATTATCAGCTGGGACTAGGATATAACATGTGGTGTTCATTGTATGGGACACTGCAAAGTGACACATGTGTATGGCTTACTTGTTATGCATCTGCAAAAAGGCCGAAGGGGGGGGGGTTCAGCATGACACACCAGTACACTGCAGCAGGGATCCTAAGGATGCTAAGAATGGCTGTATCTGCACATGGTCAGGTTCAGGACCTGTGGCAGATGTAACCCTACCCCCAAAGCAATAGTGATGGCAGTGAGTGAACACCAAGGGATGTGCACATGAGTAGACCTTGCATCATGCAGATAAGGGGGACATGTGTAGGGCAGACTGAACATACACTAGCAATTGCAGATGGCCCATGCTGGTATACCTTCACCAGGAATAGTGACTGCTGTAGTACACACAACAAGAGGTGCAACAAACTGTCATAGCACACATATGCCCACACGGAGTATATGCATCCCGGTCAGCATCCACACACCTAACACATTCCGTAGACACTGCATGTGAAAGTACAGGACATATGTCATATATTGGCCTCATGTAATGTTAATATATGCAGGGATGTGGTCCCAGTGCAGATCATGGATGGGTGCATCATATCAAGAAGTGTGTGTACACCCCCAATAGCCACAGTATGCTCTAATGGTTGCTAGTGTAAGAGTATTGGATTGGTCATACATGGTCCGCTGCTGTTGAGAGCTGTAAATCAGACATCAGGCATTCACAAATGACATCTGTCCACATACCATCCCAGGTATGTGTTGCTGAAAAACATAGGGGCTGTGAGCATTAAAGCTGACATAACTGACACAGTATTAAATATTCCACAATGGGTTGTACACCTGAGGTGTGGTGTACAGTACATGGCAGGTGTGCAGAACAGGTGCGCAGCACTACTGTGTACATGGATGCAGTGGTATCCAGGGGAAGGGGCATCACCTAGTGACACAACACATGCATCACCCACATGTATACTGTTAATAGCATGGATTGACTATAGCTGCACTGCATGCTGTTGTGTACCATATGTTCTACATGTTGACAGATGGGTAATAGGAGGACTGTGTGTACTATCATTGTGCAACCTCACCTGTGTGTGTGTGTGTGTGTGTGTGTGTGTGTGTGTGTGTGTGTGTGTGTGTGTGTGTGTGTGTGTGTGTGTGTGTGTGTGTGTGTGTGTGTGTGTGTGTGTGTGTGTGTGCATCCTGGTGGTTTGTTAGTTTGTCTGTAGGGTCACTCTAGTGAAGTGGAGGGAGGTTGATGCATGTAGGATGCATGTGTGCATGTGTGTGTTTGTGTGAGTGGCCATGTATGCACGTGTGATTGTGGGGTGTTCATACAGCAGTACCTCCCTTTGGGACTGTGCAGTACATGTACATGGACTTCCAGATTACACACCAGGAATACTTGCCATGTATTTAATCGCAGGACAGCTGATAGTATATTAAGGTCTGTAGCATGGAACAGGCATTGATAGGGAAGGTAGACACCCTGTATATCCTTAATATCACATTCAGCAGAGAGGCGACCTACAACCCACATATGCAGCACTACAGATGCATTGGTGAAGTACTAGTCAACACCAGGGAGTGTATCCATAAATTACAGTTGTCACATGATAGGCTGATTGAGCAGCATATCTGGCATGTACTGAGCAATACATACACATGACACACCAGTGCGCGATATTATGGAGTGAACATAGTAGCCCACAAATATAGGGACAATGCTCATGATGTCCTGACATATGCAGGGTAAACATGGAATGACAGCAGTGACGCCATCTAACACTGCTACACACAGGTCAGGCAGGTAATGTTGTAGCAGGTCTTGTGTTGTGCTCACTTGTTTAGGCATTTAGAGGACTGATATGTTAATGAGTGGTATCAATGTGTGTATGTTACCAAGTGTGATGCAGGATGGGGATCAAATGGAAATATATGTGGGACTGTCTGTAAAGTCATGGATAGGTAGGTATTACAGTGGTGTGGTGTGCGTGTGTGTGTTTGTGTGTGTGTGTGTGTGTGTGTGTGTGTGTGTGTGTGTGTGTGTGTGTGTGTGTACAGTTAGGCAATGCTGTACAGGTTTTAAAGTGTGTTTACTGTTTTCCCACACAGGTGGTGAGGTGGGTCAGGGTCCCTCCTGCATGCAATCTGATGTTGGTGCCCATACTGACACTAAAGATGATGATAGTACTGTTGAGACACAGGTAGGGTTGTCAGGGACCAAAACAGCATCATCATTTGACATCTCCCTTTTAACCACCCCACCCTTGCAGACAGTTTCAGTGCCTATACATACTCCATCATCAGTGGCCATAGCAGAGGGACAGCTGGCATTTGGTGGCTGTGCACAAGGAAGTGTGATAACCATGCCTACTGTGTCTGGTCACAGCAGGCATAGCCAGATGTTCAGCAGGGTACCACATAGGCACATGTCCCAGGGTGCTCATGGAAGGGTCACTGGACATCATGTCCCTGGCAGAGGCAACATAGCTGGTACCAGCAGGTGAATGTTTCAGCTGTCATGGAGGTGCAGGTACATATAGAATGTTACACCAGACAGGGCCTGTGGCTGCAGAGGGCTGCTCTCACCTCTGCAAGTGACAATGCCCGTGAACTGGCAGGTGCCATCCATGCATTAACTGAGCTCATGGATAGAAAGTCAGATGAGATGATGGCCCTCATTGACAGTGGTCTGTCCATGCTTGAACATGTGGTGGGAGTGCAGCAATGGCTGCATGGACGTAGGCCACCAACACCAACAGCTGGCAGTCAACGTGGACATGCTAGGACACCAATGGGCTCCCATAGTGGCAGTACCAGCTCCGACAGTGTGGAGGGGGGTGCTGTCCACACCACACCACTGCAGGGCATGTACACGTGGTCCTGGCCAGTCCCAGGAGGGGCCTGGTACCAGCAGACATTTGTCATCAGCAGGTGAGGATAGCACATCGAGGCCTGTACCTAGACATGCCCATGGAACCCCTGGCAGGCACAGTCCATGTGTCCATGGCCGGAGACAGTGAACTGCACACCCTCCAGCTATGGTTGGCAGCTGTCCATAAACACCTGTGTAGGGCAGCCACATGACAGAACTGTGTGTGTGCATGCCCACTCACTATAAAAACACACTTAGGGAACCCCATACCTACACACACCACAGCACCATGCCCAGCTTACCGTAGTACACCCCTCACCCACACACATGGTGTCAAATGTATGGCCCACCCTCGGCCTCTGATAAACCAATATCACACCTGTTCATATGATGATACCTGTGCCACATCCCTGTCATCCATACCATAAATGCAGGGACAGGCTAATATGGTTCTAATGCACATGGTGACTGTACTACAGTGTTTCACAGTACTGCAGTGTAACATGTTGTAAGGAGTAAAGTGCAATGCATATATGGCAGGTAGTATAGCCATCAAGCAATGATGCATTATAGCTTTTAGTAACACTGGTTGGTTGTGGTCTCCATAATGTTATCCATTTGTGTTGTAGGTGTACATGTGTCAGCATGAGGATGGTCTGCAGTCATATTCCACAACAGGGTATGGCACTGTGGTGGCACCATGGCTGTGACATATCTGGAGTACAGTTGAACATGTCACAGGTTACTGAAATGATTATTGCCTGTGGCACATGGACAGATGACCCACTGAGGCATGTATACCCTGCAACCTGATGCAGACCCATCCACATACATGCACACTGTTACTTGGCAACACTGGGACTAGACCCCTACCTAGCTATGTAGTGATACTGAAGTATGTGGCTTACATTGCACACACCACAGAGCATTTAGGGTGAGGTGTGTCTCAGGTTACATGTTACATGCAGAACATCCCCAGACATGTACAGTATGCTAATGGATATGTAATGGGTGTATATGGACAATATGTAGTGTGACATACCTTCATATACACATTAACAGACACATAACAGGCAGACACACATCTGAGATACCAGGGCCTATCACTGCTAACTAACTTGACTGTGTGTCCAATGTGTTACAGGTAGGCTGCAGACAGCACATGCATTACTGGCCTGGAATGTGGTATCAGTTACCTGTATAGTTGATGGTGACAGTGGTAACCATAACATGGTACATGGGACATATACTGAGTGTACCTTGGTGTAATGACAGTGTACATAGCATCCTACATCCCCCAGTGGATATTGTACTCCCTGAAACCCATGATGACACTCTGCCATACGCACCATCACACACACTGGCCGTGACTGCAATACAACCCATAGTATACCCCAACAGTGGTACTACAGGGATATGCATCTAATGCACATGCCACACATGTAATAGGGTGTTGCATTGTCATGCCTCACCTATGGGCAGCAACAACACTATCTGTACTACTGTGTGGCAATGGGTATGGTAATAAGAGTATGTGGCCTCGGAATGCTGTACCTTACAGATATACGGACATGCACAACTACACACATGCCAGAAAACAATGGGTATCCCATGCCTATCAATCCATTTGTAACACTGTTGTGCCGGTACTGCAAGGCTCATGCAGCTGGTATAGGAAGGAGCTTAACAGGGTACATGTAATGTCCCATACAGCAGCAGCCACAACTGACTATTGCAATGGGTGTTGCATTTGTTGTGAAGGCCTTCAGGGAATTGCCAAGTACAGGTGGGCTAAAACAGACACTGCTATACTTGGTCATGCACACATACACATGTGTCAGTACAGGGGTGCATTGCTGCAGGTGGACATAGCTGTGTACCTAGCTATTGTCCAAGGAGAGATGGGTTGGGTAGGGGTTGTGTGCACAGTGATATCCTGCCACCTGCCAGGTGGCAGCAGGCAATCTATTGACAGACACTACTGTGGTGACCCTCAGGGTGAGACTGGCATGCATCAGCCAATCCTCCAGGTGCCTCCTGCACATGGCCACTGAGGTGATCAAGTTGACATGTATACAACATGCATTACAACACATGGTTAGTGTCTGTGATGGATACCTGTACTCAAGCATGTTCTATTGACTGTGGTAGTGTAGTGGAGGTACCTGTGGCATGTGGTGCATACAGGGTGACATTTCCTTTATGTGCCAGTCCTTACACAGCTGGGCAGACATGTCAGTGTCAATCAAGCTTAGATTGCCTGTACATATCCCAGCTGGATACCTGCCATCTGCACATCTGTACAGGGACTGACAATCATCAGCTTGGCAAGTAGCTATGCAGTAGGATGAGTGTGTTGACAGACAGACGTTTGACAACAATATGTATGCCATAACTACATGTCAGAAGCCCTCACTAACATGTGCTGTACAGACAATAGTCTATAGTTACATTCCACATCTCAGATCATTACCCAGTAAGGGGTATATACTGTGACACAGCTCACACATCAGGGATACAACAGGGAGGCCTCATTATCCAGCTATGCCTGCAGGTGTGCCTGTTGTCAGTACTACATTTAGCAATCTGGTTTTGCCTGGGTAAGCACTGTCAATGGTAGTACTGCCATGATACACTACATGCCAGTGTGACAGCACATACCCTGGCCAAATACCCCTGTATGTAACACATTCACATGGATAACAGTGCTATACAGGCCTCATATATGTCTGTGTCCCACACATGACACTTACACTCCTTGCTACTGTAATGACAGCACATAGGCACATGTATTGTACATGACATTACATACGCATATTACAGATGTCACTACCCTGCTATGTTATCAGACTGGGTGGTGTGACCTGGTTACCAGGGCTAAGCCATGCTTAGCAAGTATCAACATTGCTGCAATATAACAGCTGAGCTGATTTGTGAACTGGTAAGTGAAGCCTACTCTGTGTAAGCACCCGTACGTTTACCCATAACCAAGCACTGCTTAGATTCACGCAAACCGGACAAACCCACTTAAAGCTGCTCAAAACTGCCTTATCCACTCTGTATTTGACAGCCTTTGTTCTGCCCAGCAACAGAATGAACACCCTTGAAACCAGGACCCTGTACACTAAAGTCATAACACATAACCACTATGTCATGACCACCATAAAGAGAATTATTATATTACTAATATAGCTGTCAATACACATATTGAGTAGTATTGAACAATTACCTTTACTTCTTAAATTGTGTAGTCCTTGCTATTTATATGACTGTTGCATCACATATGTTTGATCATAATGTACACATAACAGATACATATGATGAGATACATCTGGGAGGGTGTACACAACCATGAGGTTTACACATGACAGGAATATGGTTATATACATATAATAGGTCTATATATGTCTACATGTACATACACATGAATACTCATACATATTTCTGTATACACATCTGTATAGTGCAACATATATATGGCCATGTGTACATCTCTTCGTATGTACAAATACAAACACACACGCACACACACACACACACACACACACACACATATATATATATATATATATATATATACATATATATGTATATATATATATATACACACACATATATGTAAATATAGATATATGTATATATAGATATATATGTATGCACATCCTATGTGTACAGATATGCCTAATTATGTTGATATATATGCAGATATCTATAACTATATGTGCATACATATCTATTCTGATATACCTACTACTATCAATATATATGTACATATCCATATGTATATGTGCATATGTATCTCTATCTGTATATGTGTATACACATATTGCTCTGTATATGTATATATCTGATTGTTTATATGTATATCTATGGACATATACATACCCATCTATGTATGTCGATATGTATATGTGTATATATCTATATAGATATCTGGATAATTATATATAAGTATATGTTCACCATATGTCCTGAACATGGAGTGGAGCCCTACCTCAACCCCTATAGTCCCAACTTAGTAGTGCAAGGGGATGTCAGGTATGTATTGCAGGTATACTTGTAGACTATTGCTACTTTAATAGGGATATTCTTCACAGACATGGTGTGTGTAGGAGGTCACACCTGCTTTTAACATGTGCGCCATTGGCTACTGACAGACATCCTATGGACATCATAGTACAGTACCACTGCTAGCACAGTAATACTCCTGTGGATTACAGCAGAGATATGGCCAATATATGTGGACAGTCTGACACACTCTGGATAGTCCAGTAGTATACACAGAACCCCTTAGTGCAAGACATGTGGACCAAGCCTGACAATGTGGATGTCAACAGCCATGTAGATGGGTATAACACATAACTACTGGTATACATTTGCCCCCATAGGTTAGGCATTCACAGAACCCTGTCTGTCCTGTCACATAACCACTGGTACAGAGGTGTCATAGCCACATACTACCCACTAGTTATTGACATACATCTGCAAAGCATCCCACTGCTTTGTCTGCCATACATGACTGTTATGGTGGCCTGGCAACAGTACATCTGGCAAGTATCTGGACATGACATCTCACTGGGTAAGTACACTAAGCTGCTAGGCATGTAACAAAGCACTGTTCAGGCTACAGGCAGACTGGCTCAATATTGGCCTACATTTCCTGTGTGGGAATACCCATGTACCTGCATATATAGCAGGCTCTACAGGCATGTAACAGCACAGAGTAACAGACATGTGTGAAAGTGCGTAACCACAACCAATGTGAACACAGCCACATATGGTAAGCTAGCATAATATTACTGTATATGGACTATCTGTTCAACACCATCCTCATATGTGCAACTCACACAGTGTGGTCCGATGCCTGTCTGTGGTATGGGACGTGTGTGTGTTTGGCCCTACAAACATGTAAGCCGATAGGGTAACATACAATGGAGCAGCTTACAACATCAGATCGAACAGGACCAAGAACAATGACATCTTCCACAGTCTGAACACAGGCCAAGGTACATATTAACAATACACACATGGTCGACAGTCACCATAAGTACACAGACCTCAGTACTGTACACATAACCACAGAATGACCAGGTTATGTCATCACATATAACCCCTACTATACATAATGTGTAGCATTCTGATATCTCACTGGGTTGTTATCAGATATGATGTCACTAAATATGGTGTACAGCACATATGCACCTCTTACTGCATGACATATGTGCAAAGGTTGAGGCACAAACACGGGCCAATATTGACATGTTGCTGTGATAACCTCATAAATTTACTGTTGTAACAGGGTTTGTTGCAATGTATGCACTAAAGAAGACTTGAACAAACTAGGAAACCACAAAAATGACGAACGGAACTGTAAGCAAACCACTCCAAAGCAGGTACAAACTCCCAATAAGTTTAAAATAAAGTCGGGTTTAATGAACTAAGCGCTTTCGGAAGAACCTGTGCCCTTCCTTCTTCAGAAATAACAGACAACCAAGTAAATTCAAACAGAGTTTCAGGCAGCAACTCATATTTAAAATCTTCAATCATTAATTAACTAATTACACTATTAAGCAATAAGACATAAAAAATAGGGCATTAAAAGCCATAGTGTGGAAAATGGCAAACCATACCAAATCTATTTTATCTCACAGCATATTTTAAATAAAATAAGAAATATATGTTTTTTGTTTCTTATTATTTACTGTAAGGTAATCTATTCAAGAAAGTCATGCAATAATTATAGTAAATTAAGTTAATTAAACTAAACTAAGTTAGTGAGTCAATGTTAACACTTTGTTCATTTTATAACTTACATTGACAATAATTATAACATCATTAGTAAGTGATGCTTCTAAGTACTATTGTAAATACTTTCTAAGTACTTTTTTTTAAAAAGTACTTTTTTTAAAAACTATCTAAATGCTTTGCAAATGCTCATCAAATATTAATTAAAATGCTTTTTAAGTACATAAATTTATTAACTAAAATTAATTAAACTAAATTCATAAAAAATTCACTTTGCAAAGAGGGCTATATAAGCGCGTCAAATCAGTTTGATAACAATACAAAAAGAAGTTTAATAACAATACAAAAAGAAACACACAGCACTTGTAACACTCTAACATAATAACCAAACTAGATTAGGCAAGTACTTGCAAGCTTAATTCATAAAACTGGCAAGTGAACTATCTTTTTAACGCCAGTTTTTTCAAAACACAGGCAATAGATGTTTGTTCATTTAAACCTGGTAAATAACCAGCTGCGGTCCTAATTTGCCAAAATAATTCTTCCATCTCTAGATGGATTTGCCATGGGCCAATATATGGAGTGTAGTCTACCTGCTTTAACACTGTGAATTTAAATTTGTGTGTTGGGTGTTCGATAATATGGCAAGCCAGTGCATTTGTCTCGTCTTTCTTATTCATGGCGTAAGAGTGTTCATATATACGCTGTTTGAGCTTACGCTCAGATTTTCCTATGTAGAAAGCGTGACAATCTGAGCAAGTTGCTACATACACTATTGCCTTGGTATTACAGTTAAATTTACCTCTGATTTTATAATCAGTGTTGTTAATTTTTACCGAATACCCCTCTTTTATAAACTTACATTGGGTACAAAACCCACATTTTGCCATACCGAAATTATGTGTACGCATGGTAGATTTTCCAGCTTCCAATAAAGTTTTAAGGTTAACCCCTCTTCTAAAGGTGATAGACGGGGGGCCCCCAAACTTATCATGAAGGTTTCTGTCTCTTGATATTATGGCCCAATTCTTACATAGGATATCTCGGATGAATCGATGGTCTATGGAAAAAGTGCATAAAAACCTTAAATTGCACTGTAGTTCACTTTGAACTACGTGGGTGTTTTGTTCACCCTCCAATTGCCTATCGGCAAAATGGAATTGTGCTTCAGTGTTTAATATTGGGCTGAAATGCCCTGTGTTCCGTTTCTGTACTACTTCTTCCATAATCTCCACTACCATTTTACAAGGATAACCTCTGTTGTGAAACATGTTAGAAAGATTAACACATTCATCTAAAAAATCTTTTTCTTCAGTAACCATCCTAGCTGCCCGTACCATTTGCCCTTTTACTACGGCTTTCTTCTGGTGGTACGGGTGACTGCTAGAAAAGTGTAAAAAGCCATTAGAATGTGTAGGTTTCCGGTAAATGGTGCTCTTAAATCTTAAGTTTTGCTCGTCCTTATGCAACAATATGTCTAAAAAATTAATACTAGAATAATGACTTTCATAAGTAAATTCCAAAAAATTGGTCATATTAGACATAGAAGTAATAAAAGACGGAATGTCTTCAAGGGGGCCTTTCCACAAAAAGAACATGTCGTCCAGGTACCTAGTGTACCAGGCGACATGCCTTTTGAATGTTGAGTCATGAAACAAAAGGGAATTCTCCCACTGGGCCATAATGCAGTTAGCGTATGCCCCAACACAGGGTGAGCCCATCGCCACGCCAGATGTCTGTAAATACATGCGACCTTCAAACTTAAAAAAGTTGCATTTAAGAATTAACTCAAGGAGGGTCTCTACTATGCAGATAGTGTTATTATTAACCTTCCTATCAAAAAGGAAGTCCCTGATCCACTCCAGGCCTATGTTGTGGGGAATGACCGTGTATAGGTCTTTTACATCTACTGTAAGGAAAATAAACTCAGGATTGAATGGAATTTTGTTAATGTCCTTCAAAAAACTCCAAGAATCCTTACAGATTTGCTTTTCATTAGCTATCAATGATTTAAGTAAGGTGTCTATGTAAGAAGCTGCAGCACTAAGAATTGACCCTCTCCCATCAACTATAGGCCTGAAAGGTGGATCCAACTCTGATTTATGAATTTTAGGCACCCCAAATAAAGATGGTAACTTAGGTGATGGCATAGTTAAATACGTGTGCATTTCAATATCAATGGAATTTTCAAGTAATAAATCTTCTATAATGTTTCTAACCTTGCTATATGCAATATTGATTTCATTGATACTGACTTCCTGGTATGGACCTGATGATAAATGAGTTGACATTTTGTCAGCATAAACATGTTGTTCCATAAGAATTAACCCGTTACCTTTGTCGGGTTTCATAACCCTGATGTTACAATTTCTTAAGGTCTTAATAAGATCTCTTTGTTGTTTTGATGTATTCAGTTTACCCTTCTTAAGACTATTTGTTTTTAATGCCAAATGTCTTAGGTCCAACTCACAGGCTGTCTCAAAGAGTTTAAGCCTGTCTAAGAGTGGTGGATTAAAGACACTGGCTATTCTAAAGTTGTTAAGAAGGGTAGGCATGTCTCCCAGAGTGGCCTTCAGGTTTAACTTGCGTACAAATAACTTGATATCTATAATAGTTTTTACTAAGTCAAAGTGGGTATCAGGGACAAAAGTCAACCCTTTAGAAAAAAAGTCACACATACTTTGATCTATGTCAAAAGAGGTATAATTATATATCTTAAAGTCCCTTTCTGTACTTCGCACAATGTGCAATATGTCAGGTCGTTCCACTATCTCCGCCTCTGGTTCCGTTTGTTCCTCGGGGCGTTCTGGTTGGTGTTGGACCTCAAATTCCACTGGTGGGGGTTCTGGCCTTGCCGAAAACCCTGAGTGTTTTGAGCTTCGTTAGGGTTGTTGTTATGTGTTGGTCTGTTGTTATTACCAACCTCCTGATAATTATTGTTGTCAATAGTATGTGCGTAATTGTTAGGGACTTGGTCCACTGGGGCATCTTGGTGGCAGTCGACTGGCAACGGTTGGGAAGGCGCTCCCAACACAGGTGGAAAATCTACATTGCTGTCGTGATGTCCTCTTTCTGTTAAGTTGTTATTATCTTTAACACTGTATTTCATTTGAGTAACCAAGGGGGGGTTTGGGTACGCAGTCGAGTTCGCATATTGAAATAGGTCCCTCTTAATTTTCTTTTGTTTATTATTAGATAACTTTTTCATTGTTGCTTCAATACTTGAGAAAATTCTCGTATATTCATACCTGTATCTAGGAAAATCCTGGTTTTCCTTAATATCAACCTCCAGTTTTTCTAAGTCAACTTGGTGTTCATGAATTTGTTCCAAGTAATGTATTATAAGCACTTGCATAAAATCAAATGCTTGTTTGTCAAATAAATCTAGTAATTTACTATGGAGGCTTGAACCCTTAACTAGTCCTACTGGAAACCTCCACTGTCGTAACCCTTTTGGGACTATCTTTTTGTTTAAACATTCTTCCAGGTAGGCTACTTCCAATTGAAGTTTCTTGCACTTAAACAACTTGTAGTCAAATTCGTTAATAAGTAAAATAATGTCACTGTTCCTACCTTCGCTAGACTGTTGTGCTTCAATAGCGTTGCTACTGTTGAAAAAATCTTTTCTTTGCAGAAAATTACTAATCGAAGGGGTCGACTGCCGTACAAGTTGTAGTGTCCCTTCAAGTGGGGTACCCCTGTTCATAAGTAAATCCACATGCTGTTGCCCAGCCGGTATAGTTAAAGATGGTAAATTGCTGTTGTCTGCCCGGACGTTCATCGCCGGGTTGTTCCCAGCTGAAGTAGATTCTACTGGGGAAGGGGAAGGGTCCGGTGTAACGTTCTGCTCTTCCCTTCGTTGTTCTCTTGTTGCAACTAAGTTAGTTGTAGCAAGTGCGTTATCCAACTGGTCAAACCGCTGTGTTAACCGGTCGATACGACCCATGATGAGATGAATCAAGGTGGTCAAGTTGCCATCGGCGTTCGGCTCCACGACCTCTCTAGGTGAGCTGTGAAGCCCGTTGCTGCCTGAGTCACCACACCCGCCAGTTTGTGTGAACAGTAATGGTGAGTTATGCTCAGCGGTTCCGTCGATGTTAGCCATGGGACACTGTTGCACAAAGAAGACTTGAACAAACTAGGAAACCACAAAAATGACGAACGGAACTGTAAGCAAACCACTCCAAAGCAGGTACAAACTCCCAATAAGTTTAAAATAAAGTCTGGTTTAATGAACTAAGCGCTTTCGGAAGGACCTGTGCCCTTCCTTCTTCAGAAATAACAGACAACCAAGTAAATTCAAACAGAGTTTCAGGCAGCAACTCATATTTAAAATCTTCAATCATTAATTAACTAATTACACTATTAAGCAATAAGACATAAAAAATAGGGCATTAAAAGCCATAGTGTGGAAAATGGCAAACCATACCAAATCTATTTTATCTCACAGCATATTTTAAATAAAATAAGAAATATATGTTTTTTGTTTCTTATTATTTACTGTAAGGTAATCTATTCAAGAAAGTCATGCAATGATTATAGTAAATTAAGTTAATTAAACTAAACTAAGTTAGTGAGTCAATGTTAACACTTTGTTCATTTTATAACTTACATTGACAATAATTATAACATCATTAGTAAGTGATGCTTCTAAGTACTATTGTAAATACTTTCTAAGTACTTTTTTTTAAAAAGTACTTTTTTTTAAAAACTATCTAAATGCTTTGCTAATGCTCATCAAATATTAATTAAAATGCTTTTTAAGTACATAAATGTATTAACTAAAATTAATTAAACTAAATTCATAAAAAATTCACTTTGCAAAGAGGGCTATATAAGCGCGTCAAATCAGTTTGATAACAATACAAAAAGAAGTTTAATAACAATACAAAAAGAAACACACAGCGCTTGTAACACTCTAACATAATAACCAAACTAGATTAGGCAAGTACTTGCAAGCTTAATTCATAAAACTGGCAAGTGAACTATCTTTTTAACGCCAGTTTTTTCAAAACACAGGCAATAGATGTTTGTTCATTTAAACCTGGTAAATAACCAGCTGCGGTCCTAATTTGCCAAAATAATTCTTCCATCTCTAGATGGATTTGCCATGGGCCAATATATGGAGTGTAGTCTACCTGCTTTAACACTGTGAATTTAAATTTGTGTGTTTAGTGTTCGATAATATGGCAAGCCAGTGCATTTGTCTCGTCTTTCTTATTCATGGCGTAAGAGTGTTCATATATACGCTGTTTGAGCTTACGCTCAGATTTTCCTATGTAGAAAGCGTGACAATCTGAGCAAGTTGCTACATACACTATTGCCTTGGTATTACAGTTAAATTTACCTCTGATTTTATAATCAGTGTTGTTAATTTTTACCGAATACCCCTCTTTTATAAACTTACATTGGGTACAAAACCCACATTTTGCCATACCGAAATTATGTACGCATGGTAGATTTTCCAGCTTCCAATAAAGTTTTAAGGTTAACCCCTCTTCTAAAGGTGATAGACGGGGGGCCCTCAAACTTATCATGAAGGTTTCTGTCTCTTGATATTATGGCCCAATTCTTACATAGGATATCTCGGATGAATCGATGGTCTATGGAAAAAGTGCATAAAAACCTTAAATTGCACTGTAGTTCACTTTGAACTACGTGGGTGTTTTGTTCACCCTTCAATTGCCTATCGGCAAAATGGAATTGTGCTTCAGTGTTTAATACTGGGCTGAAATGCCCTGTGTTCCGTTTCTGTACTACTTCTTCCATAATCTCCACTACCATTTTACAAGGATAACCTCTGTTGTGAAACATGTTAGAAAGATTAACACATTCATCTAAAAAATCTTTTTCTTCAGTAACCATCCTAGCTGCCCGTACCATTTGCCCTTTTACTATGGCTTTCTTCTGGTGGTACGGGTGACTGCTAGAAAAGTGTAAAAAGCCATTAGAATGTGTAGGTTTCCGGTAAATGGTGCTCTTAAATCTTAAGTTTTGCTCGTCCTTATGCAACAATATGTCTAAAAAATTAATACTAGAATAATGACTTTCATAAGTAAATTCCAAAAAATTGGTCATATTAGACATAGAAGTAATAAAAGACGGAATGTCTTCAAGGGGGCCTTTCCACAAAAAGAACATGTCGTCCAGGATTTTCCTAGATACAGGTATGAATATACGAGAATTTTCTCAAGTATTGAAGCAACAATGAATAAGTTATCTAATAATAAACAAAAGAAAATTAAGAGGGACCTATTTCAATATGCGAACTCGACTGCGTACCCAAACCCCCCCTTGGTTACTCAAATGAAATACAGTGTTAAAGATAATAACAACTTAACAGAAAGAGGACATCACGACAGCAATGTAGATTTTCCACCTGTGTTGGGAGCGCCTTCCCAACCGTTGCCAGTCGACTGCCACCAAGATGTCCCAGTGGACCAAGTCCCTAACAATTACGCACATACTAATGACAACAATAATTATCAGGAGGTTGGTAATAACAACAGACCAACACATAACAACAACCCTAACGAAGCTCAAAACACTCAGGGTTTTCGGCAAGGCCAGAACCCCCACCAGTGGAATTTGAGGTCCAACACCAACCAGAACGCCCCGAGGAACAAACGGAACCAGAGGCGGAGATAGTGGAACGACCTGACATATTGCACATTGTGCGAAGTACAGAAGGGGACTTTAAGATATATAATTATACCTCTTTTGACATAGATCAAAGTATGTGTGACTTTTTTTCTAAAGGGTTGACTTTTGTCCCTGATACCCACTTTGACGTAGTAAAACTATTATAGATATCAAGTTATTTGTACGCAAGTTAAACCTGAAGGCCACTCTGGGAGACATGCCTACCCTTCTTAACAACTTTAGAATAGCCAGTGTCTTTAATCCACCACTCTTAGACAGGCTTAAACTCTTTGAGACAGCCTGTGAGTTGGACCTAAGACATTTGGCATTAAAACAAATAGTCTTAAGAAGGGTAAACTGAATACATCAAAACAACAAAGAGATCTTATTAAGACCTTAAGAAATTGTAACATCAGGGTTATGAAACCCGACAAAGGTAACGGGTTAATTCTTATGGAACAACATGTTTATGCTGACAAAATGTCAACTCATTTATCATCAGGTCCATACCAGGAAGTCAGTATCAATGAAATCAATATTGCATATAGCAAGGTTAGAAACATTATAGAAGATTTATTACTTGAAAATTCCATTGATATTGAAATGCACACGTATTTAACTATGCCATCACCTAAGTTACCATCTTTATTTGGGGTGCCTAAAATTCATAAATCAGAGTTGGATCCACCTTTCAGGCCTATAGTTGACGGGAGAGGGTCAATTCTTAGTGCTGCAGCTTCTTACATAGACACCTTACTTAAACCATTGATAGCTAATGAAAAGCAAATCTGTAAGGATTCTTGGAGTTTTTTGAAGGACATTAACAAAATTCCATTCAATCCTGAGTTTATTTTCCTTACAGTAGATGTAAAAGACCTATACACGGTCATTCCCCACAACATAGGCCTGGAGTGGATCAGGGACTTCCTTTTTGATAGGAAGGTTAATAATAACACTATCTGCACAGTAGAGACCCTCCTTGAGTTAATTCTTAAATGCAACTTTTTTAAGTTTGAAGGTCGCATGTATTTACAGACATCTGGCGTGGCGATGGGCTCGCCCTGTGGAGGGGCATACGCTAACTGCATTATGGCCCAGTGGGAGAATTCCCTTTTGTTTCATGACTCAACATTCAAAAGGCATGTCGCCTGGTACACTAGGTACCTGGACGACATGTTCTTTTTGTGGAAAGGCCCCCTTGAAGACATTCCGTCTTTTATTACTTCTATGTCTAATATGACCAATTTTTTGGAATTTACTTATGAAAGTCATTATTCTAGTATTAATTTTTTAGACATATTGTTGCATAAGGACGAGCAAAACTTAAGATTTAAGAGCACCATTTACCGGAAACCTACACATTCTAATGGCTTTTTACACTTTTCTAGCAGTCACCCATACCACCAGAAGAAAGCCGTAGTAAAAGTGCAAATGGTACGGGCAGCTAGGATGGTTACTGAAGAAAAAGATTTTTTAGATGAATGTGTTAATCTTTCTAACATGTTTCACAACAGAGGTTATCCTTGTAAAATGGTAGTGGAGATTATGGAAGAAGTAGTACAGAAATGGAACACAGGGCATTTCAGCCCAATATTAAACACTGAAGCACAATTCCATTTTGCCGATAGGCAATTGGAGGGTGAACAAAACACCCACGTAGTTCAAAGTGAACTACAGTGCAATTTAAGGTTTTTATGCACTTTTTCCATAGACCATCGATTCATCCGAGATATCCTATGTAAGAATTGGGCCATAATATCAAGAGACAGAAACCTTCATGATAAGTTTGGGGGCCCCCCGTCTATCACCTTTAGAAGAGGGGTTAACCTTAAAACTTTATTGGAAGCTGGAAAATCTACCATGCGTACACATAATTTCGGTATGGCAAAATGTGGGTTTTGTACCCAATGTAAGTTTATAAAAGAGGGGTATTCGGTAAAAATTAACAACACTGATTATAAAATCAGAGGTAAATTTAACTGTAATACCAAGGCAATAGTGTATGTAGCAACTTGCTCAGATTGTCACGCTTTCTACATAGGAAAATCTGAGCGTAAGCTCAAACAGCGTATATATGAACACTCTTACGCCATGAATAAGAAAGACGAGACAAATGCACTGGCTTGCCATATTATCGAACACCCAACACACAAATTTAAATTCACAGTGTTAAAGCAGGTAGACTACACTCCATATATTGGCCCATGGCAAATCCATCTAGAGATGGAAGAATTATTTTGGCAAATTAGGACCGCAGCTGGTTATTTACCAGGTTTAAATGAACAAACATCTATTGCCTGTGGTTTGAAAAAACTGGCGTTAAAAAGATAGTTCACTTGCCAGTTTTATGAATTAAGCTTGCAAGTACTTGCCTAATCTAGTTTGGTTATTATGTTAGAGTGTTACAAGCGCTGTGTGTTTCTTTTTGTATTGTTATTAAACTTCTTTTTGTATTGTTATCAAACTGATTTGACGCGCTTATATAGCCCTCTTTGCAAAGTGATTTTTTTATGAATTTAGTTTAATTAATTTTAGTTAATAAATTTATGTACTTAAAAAGCATTTTAATTAATATTTGATGAGCATTTGCAAAGCATTTAGATAGTTTTTAAAAAAAGTACTTTTTAAAAAAACGTACTTAGAAAGTATTTACAATAGTACTTAGAAGCATCACTTACTAATGATGTTATAATTATTGTCAATGTAAGTTATAAAATGAACAAAGTGTTAACATTGACTCACTAACTTAGTTTAGTTTAATTAACTTAATTTACTATAATTATTGCATGACTTTCTTGAATAGATTACCTTACAGTAAATAATAAGAAACAAAAAACATATATTTCTTATTTTATTTAAAATATGCTGTGAGATAAAATAGATTTGGTATGGTTTGCCATTTTCCACACTATGGCTTTTAATGCCCTATTTTTTATGTCTTATTGCTTAATAGTGTAATTAGTTAATTAATGATTGAAGATTTTAAATATGAGTTGCTGCCTGAAACTCTGTTTGAATTTACTTGGTTGTCTGTTATTTCTGAAGAAGGAAGGGCACAGGTCCTTCCGAAAGCGCTTAGTTCATTAAACCAGACTTTATTTTAAACTTATTGGGAGTTTGTACCTGCTTTGGAGTGGTTTGCTTACAGTTCCGTTCGTCATTTTTGTGGTTTCCTAGTTTGTTCAAGTCTTCTTTAGTGCAACAGTGTCCCATGGCTAACGTCGACGGAACCGCTGAGCATAACTCACCATTACTGTTCACACAAACTGGCGGGTGTGGTGACTCAGGCAGCAACGGGCTTCACAGCTCACCTAGAGAGGTCGTGGAGGCAAACGCCGACGGCAACTTGACCACCTTGATTCATCTCATCATGGGTCGTATCGACCGGTTAACACAGCGGTTTGACCAGTTGGATAACGCACTTGCTACAACTAACTTAGTTGCAACAAGAGAACAACGGAGGGAAGAGCAGAACGTTACACCGGACCCTTCCCCTTCCCCAGTAGAATCTACTTCAGCTGGGAACAACCCGGCGATGAACGTCCGGGCAGACAACAGCAATTTACCATCTTTAACTATACCGGCTGGGCAACAGCATGTGGATTTACTTATGAACAGGGGTACCCCACTTGAAGGGACACTACAACTTGTACGGCAGTCGACCCCTTCGATTAGTAATTTTCTGCAAAGAAAAGATTTTTTCAACAGTAGCAACAACGCTATTGAAGCACAACAGTCTAGCGAAGGTAGGAACAGTGACATTATTTTACTTATTAACGAATTTGACTACAAGTTGTTTAAGTGCAAGAAACTTCAATTGGAAGTAGCCTACCTGGAAGAATGTTTAAACAAAAAGATAGTCCCAAAAGGGTTACGACAGTGGAGGTTTCCAGTAGGACTAGTTAAGGGTTCAAGCCTCCATAGTAAATTACTAGATTTATTTGACAAACAAGCATTTGATTTTATGCAAGTGCTTATAATACATTACTTGGAACAAATTCATGAACACCTAGTTGACTTAGAAAAACTGGAGGTTGATATTAAAGAAAACCAGGATTTTCCTAGATACAGGTATGAATATACGAGAATTTTCTCAAGTATTGAAGCAACAATGAATAAGTTATCTAATAATAAACAAAAGAAAATTAAGAGGGACCTATTTCAATATGCGAACTCGACTGCGTACCCAAACCCCCCCTTGGTTACTCAAATGAAATACAATGTTAAAGATAATAACAACTTAACAGAAAGAGGACATCACGACAGCAATGTAGATTTTCCACCTGTGTTGGGAGTGCCTTCCCAACCGTTGCCAGTCGACTGCCACCAAGATGTCCCAGTGGACCAAGTCCCTAACAATTACGCACATACTAATGACAACAATAATTATCAGGAGGTTGGTAATAACAACAGACCAACACATAACAACAACCCTAACGAAGCTCAAAACACTCAGGGTTTTCGGCAAGGCCAGAACCCCCACCAGTGGAATTTGAGGTCCAACACCAACCAGAACGCTCCGAGGAACAAACGGAACCAGAGGCGGAGATAGTGGAACGACCTGACATATTGCACATTGTGCGAAGTACAGAAGGGGACTTTAAGATATATAATTATACCTCTTTTGACATAGATCAAAGTATGTGTGACTTTTTTTCTAAAGGGTTGACTTTTGTCCCTGATACCCACTTTGACTTAGTAAAAACTATTATAGATATCAAGTTATTTGTACGCAAGTTAAACCTGAAGGCCACTCTGGGAGACATGCCTACCCTTCTTAACAACTTTAGAATAGCCAGTGTCTTTAATCCACCACTCTTAGACAGGCTTAAACTCTTTGAGACAGCCTGTGAGTTGGACCTAAGACATTTGGCATTAAAACAAATAGTCTTAAGAAGGGTAAACTGAATACATCAAAACAACAAAGAGATCTTATTAAGACCTTAAGAAATTGTAACATCAGGGTTATGAAACCCGACAAAGGTAACGGGTTAATTCTTATGGAACAACATGTTTATGCTGACAAAATGTCAACTCATTTATCATCAGGTCCATACCAGGAAGTCAGTATCAATGAAATCAATATTGCATATAGCAAGGTTAGAAACATTATAGAAGATTTATTACTTGAAAATTCCATTGATATTGAAATGCACACGTATTTAACTATGCCATCACCTAAGTTACCATCTTTATTTGGGGTGCCTAAAATTCATAAATCAGAGTTGGATCCACCTTTCAGGCCTATAGTTGACGGGAGAGGGTCAATTCTTAGTGCTGCAGCTTCTTACATAGACACCTTACTTAAACCATTGATAGCTAATGAAAAGCAAATCTATAAGGATTCTTGGAGTTTTTTGAAGGACATTAACAAAATTCCATTCAATCCTGAGTTTATTTTCCTTACAGTAGATGTAAAAGACCTATACACGGTCATTCCCCACAACATAGGCCTGGAGTGGATCAGGGACTTCCTTTTTGATAGGAAGGTTAATAATAACACTATCTGCATAGTAGAGACCCTCCTTGAGTTAATTCTTAAATGCAACTTTTTTAAGTTTGAAGGTCGCATGTATTTACAGACATCTGGCGTGGCGATGGGCTCGCCCTGTGGAGGGGCATACGCTAACTGCATTATGGCCCAGTGGGAGAATTCCCTTTTGTTTCATGACTCAACATTCAAAAGGCATGTCGCCTGGTACACTAGGTACCTGGATGACATGTTCTTTTTGTGGAAAGGCCCCCTTGAAGACATTCCGTCTTTTATTACTTCTATGTCTAATATGACCAATTTTTTGGAATTTACTTATGAAAGTCATTATTCTAGTATTAATTTTTTAGACATATTGTTGCATAAGGACGAGCAAAACTTAAGATTTAAGAGCACCATTTACCGGAAACCTACACATTCTAATGGCTTTTACACTTTTCTAGCAGTCACCCGTACCAGAAGAAAGCCGTAGTAAAAGGGCAAATGGTACGGGCAGCTAGGATGGTTACTGAAGAAAAAGATTTTTTAGATGAATGTGTTAATCTTTCTAACATGTTTCACAACAGAGGTTATCCTTGTAAAATGGTAGTGGAGATTATGGAAGAAGTAGTACAGAAATGGAACACAGGGCATTTCAGCCCAATATTAAACACTGAAGCACAATTCCATTTTGCCGATAGGCAATTGGAGGGTGAACAAAACACCCACGCAGTTCAAAGTGAACTACAGTGCAATTTAAGGTTTTTATGCACTTTTTCCATAGACCATCGATTCATCCGAGATATCCTATGTAAGAATTGGGCCATAATATCAAGAGACAGAAACCTTCATGATAAGTTTGGGGGCCCCCCGTCTATCACCTTTAGAAGAGGGGTTAACCTTAAAACTTTATTGGAAGCTGGAAAATCTACCATGCGTACACATAATTTCGTTATGGCAAAATGAGGGTTTTGTACCCAATGTAAGTTTATAAAAGAGGGGTATTCGGTAAAAATTAACAACACTGATTATAAAATCAGAGGTAAATTTAACTGTAATACCAAGGCAACAGTGTATGTAGCAACTTGCTCAGATTGTCACGCTTTCTACATAGGAAAATCTGAGCGTAAGCTCAAACAGCGTATATATGAACACTCTTACGCCATGAATAAGAAAGACGAGACAAATGCACTGGCTTGCCATATTATCGAACACCCAACACACAAATTTAAATTCACAGTGTTAAAGCAGGTAGACTACACTCCATATATTGGCCCATGGCAAATCCATCTAGAGATGGAAGAATTATTTTGGCAAATTAGGACCGCAGCTGGTTATTTACCAGGTTTAAATGAACAAACATCTATTGCCTGTGTTTTGAAAAAACTGGCGTTAAAAAGATAGTTCACTTGCCAGTTTTATGAATTAAGCTTGCAAGTACTTGCCTAATCTAGTTTGGTTATTATGTTAGAGTGTTACAAGCGCTGTGTGTTTCTTTTTGTATTGTTATTAAACTTCTTTTTGTATTGTTATCAAACTGATTTGACGCGCTTATATAGCCCTCTTTGCAAAGTGAATTTTTTATGAATTTAGTTTAGTTAATTTTAGTTAATAAATTTATGTACTTAAAAAACATTTTAATTAATATTTGATGAGCATTTGCAAAGCATTTAGATAGTTTTTAAAAAAGTACTTTTTAAAAAAAAGTACTTAGAAAGTATTTACAATAGTACTTAGAAGCATCACTTACTAATGATGTTATAATTATTGTCAATGTAAGTTATAAAATGAACAAAGTGTTAACATTGACTCACTAACTTAGTTTAGTTTAATTAACTTAATTTACTATAATTATTGCATGACTTTCTTGAATAGATTACCTTACAGTAAATAATAAGAAACAAAAAACATATATTTCTTATTTTATTTAAAATATGCTGTGAGATAAAATAGATTTGGTATGGTTTGCCATTTTCCACACTATGGCTTTTAATGCCCTATTTTTTATGTCTTATTGCTTAATAGTGTAATTAGTTAATTAATGATTGAAGATTTTAAATATGAGTTGCTGCCTGAAACTCTGTTTGAATTTACTTGGTTGTCTGTTATTTCTGAAGAAGGAAGGGCACAGGTCCTTCCGAAAGTGCTTAGTTCATTAAACCAGACTTTATTTTAAACTTATTGGGAGTTTGTACCTGCTTCGGAGTGGTTTGCTTACAGTTCCGTTCGTCATTTTTGTGGTTTCCTTTGTTGCAACGTATGTCCTATGAGGGATATGAAGTCAGTAACTCTCACGGCTGTCACCATCTACAGACTGCAAATTTCACATTACCTTCTGCAGTTCAGAGATAAGTGCTCTGCGGGAAACACATGAAAAAAAGGCAACACACACTGCCCAGTCTGCAGATGACCCTACAGATGGGGGTTTCCTCATAAACATAGCACTGACATGACAGGTATTAAAACATGTAGGACAGCCATTTCCACACACATCCTGTTAAACCAACATTACTCCAAATGCAGCATAGCAGCACTTAACAGTCTGTATAGTCAGGTCAGGCACATCCCCCTCCTGTGTGTTGGCCTGTTTCCACAGTGTATGTTATTAGAGGTAAATCCCCAATCTATCTGTGATGCTGTTTGCCAAACAACAGATCGAGTTCCTGCTCACGGTGAATGAAAATGCCCAACCAACATAATGTTCCTAGATATTGAAGTGTGTTTCCATGCAATTGACTATGGGAATATTACCACAGCTGTTCCACATGCAATCAGCTAGAGGAGGGCTGCAATTCGTGCAGAGTCCATGAGCTGATCATGAGCATCACTTAAAATACACATGCTGCTGCCTAAGCAAAGCAGGTGTAAGTCTCCACATCCACCAGAGAGGGAGTGAGAGAGACAGACAGAGGCAAAGATAAGTTAGGGAGGGGTGGGACAGTAATACTTAAGCATGTTTGTGTCAGACACCCACCAGTACAGGGTATCAAACCTCTGATGACTATGTAGTGCTATACCATGTCTATGCAGTTATTGGATGCACCACATAGGTTACATGTTGAGGAGCCCTCCAAACGTATATGTGCTGGTGAGTGACATCAGCAACAGTGGTATGGTAGCTACACGGTAGGTGTAGTACACATGCCTGTCCACATGAACAGGTGTCAGCGTCAACACAGTCACACTCTTACTGGGACACACACACATTGACACACTTGGCAGGGCCAGGAATACTTCTAATCGCTAGTGAGATTGCCACAACACAGTACTGTGCAGGTATCACATGCACCACAGGGATCATACGGAGGTTGTATGGGCAAAGGGTATGTGGATATGTCTGACATCAGACAGCATGCTTCAGTATGCCAATGGGAGCTGCAGTGTGTGTGAATGTGGTTGTAGGCATCATACAACACACAGCCACAGGGTGCCAGTACTGACATGCATGGGTGCATTGCTTCACAGGTGTGTAGTGATTGACTATACAAGGCTAGGTGATGGGTATATCTTAGCAACAGGCTGCATGACGATGTTCTGCAGTGTGGCTCAGGGGTGTAGTGTCTGGATTTGCCCACACAGGTAGTTATTGTATTCACCATCCAGTCACCTGGGTAACTATTGCATGTGGCCAATGCTGTGCCTTGCCATGTATGTGTTCCTTAGTTCATGACATGGACAGCGTCTGGAATGTGCACCCCTTCCATATGCATGTACAGTGACATGTGGAAGGTTTCTGGCCCATGTTGTGTACACAGATTAGGAGGTGGGAACTGTTAATGGACAGCAGGTTGACCCTACACCTACATTGATAGCATGATATCAGTATTTCCTGTTGTCAGTGGCATCTTTCCATGCAGGACATGTTTTTCAGGCATTATATGCACTTTGTGGGTCACATTTGATGGCACTACAGGAGTTGCAGGTGTCCAGTGGGGAACATAGGGAAGGTGCACTGTGGGCATGTATGTGCCTATTGGACTGATGGACAGGGTGTCATGCCCTGTGTAGCCCACTGCAATCACACCATGGTTACTATCAGTGGGCAATACTACAAACATAGCGGCTGTTGCCTAGGCAAGTGTGTGTGTATCTGACATGGATTGATAGTGTTCTCTACAAGGGTTGCTAACTTTGTTCACCTGGCCTTGATGTTACATGTAGAGGTATGGATTTGCACCCCAGCCTCTCAACTATTTCACATCTGTTATCCCTGTATGGCGGACATTGTGATATATACTAGGGCCACCATATAAGGAATTTGCAAAGCCCGCTCCACATTGAGTCCAATTGTTACATACTCCCAACCATCTCCACACAGGATATGAATCACTCACACACACACACAAACACACACACACCTGTCATGTCTGGAATGAGAACTCCTACCTAACTAGTTTATTACACTACAGCACTACGCAGTTAGAGGACACACCAAGGAGGTTACTGGAGTACTCTTTCCCCAAAGGTGTATTTTACAGTGAATGGCATCAGCAGATTACCAAAGTAGGGCATTTGAATTGTAGTGAGAGTGACTAGGCTAGAATGCATTGCTCCCTACACAGACATAGAAACACACACAAAAACATCTACAACTGCCATGTGTATGAATAGAACCCCTACCAGAGTTCTATATCACAACACAACATTACGCTGTTATAATAAGCTCCACAGGGATTACTGGAGAATTTTTTTCCCAAAGGTGTATTTCACAGTGAGTGACATCAGCAGGATTGCCAAAATAGGGCATTTGAATTGTAGTGAGCGTGACTAGCCTAGAATGCATTGCTTCCTACAGAGACATAGAAACACATACAAAAACATCTACAACTGCTATGTGTGGGAATAGAACCCCTACCACAGTTCTATATCACACTACAGCATTAAGATGTTATAGGACATGCCATGGAGATTACTGGAGTATTTTCTTTCCCAAAGGAGCATTTCACAGTGAATGACATCAGCAGGATCACCAAAGTAGAGCATTTGAATTGTAGTGAGTGTGACTAGCCTAGAATGCATTGCTCCCTACACAGACATAGAAACACACACAAAAATATCCACAACTACCATGTGTGGGAATAGAACCCCTAGCAGAGTTTTACATCACACTACAGCATTAAGCTGTTATAGAACACCCCACATGGATTACTGGAGTACTCTTTCCCCAAAGATGTATTTCACAGTGAATGGCATCAGCAGATTACCAAAGTAGGGCATTTGAATTGTAGTGAGTGTGACTAGCCTAGAATGCATTGCTCCCTACACAGACATAGAAACACACACAAAAACATCCACAACTGCCATTTGTGAGAATAGAATCCCTGTCAGCATTCTATATCACACTACAGCATTAAGCTACTATAGGACACGCCATGGAGGTTACTGTGCTGCTGTGCTCAGAAAGGTGTATTTCACAGTGAATGACATCAGCAGCCTTGCCAAAGTAGGGCATTTGAATTGTAGTGAGTGTGACTAGCCTAAAAACATCACTCTCTACACAGACAGAGACACAAACACACACACACTTACCATGTCTGGGACTATAACCCCTACCTAACTAGTTTATTACACTACAGCTGTATGCAGTTATGGGATATGCCACAGAAATTATTGGGCTACATCTTTCCCAAAGGTGTATTTCACAGTGAATGACATCAGCAGCCTTGCCGAAGTAGGGCGTTTGAATTGTAGTGCATCTGACTAGCCTAAAATGCATTGCTCTCTATACAGACAGAGAGACACACACACACAGTTGCCATGTATGAGATTAAAAGTCCTACTGAACTAGTTTATCACACTACAGCAGTACGCAGTTATAAGACATGCCATGGAGATTACTTGGCTACAGTTTTCCAAAAGGTGTATTTCACAGCGAATGACATCAGCAGCCTTTCCAAAGCAGGGCATTTGAATTGTTGTGAGTGTGACTAGCCTAAAAAGCATTGCTCTCTATACCGACAGAGACGCACACATACAGTTCTCATGTCTGGGATTAGAACTCCTACCAAACTAGTTTATCACACTACAGCAGTATGCAGTTATAGGATATGCCACGGAGATTACTGGGCTACAGTGCTGCAAATGGTGTATTTCACAGTGAATGACATCAGCAGTTTTGCCAAAGTAGGGCATTTGAATTGTAGTGAGTGTGACTAGCCTGAAAAGCTTTGCTATCTACACAGACACACACACACACACACACACACACACACACACACACACACACACACACACACACACACACACACACACACACATAGTTGCCATGCTTGGCATTATAACTCCTCCCTAAGTAGTTTATCACACTACAGCAATACGCAGTGATAGGACATGCCACAGAGATTACTGGACTACAGCATTCTGAAAGGTGTAGTTCACAGTGAATGACATCAGTGGCCTTGCCAAAGTAGGGCATTTAAATTGTAGTCAGTGTGACTAGCCTAAAAAGCATTGCTGTCTACACAGACAGAGACACACACACGTAATTGCCATGTCTGGGATTATAACTCTATCTACCTATTTTATTACACTACAGCAGTAAGCAGTTATGCAACACACCACATAAATTATTGGGCTGCACCTTTCTCAAAGGTGTATTTCACAGTGAATGACATCAGCAGCCTTGCCAAACCAGGGCATTTGAATTGTAGTGTGTGTGACTAGCCTAAAATCAATTGTTTTCTATACAGACAGACACACACACACAGTTGTCATGTCTGGAATTAGAACTCCAACCAAACTAGTTTATCACACTACAGCAGTATGCAGTTATACAACATGCCACAGAGATTACTGGGTTACATTTTTCCCAAAGGTGCATTTCAAAGTGGATGACTTCAGCTGGCTTGTCATAGTAGGTATGGGAAGGGCAGTGTGTGTGCACGGGCCATAAACCATTCATCTAGAGGTTGGCACACCACACGTGGCACACGCAGGGTTATATTCCACAGGTACATGTATACAGCTGCTAGATGACTACATCCTTGTACAGTCATGTTGCACAGCTAGTACTTGCACCACATAGTCTGTAATGGTGATTGATAACTGTGGCTAACATCTACAGTGAGTGACATTTACACCTCATGTGGTTGTAGCCATTTGGTTGTGTGCTGGATGGGGCAGGCCTCATAATGGATGGTGCCTTGTCACACTCACTCTCTTCCACACATTTATGTATGTCTACATTTGGCTTATTATAGTGTGTTGTCCTTGAATATGTGTCTGTATTCCTATCCACTGTGTGTGTGCAAGGCATGACTGGTGCCTTCTGAGGAGTGTATGCACTAACATCTGTAAATGCCAGATATGTATGGTCCACTGTTGTTTTCAGACATGAGCTTTATTTGTGTAAGTGTGTGAGCATGCCCGATATTACCATATAGTATGTTGTTGTCTGACATTGCCTTCGCTTCTCTATGTTTGTGAGCATGCCCAATATGCCCTTCTGTATTGAATGTGTGGATTGATTCCAGGTAGTTTGTAGTCCAATGTAGACCTTTGTGTTGTACATCTACAGGTAACAAACTGTTTCTGCATGGTATCCATCGATCATTTGGCAATATGGGGACAAACTATGCAGGGGATAGTGTGTACTGTAAGTGATTGTGTCTGCACTGCTTAAGCTGCACGGTACTGCTGTTAGCAGGGATATTCAGACATGTGTACTGTTACATACTGTGATGATTTCTGTCCTCATGTACTATCAGGTGGACATTCTTGCTCACAGTGATATCTTAGGGAACAAGGGTGACTGCAGCTGTGTCCGGTATTGTGGGCAGACACCTACATATTCATGATAAGTTATGCCATTCTGGAGGGGGATCTGCAGACACTTGCTGCTGGGTCTGTGTATCCAGTTCAGCACCTGGGTGCAGTGCTGGCAGAGGATCCCATACTTGTACATCCATTGATATGACAGTATGGCCTTATCTTGCTGTGACAAAGCCTCACAGCTGTACAGATTCACACAGGTTACCCAGAGACAGGAGCCATGGGTCAGGGCATTATCCCTATTTTGGTGTATGGGCAGATGTGTAGCCACCCATTTATGTGTTTGCAGCCAGGGATAGAGTGTGCAAACAGCTTCGTGTCAGACTCTGCACATTCCATGCTGCCCCTGCTCCCACACCCCACATTATTCTAACCTCTTCCATACATTATGCATACATTCTCTGATACTTTCCCTAAGGGTATCATCCCATCACAAGTGTGTGTTAGTGTTGGTCCACAGTTCATGCATTGGGACATGGTGGACATGTTACTGTGATTTGTCCACATGGCCTTGCATATGGCTTATGCGGAGGGTGTTATGTTGTTATTTGGGTGTCCATGACATAGCATGCATTGGCAGTACATGTGAGATGCAGGCCTTTGGCAGATGCCTGTGGGCCATTAGGTGTTGCTGTAGGCCAAATGTGCATGCCATTGCATTCTGTCAGTTCTACAGTCTCAGACCACCATACAGCATATTCCCCTGGGGGTGACAGGGTAGGTGTAATAGATGTGCATGCCAATATCTTCTATCAGTCTTGCTCAGGTGGTGTGGATGCTGGCAGTGTGCTACCTACAGCTAGGGACACACCTGCATGGGACACCTGCACAGCATGCTGCATTCTTCTGCTATTGCCATATACAGGTGGGGTCATATTGTACCCATTCCCTACAGCAGGGATATGACCCTAGAGGTACCTGTGGGTGGTGTTTCCATGAGCGGGGTGCATGTTTGCTATGGACACTACTTGCATCTGACACAAAGATATGCATGGGGCATTCCAGTTATGCTGGCATGTGCAGGTACATCAGCTGTTTCCCAATACATCAGTCCTACCTCCTTTGTGATCTGCAAGTGTTCGGGCTGACATCACCTGTGTCCCATACTACAGTACCAGTTAATGTGATGCATACCTGCATGTACAATTCCAAGGGTCTCTCCATTTCAAAGTGACACGATATATACTGTATATCTGGGGTACTTTACCCTGTGTACTGCTTATATAGCAAGCCCAACAGCCATTCCATGTCAGTCTTTCAGATGGTGAAACATACTACCACCATACATTTACAATGGCTTACTGTTAGCATGTGTTATACTGGTGGGAATTGCCTTTGGCACTGCAGTTGTGGTGCTTGTCCCTGTCATCAGCAGTACTGGGCAATGGCCACCAGGTCTTACCTCAACATGCATACATACTGACCACTTTTACACAATATGAAACACTCACCAACGTAACACACACTGACATCCATATTGTGCAAATGCTACAACCTATCCTGCTACCTTGGCCACCTCTGGGCATTTGTGCTCCACTGGTATTATACCTACACATACATGGTACTACATTTCAACATAGGATTGTGGGAGACACACATGACTGTTACGACGTGTGTACATTGGATTGAGGGGGCACACTGCACTGTTAATATATTTCTAAATAGGTTTGGTGGGCACACCTGATTGTTACTACATGTCTAAGCTGGGTTGGGAGGAGCACACCTGACTGTGTGTACATTCCTAAACAGGACTGGGGGAGGGGGGCACACCTGACTGTTAGTACATGTCTATGCTGGATTGGGGAGGGGGCACGCCTGTCTGTTTCTACATTTCCACACAATGGTTGGGTGAGGGCACACCTGACTGTTACTACATTTGTAAGCTGGATTGGGGGAAGGGGCACACCTGACTGTTTCTACATGTCTACATAGGAGTGGTGGGGCACACCTGATTGTTACTACATTTCTACATAGGATAGTGGGGGGGTCACCTGACTGTTTCTACATTTGGTTGGCATAATGGTTAAGGTGTTTACCTTACAAAGATAAGGTACAGGGTTTGATTCTCACATGGGATAATTGGCTAGGCTGAAAATGGTCCACAAGGGCAGTTAGCCTAGTACTAATCTATGAATCTATGAACCTATTTCTACACAGGATTAGGGGGGCACACCTGACTGTTACTGCATTTCTACACTGGATTGGGGTGGGAGCACACCTGACTGTTTGTACATATCTACATAGAGTGGGGGGGGGGGACACCTGACTGTTACTACATTTCTATGCTGGATTGGTGGAAGGGGCACAACTGACTGTTTCTACATGTCTACATAAGAGTGGGGGGCACACCTGACTGTTTCTACATTTCTACACAGAATTGCAGGGGCAATCTTGACTGTTACTACATTTTTACACTGGATTGGGGGAAGGGGCACACCTAACTGTTTCTACATGTCTATATAGGAGTGGGGGGCACACCTGACTGTTACTACATTTCTACATAGAATTGTGGGGGGGACACCTGACTGTTTATACATTTCTAAACAGTATTGTGGGGGCACACCTGACTGTTACTACATTTCTACTCTGGACTGGGGGAAGGAGCACACCTTCTGTTTTTACATGTCAACATAGGAGTGGGGTGGGCACACCTGGCTGTTACTACATTTCTACATAGGATTGTGAGGGGGCACCTGAGTGTTTCTACATTTCTACACAGGATTGGGGGGACACACCTGACTGTTTCTACATTTCTTCACAGGATTGGGGGGCACACCTGACTGTTTCTACATTTCTACATAGGATGGGAGGGGCAACCTGGTACTTGTACACATTTGCTATGACTATACTGATATGTCAGGTACTCCATTTCATTTTGTATTCTAACCTATCATGCTGACTAAAGGCATATCAGTATACTACAGGTCTTAGCTTTGGTTGACCTACATATTAATGTCTGACTTCCTACCCTTCAGAACTATCATCCCACTGCCTGACCTGCTACAGTCTGTCTGTGTAGGACAGAGGGGGAGGTTAGCTGTAGGCATCATGCAGAGGCCATAGCACAGCCTCTGTTTGTGCTTGTCTACACCTGTCCTGCTGGCTGAGACTGTTGTTGGGTATGTGAGCCTCCCAGGCTGGCATGTGTGAGTCATATGAACACACATGTCACCCAGCACATTTCCTGCAGTGGGTTATGTCACCCTGTGTAGTACTGGCTACTATGGTGACTTCAGTATCTTTTACAGATCTCATGGTGCCACTATGGGTGTCTACTATCTGCTGGCATACCATTCAGCCACCCAATTCCCTTGCTTGCTCACATCTATACCATAGATACAGGTAACAACACATTCTACTCCATTCGGCAATTGGTAGGTTGATTGACTTACCTTGTGTTTGTGCCAGTATTGAGGATGGTGCTGGAGGGCTGCCTATGTCAGATGCACACAGTACACTCCCTATACATGGTTGAGCACAGGTAGTGTCATGCTTGGCATCCCTTTTATTGTATGTGTGAATCAGATAGAGGTGTCATTCCCTGGGTCCCTACTGTGTCAGTGTATGCGGTATGCGTTGCCTCTTTGCAAAGGCCAGGGCATACTGGGCACGCCTCCATCTGCCTACTGGGCTAGGCTCAGGTTGTTCCTCCTTGGAGTCACTCTGTGTCTGCGCAGGCCTTGGTATTTGTGGGGGGCTGTGTGACCCTATCCCCTGCTGTTCCTGCTGCTGCTGTTTCCACAGGATCATATTGTGTAGCATGGCACATACCATAACAATGTGAGTACATGTAGCTGGTGAGTACTGCAAGGCTCCACCGGATGTGTACAGGCATCAGAACCATGACTTGAGCATCCCAAACACATGCTCTATTATAAGTCTTGTCTGTGCATGTGCCTCATTATGGCATTCTTGTTTGGGTGTGCATGCATTTCTGATGGGTGTCATCAGCCACAGCTCCAGTGCGTAACCAGCATCCTCCACTAGGTGGCCATAATGGATGTCCCCATTGGCAAATCTCTGGTACAGCTGTGTCAGCTGCCAGATGTAGGAATCGTGATAGCTTCCATTGCAGCCAGCACACACATTCATTATAATGCCCTGTGCATCGGACTCAACCTGGCAGTTGATGGAGGGGAAGCCCTTGCGGTTGATGGAGGCCCCACCCTGATCACCAGGTGGTGCTTTGTTGCATATGTGCATGCAGTCTATAGCACCCACTACCGCAGGGTATTGTGCTATTTTGTGGAAGAGATGCATATTGTTGGTCCACACCTCACGGGTATTGAGGAAATATACGTGCTCACCGGCATGTGCTGACATGGCATCCAGGAACTGGTAGAATACTCTGGATACTGATGCCTGTGAGATCCCAATGATATCCCCAGTTGAGCTTTAGGAGGTACCTGTGGCAATTATTCCTAGGCCTACACATACCTTGGTATCCACTGGGATGGGTTCCCCTCTGTTAGTTCACTGTGTCAGGTGTGACTGGTACAACTCAACAATTTGCTCTAGGAGGTCCCTGTCTACCCTATAGCGCTCCACTATCTCTAGCTCATGTAGCCCCTGGTAAGTTAACCTGGGTCTGTATACTCTTCTCCGTCTCCTCACTGTGTGTTGTTCGACAGCATTCACATCCTCACCACCCTCAGCCTCTTCCACATGTTGTTGTATGATGCCTGCTGCAGCCCCTATCATTTTGTTGTTTTGTTTGTTAAAAGTTCCCCGCTTGTATACACTGGTTGTGTAGAGTATGGGAAAAACCAGAGGGAAAGGTTTTTGCATGGTTTATAGTAGTGTTCCGGGCTGGGCTGGTCTGCTGCCTGTGTAACTGGCTGATTCTGATACATTTCACCTGCAAGCTATACTAGTTCTCCTAGATTACCTTCCTTCTGCTGTTTTCCCTTCCCATTGCCTTCCTGTTTAAGCCCAGGGTGGGCCACACAAACACAGTGCTCAAATGTACACAGAGTTGCTCTTTCCTGGTTTACTTTTTTTTTCTTTAAAACCCAGTGCGCGGCATGCACACCCGCTTAGGCATAGTAAAGAGTGCTAGGCAGCCTCAGACACACACCCTTGCCTAGCTGTGCTAAGCTAGGAGCAAACCTGAACCAAAGGGTTCCAATCCACTTACAGTATGCCTGATACACCCCCAATGATGACAGCTAACTCCTAAGCTTGCACCAAGCTATTCCTGCTCTTACACTGTTGGGAGCTGACTAGTATGCAGGGGAAATCTGGGATTCACTATCATTCCCCTCATCTACATAGGATTGTCTGCTAATGCATAGTTACATGTCCCACACTGAGCCTCCCCCCTTAGTAACCACTATTCACTGTACATGTTGTCTTCTGCCTGCCATTGGGTATAATGGCAGAAAAGTGATTTTAGTTATAATGCTTATTGTAGGTTTATTTTCTTATTTCCTCCCTGAACCCATTTGTACGCCGCTGCCCTACACTTAAACAGCCAAGACCGGCTAAAAAAAATAAAAGTTGATTTTTTTCAAGTATTTCCCATGCCAATGGCCTTCTACTTGGCGATTGGCATGCTTTCTACATGATATCCACCCTTTATTTGGAGCTGTCATGGCTCCATTTTGTAACTTGCAGAAATGTACTCCGTTACTGGCGGAGTACATTTCTACAGATTACACTAGTCTTGCACGGCAAGTTTTCAGCTTCCTGGATCGCAAATTCACTTTATTTGCATGGATTTCTAGTGCAAATGGGGTAAGTTGCATACAGGGGCTGAGTCCATGCGGGAATAGTGCAGGAACGCTCTTGCACACTCCTGCAGGTTATTCCATATTGTCTGCTGGAGCCCCAGCACTAATCCTGCACTCCATGCAAGGCTTGCAGAATCCGGGGGTCTGTCCTACCATACTATATACCCCTTGTACTTTGGTTTTCAACACTAAATTCTTGAAAAGCAAACCAAATAAGTAAAAAACATACGAAGACTTAGTAAAAGCCGAGAAACTTTTTATTTAGCGCTTTCGTCAACAATAACTTATGACTTCTTCAGAATAAATGAATCTTCCACAAAACACATTAAATAGTCATCAGAAAATTAATTTGCATACTTACTACCTCTCATTTAAGCATTAAGACCTTCTATTTAAAGCTGCACACTCCCACATTTTTAAAACCTACTATTTCCATGTATCTGGTTACATGATTTTAACACACAAAAACAACTATGAATATAAGTGTAAATTAAATACATAATAACATTTATAAATAATAAAATATTATATGTTAAATATTATGTACATATGCTGGAATTACAAATAAAATTCAGCTCTAAGTTTTAAATAACTAGTAAGGGATACTACTTCATTTAACCCAGGGGGACTAGTGGCATTCACCCTAAGTTGCCACATTAACTTTCTGTACTCAAGAAATAAATCAACAGGTCCCCCTCTTTCATCCATCTCCACATGTTCAAGTATAGTGAATTTAAAACTGTGGTTGGAGAAATTATTTAAATGTTTTGCAAGAACATTATTTGTGTTACCTTTACTAATGTCATACATGTGCTGATATATACGTGTCCTGAAAGTATTTTTAGTCCTCCCTATGAAATATCTGTAACAAGCCTAGCACACAGTGACATATACCACATTTTTGGTTCCACAATTACTTTTATGGCTGATTCTTATCACACCATCCCCTAGATTCTCAAAGGCTTGCACAGTGTGCATGATTAGTGCAAGAGGTAATTTTGGCAATATGGTGGCCAAGCAGTCCATGTAAGTTCTTGTTTGACATGCACCAGCGCTCTTGCACTAGTGCTGCATGTTCCCAGCCCCGTATGCAAATTATCCCATTTGCAGGTGGAAACCATGCAAATGAGGTTAATCTGCTATCCAGGCAGCTGGAATCAGGCCGTGCAAGACTAGCATAATCTGTAGAAATGTACTCGGTTAGTAACCGATTACTGGTCTGCAAAATCCAAAACAGAGACATGACAGCTCCAAATAAATGTTGCATATCATGGAGGAAGCATGACAATGGCCAAATATAAGGCCACTGGCACTGCAAACAATACAAAAAGGAAAAAATGCAACTTTTATTGTAGTTCCGCCGGTCATGGCTGTTTATGCATAGGGCAGCTGCGCTCAAACAGGATCGGTGGGAAAACATGAAAATAAACATAAAACAAGCAGTCTAAAATTAGTATTCTGCCATGCAAGTCAATGGCAGGCAAAAGACAACCTGGCTAGTGAATAGTGGTTGCTAAGGGGGTAGACACAGTGTGACACATGTAATTATGCATTAGCAGGCAATTCTATGCAAATGAGGGGAAGGATAGTGAATCACAGTTTTCCCCAGCATGTGAAGCAGGTCCAAACAGTGTAAGAGTATGAATAGCTGAGTGCAAGACTAGGATAGGTGACATCATGGGTGGGTGTATCAGCCATACTGTAAGCGGATTGGAGCCCTGTGGCTCAGGTATTCTCCTAGCTTAGCACAGCTAAGCTAGGGGGTGTGTCTAAACCTGCCTAGCACTCTTTACAAAGTGTAAGCGGGTGTGCGTGCCATGCACCGGGTTTTACAGGAAGAAAAAAGAAGTTAAACCAGAAAACAGCAGCAGTGTGCTCATCTGAGTACTCTGTTTGCACGGTGTGGCCCCAGGCCGAAACAGAAAGGCAATGGGAAGGGAACACAGCAGTAGGAAGGCAATCAAGGAGAACTAGCTTATCTGGCAGGTGAAATGTATCAGAAGCAGCCAATTACACAGGCAGCAGCCCAGTCCAGAACATTACTATTAGCTAAGCAACCATTTTTCCCACTAGTTTTTCCCACACTCTACACCACCGGTGTATACAAGTGGGGAAATTTTAAAAAACTGTTAAATGAAAAATACTGTAATAAAAAAGATCAATACACAGGAGGTTCAGGTTCAGGTTCTTTACTAGTGTACACCAGGAGGCAAAAAACATACAAGTACAGAATTTTGTCTGCATGAAACAGGAAGAACACAACTGTTATAGTATTTCTTACTAGTATTAACCCACCAGGCTGACATAGTCAGTCACAAGAGGTTTTACATCACTTTAGCTTACAATATTCTATTCATCTAAAATGCTGATACTACATTTTGCTTAAAAAGTTTTTCTGGTAAACAACGTGGCCTTGCTAACCACCTGGTTAGTTACAATACCCTTTTACAAAAGTTTCCACTCAAGGTTCTAAATTAATTCGAACATAATAGTAGATACAGTTCTTAATACATTTCTCTTGTTACATGAAATCACTTCTTCCTTGCAGCTGGTACGTTATCTAGCAACATATACAAGGTCGATTGCTCAAGCAGGAAAGAGCAGACAATTCTCATTATTTCACACATTTAATTTCCTGACCCAGCAGATAATCACTTGTGAGAAGCATAAACATTAATTCTTGCTGATCTAGCAGCTGCAGTTTCCAAAAGCTTCTTGCAGTTTCGTATGAATTCATTTTTCTTGTCATAACATTAATAGAATAAAATGCATTATAGCTTTCTTATTTCTTAATAAGCACTAAACATATACATTAATACATATTTTTCTAACACAAACAAACCTACAAAATGAGAAGGGCTGCAGCAGGCAACATAGAACAAAATGTGCAAGAGGCTGAGGGTGGTGAGGATGTGCATGCTGCCAAACAACCCACAGTGAGGAGATGGAGAAGAGTGTTCAGACTCAGGGTAACCTACCAGGGGTTACATGAGCTGGAGATAGTGTAGCACTATAGGGTGGACAGAGACCTCCTACAGCAAGTAGTTGAGCTGTGCCAGCTGCACCTGACACACCAAACTGACCGAGGGGAACCCATCACAGTGGATAACAAGGTATGTGTTGGCCTAGGTATACTAGCCATAGATACCTCACAAAACATAACTGGGGATATCATGGGGATCTCACAGTTATCAGCATCCAGACTATTCCAGCAGTTCCTGAGTGCCATGTCAGCACATGCCAGTAAGCATGTATATTTCCTCAACACCCGTGAGGTGTTGACCAGCAATATGCATCTCTTCCACCAAATAGCAAAATACCCTGGGGTAGTGGGTGCTATAGACTGCACGCACATATGCATCAAAGAACCACCTGGTGAGCAGGGTAGGGCCTACATCAACTGCAGGGGCATCCCCTCCATCAACTGCCAGGTTGTATGTGATGCCAGGGCATTTTAATGAATGTGTGTGCTGGCTGCCCTGGAAGCTATGATGATTCCCACATATGGCATCTGACGCAGCTGTACCAGAGATTTGCCAATGGGGACACCCCCTACGGTTACCTAGTTGGGGATGCTGGGTACACACTAGAGCTGTGGCTGATGACATCTATCAGAAATGCACACACACCTGAACAACAACACCATAATGAGGCACACACACACAGGCCAAACATATAATAGAGTGTGTGTTTGGGATGCTCAGGTCATGGTTCCAGTATCTGGACACATCCAGTGGAGCCTTGCAGTATTCACCAGCTACATGTTCCCAAATTGTTATGGTATTTGCTATGCTGCACAATATGATCCTGCAGAAACACCTGCAGCAGGAACAGCATGGGGCAAGGCCACACAGCCCCCCCACCAATGCCAAGGACTGCACAGGCACAGAGTGATCCAGAGGAGGAACAACCTGAGCCTGCACTAGTAGGCAGAAGGAGGCATGCGCAGTATGCCCTGGCCTTGGCAAAGAGACAATGCATAGCACATACACTGACAAAGTAGGGTCCCAGGGAATGATACCTCTCTCTGACTCGCACATACTGTAAAAGTGATGCCAAACATGACACCACCTGCGCTCAACCATGTATAGGGAGTGTACTATGTGCATCCAACATAAGCAGCCCTCCAGCACCATCCACAAGTCTGGCACACCCGCAAGGTAAGTCATTCAACCTATCAATTGCCAAATGGAGTGGAATGTGTTGTCACCTGTAGCTATGGTATGGATGTGAACATGCAAGGGAATTGGGTGGATGAATGTTATGGCAGCAGACAGTAGACAACCATAGTGGCATCCTGATATGTGTAAGACATACTGGAGACACCATAATAGCCAGTACTACACAGGGTGACAAAAAGCACAGCAGGAAATGTGCTGAGCAAAATGTGTGTCCATATAACCCACACATGGCAGTCAGGACGATTCACATACCCAACAACAGTTGCAGCCAGCAGGACATGTGGAGACAAACCTAAACAGGGCCTATGCCATAGCCCCAGAATGATGGATATGATTAACCCCAAACCCAGGCCTACACAGACAGACCACAGAAGGGCAGGCAGTGGGATGTTAGGTCTGAAGGGTAGGACATCAGACAATAATATGTAGGGCAGCCAAAGCCATGATCTGTAGTACACTGGTGTGCCTCTAGTCAGTATGATAGTTAGCAATAAACATTTAAATGGAGTACATGACATACCAGTACAGTCATAGCAAATGTGTACAAGTGTCACTTGCTCCCCCCCATCCTACATAGCAATGTTATAAAAGTCAGGAGTGCCCCCTCACTCCCATGTAGATATGTAGAAAAGAGTCAGGTGTGCCCCCACCCCCAATATAGTGTAGAAATGTAGTAGCAGTCAGGTGTCCTCCCCCAATCCTGTGTAGAAATGCAGAAACAGTCATTTGTGTCCCCCTACAACCCTACGTAGAAATGTAGTAACAGTCAGATGTGGCCCCCCCACTCATATGTAGACATGTAGAAACAGTCAGGTGTGCCCCTTACCCCAATCCAGTGTAGAAATGTAGTAACAGTCAGGTGTGCCCCCCAATCCTGTGTAGAAATGTAGTAACATGTATGAGTATGTATAATATGAGTGGAGCAGAGATGCCCAGAGGTGGTCAACGTAGCAGGATAGGCTGTAGCATTTGCACAGTATGCAGGTCTGTGTGTGTTAGTATGGTGTGTGTATCATATTGTGTGAGAGTGTTCAGTATGTATGCATGTTGAGGTAAGACCTGGTGGCCATTGTCCACTACTGCTGATCACAGGGACAAGCCCTCACAACTGCAGTGCCAAAGACAATCCCCACCATATAACACTTGCTAGCAGTAAGCCATTGTAAATGTATGGTAATATGTGTCACCATCTGAAAGACTGACATGGCATGGCTGTTGGGCTAGATATACAAGCAGTACACAGGGGAAAGTACCCCAGACATACAGTATATATTGTGTCACTGTGAAATGGAGACACCCTTGAATTTGTACATACAGGTATGCATCACATTAACTGGTCCTGTAGTAGGGGATACTGGTGATGTCTGCCTGAACATGTGCATATCACAAAGGAGGTAGGAATGATGTATTGGGAAACAGCTGATGTACCTGCACATGCCAACATAACTGGAATGTCCCATGCATATCTATGTGTTGGATGCAAGTAATGTCCATAGCACACATGCACCCAGCTCACACAAACATCACCCACAGGTATCTCTATGGTCATATCCCTGCCATGGGGAATGGGTACAATATGACCCCCTTTATATGGCAATAGTGGATGAATGCAGCATGCAGTGCCTGTGTCCCATGCAGGTGTGTCCCTAGCTGTACATAGCACCCTGTCAGCATCCACACCACCTGATCAAGACTGATAGAAGGTATTTGCATGAACACCTATCACACCTACCCTGTCACCCCAGGGGAATATACTGTATGGTGGTCTGAGACTGTAGGCCTGACAGAATGCAACGGCCTGCCACATGTGGCCTGCAGCAACACCTAATGCCCCACAGGCCTCTGCCAAAGGCTTGTGTCTCACATGTACTGCCAATGCATGTTATGTCATGGACACCCAAATAACAACATAACACACTCCACATAAGCCATATGCAAGGCCATGTGGACAAACCACAGTAACATGTCCACCATGTCTCACTGCATGAACTGTGGAACAACACTAACACACACCTGTGATGGGGTGATACCCTTAGGGAAAGGATCAGAGAATGTATACATAATGTATGGAAGAGGTTAGAATAGCAGACGGGGGTGGGAGCATGGGCAGCATGGAATGTGCAGGGTCCGACACCAAGCTGTGTGCACACACTATCCCTGGCTGCAAACACATAAATGGGTGGCTACACACCTGCCCGTACACCACAATAGGGTTAATGTCCTGACGCATGACCCGTGCCTCTGGGTAACCTGTGTGAATCTGTATAGCTGTAAGGCATTGCCACAGCAAGTTAAGCCCATACTGTCATGTTAATGGGTGTACAAGTACGGGAACCTCTGCCAGCACTGTACCAAGGTGCTAAACTGGATACACAGATCCAGCAGCAAGTGTCTGCAGCTCCCCCTCCAGAACGGCATAACTTACCATGAATACGTAGGTGTCTGCCCACAATACTGGACACAGCTGCAGTCACCCTTGTCCCCCAAGACATCACTGTGAGCAAGAATGTCCACCTGACAGTACATGAAGACAGAAAATATCACTGTGTATAACAGTACACATTTCTGAATATCTCTGCTAACAGCAGTACCATGCAAATGAAGCAGCACAGACACAATCACCTACAGTACACAATATCCCCTGCACAGTTTGTTCCCATATTGCCAAATGATCGACGTATACCCTGCAGAAACACTTTGCTACCTGTAGGTGTACAGCACAAAGGTCGGCAATGGAGTACAAACTAACTGGAATTGATCCACACATTCTACACAGAAGGGCATACTGGGCATGCTCACACACTTAGAGGAATGAAGGCAATGTCAGTCAACAACATATTGAAAGGTCATACTGGGCATGCTCACAAACTTAAACACGTGAAGCCCATGTCTGCAAACAGCAGTGGATCAGATATATCTGGCAGTCACAGATGTTAGTGCAGACACTCTTCAGTATGCACCACTCATGCATTTCACACACAGAAGATAGGAATACAGGCATATATCCAAGGACAATACACTATAATAAGCCAAACATAGACGTACATAGATGAGTGGAAGAGAGTGACTGTGACAAGGAGCCAACCATTATGAGGCTTGTCCTACCCAGCACACAGCCAAATGGCTACAACCACATGAGGATCAGATGTCACTCACTGTAGACATTAGCCACCAGTATCTGTCAGGATTATGGACTATGTGGTGCAAGTGCTAGCTGTGCAATATGACTGTACAAGGAAGTAGTCATCTAACAGCTGTATGCATGTACCTGTGGCATAGAACCCTGCGTGTGCCCACATGTGGTGTGTCAACCTCTAGGTGAATGGGTTATGGCCCATGCACACACACTGCCCTCCCCATTGCCCTACTATGACAATCATGCTGAGGTCATCCACTTTGAAATACACCCATTGGAAATATGCAGCCCAGTAATCTCCATAGCATGTCCTGTAACTGCATACTGCTGTAGTGTGATAATGTAGCTAGGTAGGTATTCTTACCCCAGATATGGCAACTCTTTGTGTGTGTTAGTGTGTGTGTTTCTGCCGGTGTAGACTGCAGTGCTTTTTAGGGTAGTCACACTGCTTACAATTCCTATACTTGACTTTGGCAAGGCTGCTGATGTCACCCACCTAGAAATACACCTCTGCGAAGGTTGTAGTCCAGTAATCTCCATAGTGTGTCCTGTAACTGCATACTGCTGTAGTGTGATAAAGTAGCTAGATAGGTGTTCTAACTCCAGATGTGTCAGTTGTGTGTGTCTCTCTGTCTGTGTAGACTGCAATGCTTTTTAGTGTAGCCACACTGCTTACAATTCCTATACTCGACTTTGGCAAGGCTGCTGATGTCACCCACCTAGAAATACACGTCTAGGAAGATTGTAGCTCAGTAATCTCTGTAGCGCGTACTGTAACTGCATACTGCTGGATTGTGATTTCAAACTGTGGTTGGGTTCCATCTCCACCCATGGCAGTTCTGGATGTTTTGTGTGTGTCAATGTCTGTATATGGAGCAATGCATTATAGGCTAGTCACATGCAGTACATTTCAAATGGTCCACTTTGGCAATCCTGCAGATGTTCTCTTGTAATCCCTGTGGTACATCCTATAACATCTCCATGCTGCAGTGTGATGTGAACTTCTGTCATGTGTTCTATATCCATACATGTCGGTTTGGATGTTTTGTGTGTGTCTCACTGTCTGTGTAGGGAGCGATGCATTTTAGGGCAGTCACCCACAGTACATTTCAAATGGCCTACTTTGGCAATCCTGCTGATGTCATTCATTGTGAAATACACCTTTGGGGAAGGAGTACTTCAGTAATGTGCATGGTGCTTACTATAACTGCGTAGTGCTATGGTGTAATAAACTAGTTAGGTGGGTGTTCTACTCCCAAACATGACAGGGGTGTGTGTGTGTGTGTGTGTGTGTGTGTGTGTGTGTGTGTGTGTGTGTGTGTGTGTGTGTGTGTGTGTGTGTGTACTTGTATCCCAGGTAGAGGTGTCTGACACCTGTGGCCAATGTAGAGCGGGTTTTGCATATTTCTTATATGGTAGCCCTACTATATAGCACAATGTCCACCGTACAGGGATAACAGATGTGAAATAGCTGAGAGGCAGGGGTGCAAAGCCATACCCATACATGTGACATCAAGGCCAGGCAATCACATTTAGCAACCCCAGTACTACACAGAGCACGCTCTCAACCCATGTCTCATACACACACACATGCCTAGGCAACAGCCAATATATGGGTATATACTGCATATTGGTCACTGATAGTAACTATGGAGTGATAGCAGAGGGCTACAGAGGACATGTCACCCTGTCCATCTGTCCAATATGCATGTACATGCTGAGAGTGCACCTCCCCCATGTTCCCCAATGTACACCTGCACCACCTGTGGTGCCATCACCTGTCCCACAACAGACATACCATGCCTGACATGCCCTGCATGGACAGATGCCACTGACACCAGGAAATGATGTTAGCGTGCTATCAATGTAGGTGCAGAGTAAACCTGGTGCCCATTTCCAGTCCCCGCCACAGGTGGGCAAGACTGGCACATATGATGGTAATCTGTGTATACAACATGGGCCAGACACCCCAGGTACAGTCCCACATGTCACTGTACATGCATGTGGGAGGTGTGCCCATCCCAGATACCATCCATGTCATGGACTAAGGAACACATACATGGCAAGCGATGCACAGCATTGGCCACACACACAATAGTCACCCAGGTGACTGGATGGGGGATACAATACTCACCTGTGTGAGCAAGTGCAGAAACTACAACCCAGAGACACAATGCAGACCATTATCATGTGGCCTGATGCCAAGGTATACCCCTTGCCTAACCTTGTATAGCCTGCTGCCACAGTCGACCACCACACACCCGCTCAGACGTGCACCCTTGCATGTCAGTACTGGCACTCTGTGTGTTTGTCTGTGTGTTGTATGGTGTGTATGTTCACATCCACACTCACTACACCTCCCATGGGCATACTGAAGCATGCTGTCTGATGTCAGATACCTTCTCATACCCTTTGCCCATACAACATCTGTATGACCCATGTGGTGCATGTGATACCTGCACAGTGATGTGTTGTGGCAATCCTGCTACTGATGAGTTATACTACTGGCCTTGCCAAGTGTGTCGATGTGTCCCTGTGAGAGTGTGGCTGTGTTGATGCTGGCACCTGTGCATGCGGACAGGCACATGTACATCACCTACCATATAGCTACTATTTCCCTGTTGCCGATGTCACTCACCATCACAAATATGTTCTGAGGGCTCAAAAACAGGTAACCCATGTGGTGCATCCAATAACTGCATCAAACTGTGATAGCAGTACATACTTGTTAGGGGTTTTATACCCTGTGCTTGTAGGTGTGTGACACAAACAAGCTGCAGTTTTGCTCTCCCATCCCTCCCTGACATGTCTTTGGCTCTGTCTGCCTCTCCCACTCCCTCTCTGGTGGATGTGAAGACCTACACCTGCTTTGCTTAGGCAGCAGCATGTGTATTTTAAGTGATGCTCATGATCAGCTGATGGCCTCTGTATGAATCTCAGCCCTCCCCCAGCTGATTGCATGTGGAACAGCTGTGGTAACATTCCCATAGCCAATTGCATGGAAGCACACTCTGATATCTGGGAATATCATGTTGGTGTTGGCCCTTGTCATTCACTGTGAGCAGGAACTAGACCTGTTGGTTGGCAACAGCATTTGAGATGGATTGGGAATTTACCTCTAACAACATACACTGTGTAAACAGGCTAACACACAGGAGGGGGATGTGCCTGACCTGCCTACAGACTGTAAGTGCTGCTATACTGCATGTGACATACTGTTGGTTTAGCAGTGTAGGTGTGTGGATATGTCTTTCCTACATGTCTCCATACCTACCATGTCAGTTCCATGTTTATGTGGAATCCCCATCTGCAGGTTCATCTGCAGACAGGGCAGTGCGTTGTGCCTTTGGTTTCATGTGTTACCAATGGAGCATCGATCTGTGGATTGCAGACAGCAGTGTAGGGATTGCAGTCTGTAGATGGTGAAAGCCATGACAGTTACTTGCATCTTATCCCTCATAGGACATATGTTGCCACAAACCCTGTTACAACAGTAAATGTATGATGTTATCACAGCAACATGTCAGTACTGGCCCTGTGTATATGCCGCCAGCCACAACTTTACCAACCTGTGTACATATGTCATGCATGATGTGATGCATATGTGCTCTACACCATAATTAGTCATTATATCCGCTAAGAAGCCAGTGAGATATAAGACCTCTTCACATATTATGTACAGTAGGGGTTATATTTGATGACATAACCTGGACATTCTGTGGTTGTTTGTACAGTCCTACATGTGTGTGGGCATCAGTGTTACAGACAGCAGGTAGCAATATCTCTTACAGGAGAACCAGCACACTCAGAGCAGCTACATATTTGTAGGAGGTTCAGGAACTACAGACAGAGTGTCAGTAGAGTTGTGTTATGCTTTGTATAGTACTGGTGTTACAGGGTGTGTGTGTGTATATAATACTTTACCCTGGAATGCAGTCTGTCTGCATAGCTCTCAACTATGGGCCTATCCTCTTGGTGGCCAGAGGTGTGCCTATCAAGGGTTGTCTGTCCAGCACACAGGCCCTATCAAGGGTTGTCTGTCCAGCACACAGGTCCTGTGTCAGACATTCCACTGGCAGTGTGTGTGTTGCATGCTATCATTACATGACCTATAGATCAAGCTTTGCACATATGACATGCTGTGGGGGGATGTTCTGTAGTAGGCTGTGAGTATTTCACACTGCCAGTGCTGCCATCAGTCCACTTCTGTTGTATCCCCCACACATATGGTGGGGCTGGGGCCGTATATGTGTGGGCATCACCTATACAATACATGTGTGCTCTTATGCACTCCAGAGGCCAGTGTATGTAACAGTGGTATATGGCCCCATATTACTGAGTCTGGGGGAGGAGCACCATAAATGACCTAGGCTGTTAAATATGTGGGGGTATCAGGGTGAGCTGCCTTAAGGTAGCCGGATATAAAGTGCTATATACTTCATCTATATTTACATCACTTACATATATTTGGTTACTGCAAGCCTACTGCCTCCTGCCAGCCAGACTGTTCTATTTGTCAGTGTGCATGTAATGGTGTCAGTTATGCCTTGTTATGTCACAGTTACAACCCATTTGGTCACATGACATCTTTACCACCCACTGCTGTTGTACAGTGTAGATAGAGGATGCTGAACTATACACCTGCATTACATACTGTTGATCCTTTGGTATCCTGTGGCCCAGTCTGTTCTCACTATTGTACAATTTTAAGGGTTTGACCTGGACAGGGACAGTTGTGAACCTTTCCAGACTACTGTATTAGTATACCTGTTTCATGGTTGCATTCCTCTGTTTATATGGATGTCAGTGTCTGAACCGCTATATGACATGGCATGTAGAACTGTAATAGTACACAGTGAAAGGTATTCCATGTCTGCAAACCTATGTGTGGTGTTTTCCCTATGCCCTCTCTGTGGGAATATGTTGCAGGCAACGATTTTCCTTTGTATGGGTGGCCCATACAGTGTCCAGTTGTTCAGGAGTTAACTATAAGCATAGTGGCTGTTCCACATTGTGTGCACCTTCGACATATGTATCTTACTGTACATATATCTGCGTGCATATGTGTAGTCACATGTATATCGAGATATATATATATATATATATATATATATATATATATATATATATATATATATATATATATATATACATATACATATATATATATATGTGTGCATGTGTGTGTGTGTACATATGTACATATGTATATATGTATCTGCATATCTGTGTCTGTGTATTTGTATCCTGGGGATGTTGATGGCTACCGCATTTTACATTACCTATGGAAGGCAGACTGTACTGCATGATATGTCAATAATACCAGCCTGACATCATACAGGTGGAATGTTGTACTGTTAACTTCCTGTGCCCATGTCGTGTCAGGTCCTGGTTATGGGATCTGCAACACTTGGTAGAGTATTGCTGGGTGGATGTAGTCTCCTTTAAAAGAAGAAAATAACATAAAATATACAGAGTTTAAAGGAAAATAGGTGGGGGGCTTTGCCCCCCACACCCCCCCATCTATATATACCAACTCCAGGGTCGCACGATATTGGGGAGGGGGACAAATCCCTGGTTTATGCCTTGAATTCTTGTTTTCAATCAAATGAAATTTCGACCAAGTGGGTTTCAGTCAAATGGTCTTTCGATCAAATGAAGTAGATCCATATATATATATATATATATATATATATATATATATATATATATATATATTTATCTATACATATGTTGTATCAGTGTAGGTATTAATATATTTACACACAGACACATCTAAATGATGGTATACATTCTCTGTACAGTTGTATGACTGAACTGGATGATATGTTTCAGATATTGCCCTGACGTTATACAGTTGTAGTGAATTACTATTAGACCACTGTAGCTGTACTGATGAGGGTCCTGGGGTCAAGAACTGCATGTGCTACATATTGCATTGCATAGCATATCTGTTATGGCTGTGAGGGGGGGGGGCATAGCAGTCATCACCAGGTACCCCTCATTTGAGCCCCCACCCCCATTAACTGTGCATACGGACAGTTATTTTGTGGTGGAGGTTCAGGTTGTTATTCCTATTTGGTGCTGCAATTATATATATATCCATATATATATATATATATATATATATATATATATATATATATATATATATATATATATATATATATATATATATATATATATCTATATACCTAAATATATGTGGACATATTTATCCATCTACCTATATACCAGTGATGTGATATGATGTATGTGTGAGTCATACATTTATATGTACCTGTGTATCTCTCGACATTTACAGATCTATAACTGTCCATATGTCCATGCATGATTGGCTCACAATATTGGCCTGTCCCACATTTGTCTGTCCAATTGACGTGGATGATGTCAGGCATGTAGTCAGTCAGGAATGCCGATACATTACAGTTGCAGACATCATGTTGTTCAGATTATGTGTGTTACAACAGCTCACTGTTTAACTAGCAACATTATACATGTATATGAACAATATGGCAAATTTATCCCAATTTGTACCCCACTTTTGTCACACTGTATCCAGAATGTTTGCAATAAGAGTTTAAGTGTTATGATATTAGCACAATTCCCCTTATGCAGATTGATTGTGCTGCATGATATACCTGGAAATACATGGGATGTATGTATATCCAACATGGTGCAGTGTTAATTCACTATGATTGCGGTATGTAGGGTCCTGGGTTCTGGACATGCAATGGCTGTCAATTATGTTGCAGGGCTGAACAAGGGTGGTGGGATACAGGGTGATTAAGGCACTTGTAAGCAGTTGTGAGCATGTTTGCGTGATGGTAAGTGTTGCCAACTGCAGTTAACATCCAGTTACACCAGGTTAGCCTCGAAATTGCTTACTTTGTGTACGCAGTGCTTACCATCACGCAAACACAAACCTCTGGTTACATATGCCTACAGATAGTTTGCATCAGATTTGCTGAGCCTGTAAATGTAAACTCACTTACTAGTACTGACATATGCTTACAACAGCTTATTGCTACTTAGCATAACTACTGCTTTATGCATTATGATACTGAAACCTCACATGTGCATTTTCTGCAGTACTCCTGTTTATATATATATATATATATATATATATATATATATATATATATATATATATATGTATGTGTGTGTGTGTGTGTGTGTGTGTGCGTGTGTGTGTGTGTGTGTGTGTGCATGTGTGTGTGTGTGTGTGTGTGTGTGTGTGCGTTATTTCGTGGCTACAGTACTCCAATTTATATATATATATATATATATATATATATATATATATATATATATATATATATATATATATATATATATGTTATTCCATGTGTTATGCAATATACATATTACCCATAATGTGGTTTGCCATGGGAAATGGTATGTCCCAGTACCTTCCCTGTGTCCTCCCTCCTTTCTTGCTGACATCCATGGGCCGGTCCCATTAGAACGGGTTCATCCAACCCCGGCATGCCTCGGTCCATAATGTTGTACCCATCATCCCCCCCCCCCGTTCCCCCTCCATATCAGTCATCCTTCCTACAGGTTCCAGCCGAATCTAACCACAACAATACATGTTGCCCACTCTCCACTTCGTGGGACCCTTCGCGTATGTTGTCCCAACACATGGATCTTCAGACTTCCCACACATTTAGTCCACGAACATACGTTACCGTTTTTGCTTACCTTTGAGGCATGGTATGTTACCCTGAGGATGCTTTTTAGCAGAAGTTTGGGGTCATCCCACCAGGGGCGGACATGCGTTTGGTTAAGAGTAGACTTAGCAGGTTAACACTGTTTCTCCTACTGATAGTATCCTGCCAGTAGTCTGGGAGCCAGTGCTGTGCTACGCTTAGCAGTGCATATTATTAGATTTGCATGATATTTGCCTTTTGGCATTGATTTCCCCTTCATCACTTGTTATATATATGTGTTATATATCCTTGATGCATGTGTATGTACACTGTATGGGGTCCTGGGAACTTCTACACTTAATTAAAATAACACCTCACATTTGGACTTACTGTAGTACTCCAGTTCACATATGTATGTTCTGTAGTCAGTTATGGCACATATGACTGTATACTCATGCCTTTCACAGATTCAGTTTGGTTATACTATGGTGAAGACATGACTACTACTACCCCATTCTTCTGTACTTCTGTTATGGCTTTGTGGATAGCAACTGGGACTATGGTGTATAGGGTCCTGGATTTGTGACCTGCATGGCTGTTTATTTTGTTGCTAGGCTGACAAAGGCCCATTGGATACAAAGTGATTAAAGCACTTTAAAGCAGTTGTAAGGTCTTAAGCCCGCTTAATAATGTGTACATATGCTTACTATTGCCTGTTTGTGCTTACACCTGCTTACTAGTGCCTTATTCTGTCTGACACTGATATGTCACATGTGCATTTCTTCTGGTACTCCAGTTTATATATATATATATATATATATATATATATATATATATATATATATATATATATATATATATTTATTGGCTATATAGTGGGTTTTGCAACAAAAATATTGGTTATAACGTGTTTTGCCATGTAAACTAGACTGTGCTACAGTGGGACTCAAACCAGGAATGCTTGCTCATTGGGCAAATGCTCTACCCACTACACTATTGCTGTTCTGCTTTATTTGTATATTTCTACCATAATGTAATACCCATGTTTCCTTCCCCCAGCCCCCGTGCTCTACGTACACAGCATCCATCCATTCTCCAGTTGCTAGCCCAGCCATACCACACCTCCACACATTTCCCTGTCTGCACTTGTCGGTACTCCTCCATTATACTGTCTCAACCCAAGCTTCTTCAGGTGCTTCATCCATTTACTCCATGTACATACGAGCCTTCCCTTGATCCTCCTCCGATACTGGTGGAAACATGTATGTGACTTACAATTTTTGGTTTGTCCCACCAGGGACGGACCTGTTGTTGTATCAAGAGTAGACTTAGCTGGTCTACACTAGGTTTAGTTATGCCATACCTGTGTGGTAGAGTAGAAGAGAATAGTGAAGGGGTAGGTAGGTAGGTAGAGGGGGGGCATTGTCACTGTATCTGTTGGAATGATTGGTAGGGGAGCAATAGGGAAGATTTGAAGGATGTTGGGATTTGTATGCAAGGCAGGACAGGAGGTGTCAGTTTCACTAGTTGATGTAGGGGTATTGAGTGTAAGTTGTGGCGGGATTTCGCCAGGTGGTGAGACTGTGCTGATCCAAGTGTGCTTGAGGTGTTCTTTCATGTGTTATTTACATGTGTCCTGCGGGGCAGCTGAGGCAATACATGTGGGTAGGGGGTTCCAGATTCTGCCAATATAGTTAGGGAAGAGGGTGTCACCTATTTGTAATATGTGAACATTAATATGAATGATAAAGGGGTTGATAGGTAAGTGGTGTTAATGGGGCACAAAGAGGGACAGATAGTAGTAGAAATATCCAGAGATGTGCAGGAAGGCTGATGGGAAGGTCCACAGCTGACCATTTCTTCTACAGCAACAGCTGTGTATATAAACTGCATTTGGAGGTAGGTTTGGACACTCACACCCCTGGGTGGGGTGAAGACAACAATAATACCTTGTGATGCCAATTAGATTGGCTTACATGCCTACAGTGGGGTGTTGCGACCATATGTTCTTTGGTACTATTTAGTGGGATTTGCAACAACACATCTGGTTATACCGTACTTTGACATGTAAAATAGACTGTGCTGCAGTGGGACTCGTACAGGGAGTGGCTGCTCGTTAGGTGGCAGCTCTGCCCAATGCACAATATTGCTTACATCCCCGGGGTGGTCTGAATAGAACTGCTCCAGCCAACACCTGCATGCCTTGGCCCATAATTTCATACCCATAGTTCCCCACTCGCACCTCCTCTACATCACTCATCCTTACTCTGGATGCAGGTCAGGTCTAACCACACCACTACACACTGCCCACTCTCCACTTCTCGGGACCCATCTCATACATTGACTCTTCCCATGGGTCATCAGGCTTTCCCACCCTTGTAGTCCAAGTACATACACGCCCTGCCTTGAAAAGTCATTGCACGGACGGGCCTCCAATCACAAGAAAAGTTTTGGGGTGTCCCACAAGAGATGCTCCTGTCTCTGATTCAAGATTGGACTTAGTGGGTCCACAGTGTTCCCCCCTCTGGTTGTATCCTGCCTGTGGTTTGAGGAGCAGTGGATCGCTTACATTGTTTATGTGTTTGTATGTTTCCCCTGTCTGACTGTGTGTGTGTGGGGGGGTAATGGTACGTGTTGCACGTATGTTGATTCGGCCCCTCACCCCCATTGGCACAGCCTGTGATCATATGATATTTTTATGTGCTGTATCATATCATAGATATTTATCTGTGTATATATAACACACACACACACACACACACATCTATATATATATATATATATATATATATATATATATATATATATATATACAGATATATATATATATATATATATATATATATATATATATATATATATATACATATCTAACGACATGTGGATATATGGTTGTCTGCGTATGTATATATCTATAAGAGGGTAGGTATATATATGTATGTGTATATATGTATACATATGTACTACTGAGATGGAGAGGTATATATCTATTTAGTTATGGGTATATATACAAGCACACATACATCTACATATTTAGCTACATGTCCTGTAATGTAGACTGGTATTGCTGGATACTATGTTTTGTGTGCATACCGGCCAACCTTTGTGCCATGTATGCTTTGCGATACCTAAAATTAATACTGTTAGTGTACACAAAGTCATACGTGCATTCTATTGTTGGTACCAGGGAAACATTCATCCCATGTGGGACAACCCAAAAATTGGGTATTCAACTTTAGTCGAAAAACAGAGCTGCAAAGGTACCCATGGCTATGTGCATGGACTACAGTGTGTGGCAGACCTAAGATACTTGGGACGGGACAACATACAGGATGGGTCCCGGTGGGTTGTGGAGGGTGGGCAATGTGTGGTCGTGTGGTAGCTATGGGCCGGTAACCAGGGAAGGGATGGTGGCTGCATGTGTGCAGTGGGGGGGGGGTCGGAACTGTGGGTAATGAATGTATGGGTCGAGGATGGCCTGGGTTGGGTGGGCGTGTACTGGTCAGCCCGCCTAGTGGGTGGGGGAGAGGGGAATGTGATATCAACATGTGAAACATAACAGGAGACTAATTTAAATCCCTATGTAAATGACATACTTACAATAAAATGAGCTTGGTAGGGTATTGCAGGGTGGACGTGTTTGGCTAGGGGGGTATGCCAATTCATACAAGACGTATATATTTTGGGGCCTCTCAAGCCCATAAACAGTGCATGTGGACATATATGTTTCTGTTAATCTACCATTGCTATCTAGAGATGTCTGGCCATATATACCTATATAGGTATATATATATTTTTGCTTTCATATTTATTCCTCTGTCCGTATATACCTATGGAGATATATATCTACGTACATATATGTAACTTGCTGTGTATATGTGGACGTATAGGTGTTGACATATATATATGTGTGTAGATGTCAGCATTTGCATGTATATATGTTCATATATTTGTATATATATATATATATATATATATATATATATATATATATATATATGTGTGTGTGTGTGTGTGTGTGTGTGTGTGTGTGTATATATTTCCAGTATTTATACATAAATATATATATATATATATATATATATATATATATATATATATAACTACATATATAGATATGTTTTATCCAATTAGATGGTAATATATTTACACACACATACATCTAGATGCAGGTATACATTCTCTGTACTGTTGCATGACTGGGCTGGGTTTATGTTTCTGACAACATAAGATTTATGCCTATCTGGCATGGCTTAGTGGTAAATCATTTCATGTATGGTCCTGGGTTCAAGCCTTGCAGAGGCTGTTTATTTTGTTGTTGGCCAGAACACTGGCCATTGTATACAGAGTGATTGAGGCACTTTAAAGCAGTTGTAAGTGGGTTTGCGAGGTGGTAAGCCCTGCTAACTTTCAGTCACAGTTTCTTGCACCCAGTTAGATTCTACTTTGCTTAGTCTGTGTTGGCAGTGCTTACCCCCATGCAAACACACTTGCACATGCTTACTGGTGCTTACATATGCTTACTACTGCTTATCTGTGCTTACACCTGCTTACTGCTGCCTTCTTCATTATGATACTGTCTCTTCACATGTGCATTGCCTGCAGTACTCCAGTTCATAAATATATGTTATTTTGTGGGTTTTGCAATACAAATATTGTTCATACCATGCTTTGCCATGTAAAATAAACTGTGCTGCACTGGGACTCGAACTAGGAATGCCTGCTCGGTAGGCAAATGCTCTGCCTACTACACTATTGCTGAGATGCTTTATTTGCATATATCGTCCTTGTTATCCTATTCAGCCTTTTAGGCTGCTTTAACCATAGCTGAGTAATGGGCAAACCTGCACACCTACGGTTAGCTGTACTCAGAGTTTTAGAAGACAATCCAAGGGTTTCTTCTTTTGATTTTTAAGTCCTGTTGCTGTTGTACACATGGGGGACTGCTGGCGGGGATATGTGGACACCTATGATCAGTCTCGTTCAATTATTCCCACTTTATGCTGTTCAAAATTGCAGGGGCATGTTTATTCTGAGAGCTCTGCACTCAGACACAGCCCCTGCATTCGTACATGCTCCATGTAAGCCTGGGAGCTCGGGCAGTGTGCCTTCATTATTATGCATGGCATGCTGTTGTCCTGCTCCTAAGCAGCCGCTTCCGTGCAGGACTAGACTAGTCCTGCATGGAAGATTAATAAATCCGGGGGCATATTTCTTGATTTCAACACTATCCCCCTCCCAAATAAACTTACATTGTGAACAGTGTCCACATTTGTTCATCCTACCGTTCTTTCTATGTTTCATACCTTGTTTTTTCTGTTCTAATATGTTCTTAAAACATGTGTCCTTTTCATATACCACTAATGGTTCATTACCTGTTTTATTTCCCACTTGTTCAACATTTTTAAGGATGAATCAATTTTTTACTAAGATATCTCTAATCAAAGAAAATTGTGGATTATAAGTCATTGTCAATGCATTTTTGTACATAGTGTTGTTACTCGTACTACCAGTATTGTTACTACTGGACCTTAACACATGTACCTCTTCATCTATATTTGAACCCAACAGTGGACAAAGTCACCTGTTATTCTTTTCTCGGTTACTTCTTCAATATCGGCCTCACAAATTCTTCAGGGTACCCTCTTCTCAACAACATACCCAATAAAACCTTTCTTTCTTTATAAAACATGTCAGTCTCACTAACCATTCTGGTCAACCTCACACCTTGTCCCTTGACAAGTGATTTTTTTGGGGCAAAGGATGTCCACTTTCAAAGTATAAAAGGGTGTTCAAGTATGTTGGTTTCCTGTAAATGATCGAAACAAAGTTTTTATTCACCCTGTCTTTACTAATCTGGATATCCAAATAGTTAACACTATCTAAATTGGTATCCATCGTGAATCATAGAAAAGAAGTATTTGAGTTAAGAAAAAGTAAACATTCACTTAGCTGGTCTGAATTCCTATCCCAGCAGTGTTTTCAACACTGATCATGAAAGCCTATATTTCTTTGTAATTTTAGTTTTTTTGTTCAAGTACATAAATTCTGTATATTAGCGGACCAGAGTTCCGCTGTGGCGACACCTAACCGGGAAAAAGCCGAAAGACACAAACAAACTAGCTGTTTATATGTGTTCAGATTTTTAATATGGTATATTATTGTTTAAAACTTTTATTTTTTGATCCTTGTATAAAATTTAATCATAGAATATTATTATTTCTGTCAAATGGAGCTTTACTCCTAGTGTCTCTACTGAAAAAGTGCCATTCGGCTCAACTGGACCAACCCAGTTAACAAATGTTTAATAAATAATAAATAAATAACACCAGATCATTTGTTTTATTAACTTTTACACTGATTCCACCTAATAGATGAAAAGCTCTCCCTGGTGTTGTCCAGTCTTCCTCCCTGCTCTGATCTGAAGACACCCGCTAAATGAACACACCCCCATCTGTCCCTGATTTTGCAAATAGTTCCAGCTGTTGCCTCTTGCATTGTCCTTTCCCTTGTAACTCATGGACCATTGAAAGCAGTGAATAAACATTACATACTTCATATAATGTTAACAATACTCTGTTGCACTAATTTCTCATCATAGAGGGTTAAGCCTCATTTTAGAAACTGCACTCTGTAGAAGGTGCAGAACGTCAAACCTTTCAACTTTTTACTTTATTTTACTTTTTTTTAAGTGGCAAAGACTTTAATGTAATATGTAGACAGATCCTTGCTTAGTTGTCTTAGTAGAAAATGCTAACACTATAGTGCTCTATGTTGAGGATACATGGTTTGAATCTTTTTACAAGACTTAAGGGCACTCTATAATGAGTTACCCCTTGGTATAGTGCTCCCCTAGAAATGTATCTTTCATGTTGCAAAACCATTTTTATTTTTTAAATGCCTTTAAGGCACGATGCAACAAATTATCCCTCATGCCTAGTGTTCTCCACCAACACACATCTTTCTTGCTACAGCACTTTATTTATCTGCTTAGAAAATGTACATCTATGCATGCAGCCTCACACACACACACACACACACACACACACACACACACACACACACACACACACACACACACACACACACACACACACACACACACACGCACACACACACACACACACACACACACACACACACACACACACACACACACACACACACAAACACTATCTGTTCAGTAAACTGTTCAGCACTTCCTCTACTGTGATAAGTGAACAAAAGCTTATGGCCATGTTCATTAACATGAGTGGCAGGGTTACTTTACACATCTGAGAGACTCAGTCCCTGAGCTGCATAAATGCTTTATTGCAGGACTTTATGGCATAGGCATCTCCTCTAGAATCTGTCATTTAACAGTTACCACAGTGATGGTGATAGCTAACCATTGTACTATACTTCTTGATGCTAAAGCACCATGGAAGGGCTGTCAATGAATCAGAAACAGTTGCTGTGAGATTTACACCCTCTCTGAATTTGCTCCTATATATTATCAGTTCAAAAGTTGAATAAACAGGATTATTGGTAAAATGATACAATTATAAGGGGTAACATGAAAGCAAGAGAGTGTAACAAAATTGATGGTCTCCTCTACAGGTTGTCAAGGTGAAATTCCTTGATTGTCAGTTGCTTGAAGAAAAAGACACAAAGAAACATAGGAAATCACAGCCAGTATAATCATAGGATCATAGGAAGTTACTAGGCTATTGGCCCTGAAGCCCTTATAAACTTAGTCAAATGTTTAGCCCATGCATAGACAAATCAGCACCAGATACCCCTGCCCAGCAGGGACACGGTTGGAATCCCAGGGATGTATTTTCTATTTCCCATCCAGTTATCCAGGTTGCACTTAAAAAGCAGTAAAAAGGTACTCTGCTTGACATGGAGAGGGAGTCTATTCCATAGATGGGGGAGTCTCTGGGACTCAAACCTGTCCCACCTACCTACAAGTCCCATTGATGTCACAGACCAGGTTGAGGCCATGTGTGTGGGTTACTCAAGTGGAGCTTGACTTTGGGATATGGAGTAGTTCCACCAAGGTGGGGTCCGAGATCATGTTATATGCCAGACAGAGATCACTTCTAAAGGAGACTGTATGAAACAGAGTAAAGGGATAGGACTTTTAGCCTATCTGTGTATAGTAGATTTATGAGGCCCTGGATTCGCCTGGTGAAAAACCTATGTGGTCTCTCCAGCTGCTGCATGTGCTTTGTGAGGTACGTGCCAAATAGGGCATTGTACTCAATAATGGGCCTTATAAGGGAAGAAGTATGATTTCTACATGTTTTCTGGCAATGACACCCTTCTTCTGAGAGATTTCGCTCTCCAAGTTGGCACAGCTGTGGAGCTGATATATATATATATATATATATATATATATATATATATATATATATATATATATATATATATAGATATATATATATGTGTGTGTGTGTGTGTGTGTGTGTGTTTTGTGGTTTTGTGAGGTTTGCTCCCCAAATTGGGGGTGTGGGGGGACTTGTCTCTTGCAAAAACACTTAAAATTAGCTTTTTTTCAACCTTCCTTGTTTTGGGCATTATTTTTTGGCATTTCCATTGCTCATGCTTGTGCAGTTTGGAACTGTATAGTACCAAATGAATGTTAACAGAAATTATAACATAATGGTATGAAAACAGAAAGGAATAACAAACTTAATACAACAAGGTTCAAAAATATGAAAAGTAGTAAAAATGAGAGAGCAGAAAATCTTGCCTGCCATTTCTACAATTCTTTTTCAAAAAAGTTATGTGTGGGTGGTGTGAAGAAATAAGATAACTAGAAATGTTTTGTCTGTATTAGTCTCTGTAGGGTGGAACCCATAATTGATAGGATACTGCCAAGAAGAAAATATGGAATGGTTTCTTAAAATTAGTAAGATTTTCCATTGAATTTGAAAATAAAGTGATTAATATTTATTGCTTGTAGAAAAATGTACACTAACTACAATTTAAAGATGCTGCAGAGCACCGAAAAAAATGCAGAACACTTTTATAATTTGTTTGGACATGAAAAAATATAGCAGAAGAGTATAATTCAGTAAGACTTAGTCTAGAAATCCCAAATACTGGAATATGCCTGATTGCTTTATGCACATCTTATATGCAAACTGAATACTGGATACCACACACACACACACACACACACACACACACACACACACACGGACGCACACACACACACGCACGCACACGCACACACACACACACGCACACACACACACACACACACACACACACACATTTGTGTCACAGAAAACTGCAAGGAACAACATTTCTTCAGGTCGATGAACCAAATATCTGTAACAATTGGCTGATCAAGGTGGTAATTGTACAGTTCTGGGCTTAATACTTAGGCACAGAACTGAAAAAGTACTGTTCTTAGAACCTCTTTGACCAAGAATTCATTGACTGATATTAAAACCTCCCCACTGAGATAGAGACTTAAAACCTTAATACACTCCAGGAAATCCAAGTTAATTTAGCTGCCTAGGAACTTGAAAGCAAGTCAGAGAGGTTGGATGTGCCAGTCGTAAGGGTGAGGGTGTGCAGCTGGCCATGCGTCTGTGGTTGATCCTTGGAGGAGCCAGGGACATGTGAAGAGTGCTTCTGACAAAGGGGGCATGGCTATAACTGAGTTGCCCATGCAGCATGGATGATGCAGCATGAGATCATTGTGCACTACCCAATTGCATGTCACAAGTGTGCAGAGTGGTGTGGAAAAGGACATTAGCAGAACACCTCCCTCTGCAGTAGTGTGACACTGCACCAGGAAGCACTGATCTTCTCAAAAACTTTGAAAATGAAGCAGAGTCAGCCATGGGTGGAAAGGAGCTCAGGATGACCGAGTGGATGAGAAGAGGCCCTGGGAACAGTATATGGCCAGTGTCAGGGTGTCATAACATTCATTAGTTGATATTCTTCAGTATCTCTACAAAAGCAAAAACAAACCTTTCAAGGCAGATGCTCATAAAACGTGGAAGACTAGATGACAGCATTAATCTCAAAATTTACAATATACTTCTCATCTTCATGATGATGTTCTTCTAATCTTACAATGTGAAAATAGTAGGACATTTGTATAATGAATAATTAGGTAATTATCTTTGTTAATCACTTAATGCTTGTTTTTTATTTTTGCCAACATACATTGTTATCACCTAAATGCAGTTGTTTGAATCAGCCACAAACCATCTAAATGTTATCCTGATGCTTTTCACTTCAGTAAGGTTGTTGATTCTGTTTAGTTACAGACTTCACTGTAAACCTTAACATTCCATCTGTAGTAGTAGGATCACTCCTCTCATCCCAGTAAAAGTGTCAGGGTTTGTTCAGGCTTGCACTACCCATGTTTTTACTTACCAGCTGAGGAGACTGTAGGCTCTATATTTAAAAAAAAATGTTCTTCGAGCCATGTTCAGCTATTGACACTGCAGTACAACATAGGAGGAGTGTTTCCCAGCAGAAGTAACATCCTTAAGGTGCGATGTTACACCAGTATTCTGCTTGCCAAAGATGGCAACTCAAATGGATGTCACAGGTAATGCAGCACTAAGTAGAAAGTGTACAAATTTCTATTAAGTAAATCGTGAAAACTATTTAAAGTATTATTTAATACAATACATCCCCTCAATCAGCAGAATAGCACATGCTATTTTCACTTAGAATATATAGAAGCCTTACAACATATACACTTAAATCTTACATTGTTTAATTTAGAAAATAATAAATATTTACATTTGTCTTTCTCTCTTAGGTATCATTTAATTGTCCTTACCTCATACTACATACTTTTATGAATTTCATTACATTACAAATACCTGAACTCATTATATAATCCATTTCTACATCCATCTGCCCATATTTCTCCTCAGAAAGCAACATACCATATCTATTATTTTGCTTTAACTTCACTTAATCATATTTTTATAAACTATGTCTCCTAGTGTTACTCTGTAATTTCATAGAATGCTATGCAGTATGTGCTCTGAATAGACACTTATTATGCACACCCATATTGTGTGAGCTCTAGGTCCATGTTAACTCTGCTACAGTCCCTTTCTGCATATTTGAGTATCATGTCTGCCAAGTCTTAACCACACAGAAGTAATTAAGTACTAGTCATGTGTATAGCAGAGCCAAATCCAGCACTAGATTAAATAGATTATTGCCTAGGACCCAATAAATGCTCCTAGACTGGCTTTAAAACAAAAACATATCCTACCTTTAACATTACACAAAGTTAAGCCATCTATGATAAAATGATTGAGCCCTTTAAAGTAGCCATTCTGATCTGTCATTGAAAGATTTGACATCAGTATGTCTAGAGATCTGAGCAATGGGTTAACATTTACTTGCAAGAACAGATGTTCACACCACATGCAAGATTTGCTTTCAAGAACAGATGAGTGAGGACATCTGCATGGAGATCAAATTTATTTAGTTTCCTGGAATATGAGACAAGAAATATGTGTGTGTGTGTGTGTGTGTGTGTGTGTGTGTGTGTGTGTGTGTGTGTGTGTGTGTGTGTGTGTGTGTGTGTGCGCGCATGTGTGTGTGTGTGTGTGCGTGTGTGTGTGTGTGTGTGTGTGTGTGTGTGTGTGTGTGTGTGTGTGTGTGCAATGCCCCAGTTAGGGAACATTGTTCAGTTGAGTGACTTGGTTAGAGACAAACTGAGCCTTCACTATGGGGGCAATAAGTTTAATCCTCGGCCCTAACTGCCAGGCCTCCTTTAACATTTATTTTTGTCTGCCAGTCAGAGTTTATCTTAGGCTACAACAGTTTGTCTAGCACTTAGCTGTTAATGAGCTGCTTCATGTAGTACATGGTTTGATTCCTTCACTCTTTATTTGTCTGTTATGGGATCCTGCTTAGTTACCTTACCAGATGGTACTCATGGACTGCTCCTGGAAAAGGGACACCTGTTCCATAGGCAGTCGCATGCTGTTAGCACATGCATTCCATTTGTCTTTTGTATTCTTGCACCCTTAAAATAGATGATAATTAGTGCTTCCCTATATGCAAACTGAGTTTGAATCCTAGCACATCTCCTATAGTTTATAGTGGGTTGCCAAATGCATTTTCACTAAGTGTGAGATTCAAGGAAAAGAATACTTTTTCATTCCAAATCTATTTTCAATGTGAGAGTGTTTTAAACCTCCCCTTAAAAATAGTATAAATATTTATGACTTTTCCATGATCTGTTTGTTGTTGAACAAAAGTTGCTGCATTATTTATATTAACTTCAATAATTTTGCTTTATAATTCCACTAAAAATTAATTACTTTATTAATAAGCCTGAATAATACACTCCAAAATGTTGCATTTTAGTAGTCTAAAGATGTTGCATTTTAATAATGCATTTTTGCAGTATCTTCTTTACAGCCACAGGAATTGCAAAGGAGTTGACATTCATCAGGTTATATAGTCTGCAGTACCATCTGATCTTCAGCATCCATTATGTAGTGATTATTGCATATTACTATGATGCAGTCTCCTGTACAAGATCGGACTGTAAAGGATTTAAGCATTTAGTTAAAATCTGTTACTCTGGCAGTTAGTGCAGATGACAAAAGCTCTAACTTATTATTGATTTACTCCTTCTGGCGAAGTTGCAGGGTTTGAATCTTTCAGCCTTCATTTATATACCACATGGCATTGAGTAAGTCACTTAACCAGACAGTGCCCTAGAAGAAATGAAGATATGGGCTTGGATCCTCAATGGTCTTCAGTACTACCTGCCTAGTAACTATGAATCTGTTGCTGTTGTTTGCCATGCATTCCCTACTGCATAGCTGATCTAATTCAGGAAATGTTAGGACAATATCTCCAATATTTAATATAATCCAGACAAATTATTATTTAAGGGCAGCAGGTACTGCATTTGTAGATGAAACACTAAAATGCAAAGTGGTTTGCAAACAGCAGCCTTTGCATTAGTAATAGTTCTGTTTAATGTGGAATTATTCAGATAAGTTTTACTTATGCAGAGATTGTACATATTGGCTTAGCATATGTTATCAGGTGGTTACTATTGCTTATGCTGTCATAACTACTCTTCTATCTAAACTGTGCAACACATGGCTGGGTCTTATGGTCCGATGCTAGTAAACTTTATACAGTTTCATGTAGTTCACCCAAAGCTACCAATAAAGTACATGCAATGTTTTTCTCATAACAGTAATGGGGGTACACAGTCAACAAAGTGGCTATAATTGCTGGTGGGGGTGAGGGAGCTCTCTGTGGATGAAAGTGTCTTGTGATCTCTGTGTGTGAATTAAGTTGGAATATAATACATTGGCTAGTATGTGTTTGTGTGAAACAAATTTGAAATATGTGACTATGGTCATCATTGTTATTGTTAATTTTTTGACCCAGACATCTGTGAAGGATGCAGTTGACAATGTAGCTATAATTGCTGAGTTTGGTAAATGTCTGTGGATAACAATGACTGAACATGGTGAGCTGGTAAAGTTAAAAAGTTATTAGTTAGTCTTTGCAGGACTAGTCTGCATTTGTGTAAAGCAAATTGGAATACTTTACTGTGGCCATTTTATTCACAGTTAGAAATCATGTGCACACAGTCAAAGTGGCCATAATTGTTACATTTTGATATTGATGGATTATAATGACAATAGTCTGAGTGACCTTTTTATAGCTGAAATATTCTGAAATGGGTACATTAATCATTACTGCTGTCACGACAATAAGTGGCATAGCATGCACCACACTTGCCTTTGGTGCAGAAGCCTGAAGGTTCTATTCCAATACCAGGTAGAGAAGTCACTGACACTGCACTGCATCTATCAAAAAGAGTAGGAGAGGTTCCCCAAAATGCTGCCAAAATTTCCAACCTCTGGTTTCCCCTGAAGAAGCTATTAGCCTCTTGGGACTAATCTGGTCATCAAAAGGCTAAATAAAAATATATCTTCATAAATGTTATTTCAGTCCTTACTGGAAAAATGTTCAAGACAACAAATTTAAAACACACTCTAAAAAACATCATTGTATTAAACAAGATCAAAGAACAAAATCAAAGAACACATGCTTTTATGCATAGGTCTAAAAATGTGTGCCAGAGGCCTGATGTTTGAAAACAGCCCAGGACCCAAGGTACACTTAATCTGCATCCACAACTGGCCAGATGCATTTTCATTGAATGTGAGATTACAGGGAAGAGATCTTTATTGTAGCTCATGCTTAGTTTGTTTTCAGTGTAAGACTGTTTTGTTTAGCAAATTGCTATCAATGTTTATGCTATGAAATTTTAAATAAAATAATTAAATTAAATTAAATGCAGATTTCTGTAATTGTAAAGTAAAGTAGAAAATAGTATGCACATTGACAGGTTTGAACAGTGTTTATGGTAACTGGGGAGAGACACCCAAGTAATAGGTCACTAGAATCACTGTGGGAGGGGGGGGGTTCTTCGCCATTACTGTGCCTAGGGCTTCATTTAACCATGATCTAGCTCTGCTTATGCACAAGAATAATGTCAGTCTGTGCAATGTTAATAAGTTCATACTTAAGTGGCAGTTATAGTAAGGTGGGCAATTGCAGGCCCCAGTAGTGAACAGTACAAGAGACAGTATTAGCTGAGTGAGAGGAGGGGCCAGTAGCAGGGGATGATCATGCCAGACAGAGGCAGGCATTATATGTCATGGTACAGGAAAAGAGACAATACACTAAAAGTGATGCAAATAAAACCAACACCAGCAGTGTTTGTACAAAGGGCAGGGCACAGCCATTATCATTTGAACAGGAGGGAAAATGAGTACATGAGTGGATGTCTTTTACAGGGAAATGTGGGAGTGTTGTGGACTTTTAAAGTACAAGGTGCTGTTTTGTCTACTGTCCTTCAGTGTGTATGTCTGTGTGTGTGTGTGGGGGGGGTGTTAACATAAAATGGTTTGTGATGGGTCATTGTCAGTTGAAGTTTGTTGTGTGTGATCTACTGGGGTCTGTAGTTGCAACACTGTGGCTGAATGTACTGGACAGGTCCAGGGTAAACATAGTAGTGTCTGATGATTCCAATGCATACACCACCTACATGAATTGGATCTCTCAGGAGTTGGACTGGTTGTAACATATCCGTGGCTAGGTGTTTGCATGCTGCTTGTTTAGCAACACATACTACATGACATGCTACTGACGTGACTGCAATAACCACTGGGATATCCTCTCCTGGGTGTAGAGACTTCCGGTACATATGTAGCCATGGCAGTGTTATTTCTGCAGTAATGTGATCTAGGTCATCCATGGCCATGAGAGCTACAATCTGCAGAGGTAATGGTGGACTGGCTTTGAAGATGGTACCTCACCTCTGGCAAGTGAGGTTGAGTGGATATGGCATGTTTCATTGTGTGACTAAGTCCATCCAAACAATCACACATATGGGGCATGCACTCATCTAAGTCATCTGGCACAACCCACATCACCCTAACTCTGCCATGGCTGTGATGGTATTAGCCTGTTCCTCAATGATAACCCTGCAAATACCCTGGGATGTTGCTACTTATACACCAATCTGAGTGGGGGAGGAGGTGTCAACTATATCTCCAGGGATCACTAATACCAACCATTCTGCATGCACCTCTCTACTCAAGGGTGCTAGAGGCAGAATCTGACATGTGTTATTAGAGGACACTATACTTCCATGACTAATGGTGTCTATGTTAACCTGTCCTCCTTGTGGGGTGCATGTTTCATGGGTATCTGCTGGCATGGAGACTGTGACCATGGTCTTTGTAAGCAATGTAGTGTTCACATTCTCCATCTCCAACAAATGCACCATACCCCCTGACTGCTCCAGCTCATCACTGCCAACATTACCAGAGGCTGCAGATCCTCCAACCAATGCTGATGTTAGAGAAATAATCACCTGTGAACGTACCAAAGTACAATATCCTCTGTAACTATGGCCCACCTCCAAAAGTAAACATAAACCAAGGTGTACAAATGCTGACACTGAAAAAGAAAATTTTTAATTGCATCCTTTATATGATGGCTGTAGAGGGGTTCCATGGTGTTCCTGAGTACTTTTAGTCAGATAGATATGATAATTTGTCTGTGACTAAAGTTTCCAGAGGACCTATGGGTAGTCTTAAATAGAAAGACATTTACATACCTGGGACACCTGCAGCAGATTGTTTTAATGGCCAATCAAGCAATGTGCCAACAGCTAGTACCGCACTGTGAGACCATGTTAAAATGCTACTTCCAGTTACACAAGGCGAAGCTCCACCATCTCTATGAAAAGTGATTCACTCAATGGACTCCCAACCTTTTGACTTACCTTCCAATGCCAGATGCTGAACTCTGAAATTGGTGGCATGTATTATCTCAGTGGCTTTGCGGCATAAAATCACATAACTCCAGTCTTGACCTTTGACCATATTAACATCTGCCAATGCATTTTGCCAGGCACTGTCCCAGTAGAACTGGTAAACAGCATGCAGGTCACAGAGCGGAGAAGAAAGACCTGGACTAGCAACTCATATGCTCCTTTAGAGAACTTTGACTTACATGTTAGATACAGAAAACGATTTAATTGATAGCATTGTTCCTGAGTAGCCGTACAAAATCATTGCACCATTAGTCTTTCCCTTACACATATAGCATGATGTTTGTATGCCTTTTTTTTACTGAAAGTGGTATCACAAGGCTAGTCAGAAAACATTGCAATATGCTCTGAGTATGTGATGATGAGTATTTCTCTCATTGCCATACCTTTCCAGTTCCCTCTTAATATACCTTTCCAAAACACTTACAAGTAGTGTCCATCTTATTTCAAATTATGGCAACAAGTGCAATGAGATTCAAAAGTAGCCATACTTGACAAAATGTACTTGAAAGTAGCTTTTACCCTGTACAAGCAGAGCTTTACTTTGACTTAATTCCTCATAGGTATACCTGTTGCAAATTCAGGCATTGCTCCTCTACAGGTTTCTGTAGTACAATGAGCCTTTGTGTCTCTCCTTGAACTTATATTGCTCGAGTTCACCTGGCTGAGCATGGTTATTATGTTAATTAGGGCCCAACTAGTTATTGTTTCTGATTTGATAATTTGTACAACAACAAAACATGCCAAGTATTAGTCTCAGCTGTCCTCAATGCTATACACACTCCTGGGTCCTTGCAGTCAGCACTATGCATGTGCAGTCCACACCATGCTTTTAGACAGATCTGTAATTCCACATATAACTTTATGCAGATAGAGTTGCTATAGTGCCTGTTTTCTTAACCATATAAACAGAGATGCAGGAATGCCATGTTTCACACCTTAAACTGCCACTGTGAACCATAACAACACAGTGTCTATATTAGCCTAATTGGCCATCTGCTATGTGAATAAGTTGCCCATTAATGCCTGTGTGGTGGATAGTATAAGTGAGAAATGTTTCAAGCACTAAATTTTTGCCATTTTTCTCCCATGATTCTTCAAACTGGAACATTGTGGCTAGAGAAGGAAATGGCTGCATAGCTGGCCTTAGGCATAGACCAACTAGGCAGCCGCCTAGGGCGCCACTCTAGCATGGGCGCTTTTCCAGTATTTGTTTGAGTAGGCAGACCAGGATGGGGGCACTGGGTAGTGTGATGGGGGGCACCATGGAGCCCTTTTGCCTAGGGCACAAGCTGACCTAAGGCCGATCCTGAATGGCTGTACACCTTTTAGAGTGCAGAGGTGGTGTGTGGAAGACACAAAAGTCTTCCACTACCTCCTCCATTAGGATTACAGTCAGAGGCTCCAGCTGGAGAACTCCCAAGGACCTCAGTATAAAACTAAATCTTGGAATAGTTTAGCCCAGGTTGTCAACCAAGCCACTGTCATCCCACATATCACCATTATGGTGGCATGAGACACATTAGTCCTGAACTCTTGGATGAATGGGAGGAAGAAGTTAGACAGCAGGCTTAACCTGTGTACTGTAAATAGAAATGATGTTAGCTGCACATGCAATCTGCCTGTGCATGCCATTCTCAGATCTTGCTCACTGCTGTTTTTCTCTCCATAGCTCCTGAAGTGATTGAGAAAAAAAAGCTGCACAAGAGGATCCTGGATCACTCAAGAGAGCACTGGGAAGGCTAGACTTTCTTCACAATGTACAGGTTCTAATATCAAAAGTTGTATAGATTCAGTCTGATACAGAATAGCTTTCTTAAATCACTACCACTCCTGTGACAAGTTCCATCATTCTAAGGTAGCAGTATGACGTTCGAATGGTGTGTGTGTGTGTGTGTGTGTGTGTGTGTGTGTGTGTGTGTGTGTGTGTGTGTGTGTGTGTGTGTGTGTGTGTGTGTGTGTGTGTGTGTGTGTGTGTGTGTGTGTGTGTGTGTGTGTGTGTGTGTGCGTGTGTGCGTGTGTGTGCGTGTGTGTGTGTGTATGTGTCTGTGTGTATGCATCATCCTGCCATAAAATTGCTTACATGCATGTATCCTACCATGAACATGTGGCTCAAAATCTTAAGGCTGTGCATGTCTGTCTCATTATTCTAACTGTAAGATTAGATGTGAGAAATATGTATGATCAGCATTTTTGTGGTGGACATTTGTGTCTCACAGACTTGTTGTCAATATACTTGTTTTTTTTGTAAAAAACAAAGATGACCACAGAAACACAGCAGAACAAGCAAACTATGTAAAAAAGAAGCACATTTAATGAAACAGGCAAGCACTTTCTCACCAAAAATGTGCTTCTTTAAACCATAAACAGTAAAAAACACACACAAATTAAATAATAAAATTTAACTACATTATAACCAATGATAAAACACATCTCATTAGAAACATCCAAGTCAAAACTGGGATACAATAAATCTTAGCTGCCTCATCAAAGCAAACCCTAGACTTCAGGACAGGTTTTAAAGATACCCTGCTGGTCTTTTACAATGCAGTTGAGGGTAGTTGTAGATTCTGGTCCCTTTTTCAGTTGTACTAGTAACCACAGGAAATGCTGTAAATAATACAAAGTCCAAAATTTCACAGCAGTGCAGAAAAGAAAGCCAGTAAAGGTCCATATACCTATAGGCGAAGACAAAGCCAAGTCAAACTAATATGGTATAAAGTTTAATACAAAATATCCACACTGAATTAGCGCTTTCGTTTCACCCATGGAAACTTCATCAGAATGGTGTAAACAAACTGTTAAGATAATCAAAACCTGAACGTGAGAGTCTTTAAGTTAATTACACAACGTTTTAAAATTTAAAGACACATCACAGAAACTTTTGCACTTTTTCAGTTGTCTTTTTTAAAAGCCTTATTAAAATGAGAACTGTGCTTGTTCATTGAAGTATATTAGGTGTAAATTAATCATACTAAGAATAGTTATTAGGATTGTATTTGTACTACTCTCACTCTCACTGCCACACCCTCTCGGTTACTACCTTTTCTTTAACATACATTTCATTTTTTTTATTATTTGGTTTCTCTTCATTTATTTTACTAATATGTGCAGTAGCATCTAGGCCTGTCCCCATCTATCAGGCAAGGCCTATCAGCTCCCACATCTGGCAGCATCAGCACCACCACCACCAGAAGCACCCATCGCCTAGCACTTCTGGGATCCAGACTGCTACAGCTACTTCCACACATCCTGCTGTAACTGCACCTCTCACTACAGCTAGGCCTTAATCAGATACTGGGACTGTTGTGCCCACTCATAGCATTGCCAGTGGAGGTGACACCTTAATCTGATACTGGGACTTTTGTGCCCTCTCGTAGCATTGCCACTGGAGGTGACACCTTAATTAGATACTGAGACTATTGTACCCTCTCATAGTATTGCCAGTGGAGATGACACCTTTGTCTCTCATTGGCAACTAGCAGACATTGTGAGCAAGACAGATGAGAGGAGGTTAGCTATCCAAATCTCATCCAGCGACTCACCAAGTCTCATCCCTGTGACTGTCCAGCTCTGTCTCTGCCATCTGAAATAAGGACCAGCATTTACAGTATCCATGGAGGTGAGTAATCTCACACTTTATCAAAACTAACAGAGATTGGTGCTGCAGAATATTATTCTCTCCACCATCCCAGTGTTCCCATCCCTACTGTGTCAATATCATTGGAATTCAAATGAAAAAAAAATAGTTGACAATACAGTTTTAAGTGTAAGTTTATCCCTGAGAAATCAATGAATACTTCCCATGTAGATCAAAGACTACAATTTGTTATTCTATGTTGCCTTTTTGTTTGTAATAGAAAAGTTAGTAACTACAAGAGTAGGGGGCAGAGAGAGAAGTTCAAGTACAATACTCCCCTTACCATTGTTTTTCATCTGTTTTTCTGTCTTTTTCATCTCTCTCATTTTTTGCTACACCCCCTGTCAAACTCGTATGCCTTCCTCTGCTACCTAATCTAGCTCATTTAGCTTCCTCTTCTATTACATACCTTTCCAACTTACCTTCTCTTTATGCACAAAAACTTGGCACCTGATCCACAAAAAAAAAGATATTTACTCCATCTTCCCCACCTCCGTCCTGCTCATTCATTTTCAAACTACGTTCTGCCTTCTGATTGCTTCCCCTTTCCAGCGCTTTCTTATACTACAATTTCTGCCCTTTAGTCTGGTAAAAAAGTAGATGGACACATCTCACTCATGCCCACTTATTGGATCCAAATCACTTTGCCTTCTTACTGGCACTGCACAATGGGTACCGCGTAGAGCACTGCAGATACACTGAGAATGCTACTGCTCATTATACAGGAAGGAGCTATGCTGCCATAATTCACACTTCTAAGTAATATGTACAGCCTCTGTCAGACACTTCTTACATTGACTTTTTTCACCACTGGCCTCATAAATTAGCTAAGCTTCAGTGAGCAGAAGTGGGCATAGATGAATTCAGGTGTGACTGTGAATTTTGAAGTGTTTCCTTTTGTATACTATTGCACTGTTAAGTATGGCATTGGATGAGGAGTTTAGACCACAAAGATGATGTCCTGAGAAACCAGTACTGATCAGACAATCCTTTATTCTACAACCCTGAGACACACAATCACTATGTTTCACTGAAGGCCTTTTTGTCTGACTGCACTGAAGCTCAGTATTCACATGATGTGTATTTGATATTAAAGGCTATGTGGGTTCAAGTCCCCTAGGAGATGCACACTGCTATTGTTATAGGGAAGTGGTTGTTTCATGACATTTGCATTGCAGTAAAGGTAAAGTGGTCATCCTCGGATGATATTGTAGCTGCACTTTTCACTGTGTTTGTACCATTCTCTTCCCCAAACTCTTTCTTGCAATCTTTTCCAAGACAGATAAACAGCTAGAGAGATAGATAGATAGATAGATAGATAGATAGATAGATAGATAGATAGATAGATAGATAGATAGACAGAAAGATAGATAGATAGATAGATAGATAGATAGATAGATAGATAGATAGATAGATAGATAGATAGATAGATAAGAGGTATATAGATAGAGATGTTCATTATACATATATATTAGGAGCAGCATCAAGAAAAGCACATCTGCCGCCATACAGGCCTATCCCCCCTGCCCCCCAGTAGTGGCTAAACCATGAGCAGTAACATCACAACCAGTGGTCCATCCAGTTGCCACACAGCGGGTCTCATACCAACATATATTTTCTCCACAATACTAAGTAGGAATCTCCTAATGTTTAGCAGTAGTAACATAATGTAATCCACAGTCATTATCCAGAAAATCACATAGATGAAGAGCATTTAGAGAAGTTCTGTAGAATTCATGACAGCTGAGGGTGAGTCTGTGCAATGTAATGGAAATGGAAAAATGTATACATAAGCAAATTCTGACTCACCTTATCCAGAACAATCTCCTAGCCCCATCCGAGCACAGATTTAGACCTGCCCATAGTACCGCAACAGCACTTCTCTCCTTCTCCCACACAATAAATCAAAACCCTAATCACAACATCCTCTCCTCTGCCCTCTTTCTCGACCTATCCAAAGCATTCGATATGGTGAATCACTGCCTAATTCTAGACAAACTAAAATCATTCAGCCTAAACAACCTAGTAATCAACTGGTTCCACTCTTACCTGCAGGGCAGACAACAAGCAGTATTATGGAAAGACAATCTATCCCCCCTTCTACCAATCACCCTTGGTGTCCCCCAAAAATCCATATTAGGCCCCCTCCTTTTCTCCATATTTATCAATAACCTACCCAAAGTCATCCCAGAGGCAACCTGTATTCAGTATGCAGATGACTCTACACTTATCTCTTCTGCCACCAGCCCCTCAGAACTACAATCCCTATCCCAAATCACCTTCAACAAAGTAGAGGACTGGCTGAATAATCGCCATCTCCTATTGAATCCAAACAAAACCAAACTACTACCTTTCTCCCCACCTGTATATTCACATCACCAGATATTACAATCTCATCCAATAATGGCACCATAATCTCTCCAGAACCATCCACAAAACTTCTTGGTGTAATAATAGATAATAACCTAACATTTGACACTCATATAGACAAAACCATTAAAACAGTTAACAAAAAACTAGGCTCCTTGTATAGGATTAAACCATTCCTAACCCCACCTGCCAGAACAGCCAATACTCAAACACATCTCCTATCGACCCTTCTCTATGCCTCACCCATCTTCGTAAACCTACAGAAATCAAACCTAAACAAATTAGCTAGCTGCTAAAACAATATAGCTAGATTCGCCACAGCCTACAGAACCCATCACTGTCTAAGTCTTCAAACACTAGACTGGCTAGAACTACCCAATCAACTCCAGTATAACCAACTCATAGTTATTCATAAAATCCTCTACCAACCTAACAGTACTCCCATTCTGATGAATAGTATCACCCCCTACAGCAACCTAGCATCCCTCCACTCATCCAACAAAATGCAAGTGCAATCTGCCAAAGCCAACAACTCAGCCGGAGAATCATTATTCTCCAACTCAGCTGGCAAAAAATGGAACACGGTCCCCCCAGATCTTAACACTATAGCCTCCTCACCCCAATTCAAAATATCCCTAAAGAATCACCTAAACAAGCATTGACTATGTCTATGTCTAAACCCAGACTAACCCAATATACATACAACCCTAGTAGGTAAACTATGCAATATAAACAACTTCCTTATCCTATATGAATAAACTTTCTAAACCAAACCCACCCAGACTATTTATACTTCTCAACAACCTTTAGAACAATGCTAACTAAATCTAACCTAACTTGCTATCCTATCCTTTCTTGTGTTTTGTTTCTAACTCCCTATCCTAACCATTCTCATACCTTGTTTTTAACTCTTCTATAGCAACCTGTTATCCTAGCCATTCCAAGCACATGTTTTTAACCCTTCTACATCTAATTTCCAATAACTCCCCTTCTTAACTAACCACCTTTTTTCTCCTGGTTGTCATTCATGACATCAGTCTAGGTATCATGCCATTCTAAACACTCACATCCTGTGCAATAATTTCTGTACATATTTCATACTATAAACCTAAAAAGATCTTAAACTTCAATGTAACTATATATATATATATATATATATATATATATATATATATATATATACATATAAAAAATCACCTTTTTAAAATTTTACATTTTTTTTCAATGTAACCATGAATATTGATTGTCACCTTTTGTACATGTGGAGCTTTTCTCCCCAGGCCTCCACTGAAAATGGACATGTATCCAATCGGAGTCTCCCAGTTAACAAATGTAAAATAAATAAAATAAAATGTGAAGTAGTGTTTTTTCATAGTTATACAGTACACATTAATAACTAATGATTTAAATACACACCTAATGATTTGGCCCTTTGTCACTGCACATGTTTAGCCTATCTTTATCCTATCCTTGCATTTGAGATGGGGGAGATGTACCTAACATACACATACTTCCTTCCTGATGGCTGTAATAACTATTACAAAAACACCCTTCCACATGCATTTGTATAGGAGAAGGGATTCCTTACCACCCGCAGACTGGATGACCAGGTTGTAAGACCATGTCTTCCTAGTGCCATTGATTGAAAAAAGGGACAATAAGCCTTGCTGTGAAAGCCTCTCAACAGTGAGAGGTATACCATTTTTTACCACCTTTATTAAATTATCATTAGTTATGCAGGCCAGCTTACATTTAAATCCAAGAAAAAAGCTCCCTTCAAGGAACTAACTGTGTTTGGAGTAAACAAATGTATCAAAAGCAGAATGTAACTCCAACACAGAAACTCGGAAGTGATAAAAATCACACAAATGTTCTTGGGTGGTGAAAGCCAGGGAGCCTTTTTGGCTAGGCTTATATAGGCCCCAGGGCCAATAGCCTAGTACCTACCTATGAACCTATGAACAAAATATGTTTATTGAAAAAGGTTAGTGCTTTTACACACTAAGGTGCTTCTTCAGGCCATATAAAAAAGAAGGCTTAACTGACACTAATAAAGGTAAAATTTAAATAAAATTAACCAATCATTTAACACACATCACAAAACATGTTAATGTGGAATGTCCCTGGATTTCAAAAGAAGTTTTAAAGAGACCTTACCATTTAAACTAGGTGATCTGTCTGCCTACAGTCTAATTATCCATATTAACTTCCTATTTTCACTGTAATTTCTGAAGTCACTCTGACGCTTGCTGTCCTTTAGAACTTTCACTACTATAAAACTAAAAATGTGCAGAACCACATTCCATTGTATGTTTAGCCAATGCACTTCTTTTGTCTCCCACCCTAGTGCTTTACAAATGTTCCATTATCCTCTCAAATAAAGGACGATTCATTTTACCTATGTAAAAACCTTTACTTGAATTACACACGGCAAGATAAATTACATTTGGTGTATGGCAGTCTGCAACAACTTTAAACCTAAAATTATTACCTGTAAGGGATAAATGAAACAATTTGCTGTGCTGACATACATGCAGAAACTGCACCTCCGACACTTCATCATACTTGGCTTTTGATTAGATGTGGCTGTAGGTATATGTTGATTCACTCTATAACAAAGCTGCCTCTTCAATTATTTTTTGTTCTTATATTTAATGTGTGCTTTCAATCCCTAATACATCTTTCAATTTAACTTTATTATTTTATTAGAGAATGCAAATGCTTCCATTGCTCTACCCATAAAATCGCAGATTCCTCTGATGAATGCCTTTTCTGCATCAATACTCACCATCAAGAGCAGTATTTTTTTATATTCTGTTTCTCTATGGATCATCAGTGTTCTATTAGTGTTGTAAAATGTTTGTCTCCCCTCCACAAAACCACATTGATCTATATCTATCAGTTTTAGCAACACCATTCTTTTAGGTGTTATAGACATACACACTTTATAATTATGGTTTTACAATTGAAATGGGCCTACATGAAGCCATACCTCTCAAATGTCCATATTTTTTACAGAATATCCAGATCTTCGGCTTATATTCTTATATATGACATAGCTTCTATAGTTATGTGTTATACTTATTGATCTATATATCTGCTCTGTATCTATCTATCTATCTATCTATCTATCTATCTATCTATCTATCTGTCTAAATCTAGCTGTCTATCTTATGTCTGTATGCTGTTGCTGAAAATACTTGCTAACAATGTGTGAGAGCAGTGTTGATTTCTACCAGCGCATGTTGTGTATATTGTTAGGTTGCATTTATTTTCATACTTTTATGATATGCTGCTCATTGATGTGAATTAGGCATGCCAACAAACATCTGGTTCTGTGCTTGATGTCGCTGCACTTTCACCTGAAAAGAATGTTTTGTATTCCATCTGTCTGTGAGAGCGGTGCTATACATGCCATGTTATCCCTTTCCATACAGACTATTCATTTTAGATTTGGTGGTATTTTGCTGGGGCTACCCCAGTTCTGACTCATCATTTTACTTATAGTAGATTACTTTGGATGGATGCTTGTATTGTTACAACTACAGCAGAGCAATGCTGTTGTTTAAGCTGTTGTACTGGACACTGAGATTTATAACCAAAACTATGGAAGTGACTGCAGCTTCGCAGTGAACACTGTAGCACTTCTAGTGGTTGTTACACTGCTAATGATCAGAACATGAGCTATATGCACAGATATATGGAAACTATGGCCCATTTACTGAAGATATACCAGTGACTGTAAAAATGGTGGAACAATACTCTAGATAAGGCCTATGGAATCTTTTTTTTTTTTTTTTTTTTTTTTTTTTCAAAACAGGTTTATTGTTTTAACATATAAGAGAAATATCATAACAATTTTATACAAGTAATTAAAAATAGGTATTATTATAATATTCAACAAAACAACTAAAGTATTTACAAAGACATCCACTACAATCAGATCAATTAATTAAACTAAAATACCGTACTATTGAAATTAGAATTTTTTTAACAAATTTTGTAAATTATCCCATACAATATAATAAGATGTTTTTCTAGTTGTTCTTGTCCTAATTGTGTTTATTTCCATATGGCACAGTATATTCATAACATTTTTAAATTCATTGAACGAAGGAGGTGTATCTGAAATCCAATTTCTAGTTATTATTTTCCTAGCCACTGCTAGAATAGACCATAACAAGGGAAGCTTAACCTTTTTAACACTTTGAGGTACAGGTGTGTTGAATAATATAAGAGATTTAGAAATAATGACATTATCTGTAAAAAGAGCCTGCAAAAATTCATTAATTGACTTCCAGTATTCTTTCAATTTTATACAGTCATAAAACATATGAGCCCAGTCAGCATTAATTTCTACATTACACCTCTTACATAAATTATCTTTATTATTTATTTTATTCATCATCAAAGGTGTATAAAAAGATCTATGTAAAAATTTCCATGTATAAAGACTCCAGACAATGGAAGACGTAGTTCTATAAGCAGATTCCAATATATATTGTTTATCTTGTTGATTTGGTGGGTCCCCATTAATAGAAGTGAAATAATTCCAGTATGAATCTACACTGTGAAAAGTTTCTTGTCTGATAATTTTATGTATGTATGAAAGTTTACCTTTATCAGAAACTTTATGTTGTAAATTTAATATCAAGTAATCAATCAGTGTTGGAATAGATTCTTTAACTGTTATAGACATTAGATCTATTCTATTAATGAGATGTTGTCTAAAGGTCTGAACCTCTAACCAGCAAGTTTCTCTTAGATCAAATTCTTGTTTTAAGAAATCTAGATTTTTAACTTTATTATCAGATATCAACTGATACCAGTACTTTAGATCATTATCTATAGCTAAATGAGTTCCTTCAGAAGTAGATGACAAAAGCATACCCTGAGTATACATTATAGGAATACAATAAAATTCCATTCCCTATACTTAGGGTGCATGAATATAAAGTTACGATAGCTAATAATAATATTTAATGGGTAACAAACCATATGTTTAGGTGTAATAAGTGAAGTACAAAATTCCTTTAGTAACCATAACATGGAGTTATTTACAATCATATTTTTATGTGTTAAGGAGATTTTCATGAAGTGCATACTAATTAGCTCCCAATAATCTTTCCATTTTACGACATATGACTGATCTATTAATAAAGTAATAACTTTTACAATAGAAGAGATAGTATATAAATTAAAGTCTGGAAAAGAAATACCCACTTGAGACCAGCTATTAATATGTTTCTTTAATGCAATCCTAGGTCTATTAGGTGCCCATAGGAAATTTAACATTAGTGTATTCAGTTTCTTGATAATTATTTTTGTAGGTGGAAGTATTATTGATTGTATTAAGTATAAAATCTTGGGGAATATTATCATTTTAATAATTGTAAGTCTCTCCTCCATAGTAAAAACATATTATTCCAGGTATTAAAAGATTTTGTATATTAAGAAAACAGGTATTATAATTATTATATATAATAGATTTAATATCTTTAGATAGTATTATACCTAAATAAGTTATCTGACCTGAATTGGGTACATATTTAGTAAAATCACGAATGAGAATATTTTTTCGTGTATATATAGGTAGTATTTTAGTTTTTTCTTCATTGAATATTAAACCAGAAATACTTTTAAAATTCATCATTTTATCAAATAGAGACTGCATAGAAGAATTAGATCCTGCTGATGTAATTAGAACATCATCTGCAAAAAGTTGAATTTTGGATGTTGTATTTTCATCTATTACAAAACCCTCTATGTCAGTACTGTTTCTGATCAAATTAGCCCAAGGCTCCATTACTAAAGTGAATAATAGTGGAGAGAGTGGACATCCTTGTTTTGTACCTTTAAGAATGGGTATTTTTTGTGAAACATAAGTTCCTACCTTAATATAAGCCAACGTTCCTTTGTATAAATGCTCAATTAGATTTACAAATGCATCTGAGAAGTTTGTGCACTTCATTAAGGTAAACAGATAGTCCCAACTTACTGAATCAAATGCTGAACTTATATCAAGACTAATAAGTGTTAAATCTTTCTTTTTCCTATTTGCAAAATCAATTAATGTTAAAGTTCTTCTTATATTATCAAAAGTATTTCTATTTACAATAAAGCCTGTCTGATCTATATCTATAATGCCGGGAATGATTGTCTTCAATCTATCAGCAAAAATACTCATAAACATTTTATAATCAACATTAAGTAAAAAGATGGGCCGATATGAAGAATATCTAGTTGGATCTTTATTAGGTTTTAAAATTGGCGAAATAAATGTATATTGCCAAGATGGGGGGGGGGGTTATTAACTCAGTTTGGGCCAAAATAAAAACCTTATGTATTAATGAATATGCACTTTTAAAAAGGATTTTATATATCTCTGGTATAATACCATCATTACCCGGTGCTTTGTTTGATTTAAGCTTATTTATTTGTGTAATAACTTCTGTATATGAAATACTCTTGTCCAATAGTTTAATCTGTTGTTTATTAAGCTTTTTATTCATGTTTGTGGTTATAAACTCCTTTATTTTATCTTTAGGTTCCATGTTAATGTTATTATGGTTAATTTTGTGAAAGTGATTTCTAAATTCATCTAGTATTTCTGGTATACTAGAAACATTCTTCTTTTTCCTTAGAGAAAAGATTTCTTTGATATGGTTTTGTTTTTTCAACCTTTTTGTTTTATTTTTAAGTCTATGTAAGTATTTGGGGCTTATTGAATAAGACAAAAACTTGTATTTCTCTAAAGTTATTTTAACTTTACGAGTTAAAATTTCTTTGTATTTCTCATTTAATTTGTTTATTTCTTCAATAACTTTCTTGTCCATAATATTTTCTTTATTATTATGTTTATAAGCCCTCGGTGTACCACAAGGCTCGATTCTTGGGCCCCTTCTTTTCTCCCTATTCATAAATGACTTACAAGTAGCTATTCCCCAAGCTACATGCATACAATATGCAGATGACTCCACACTCATCTGCTCTGCAAAAACCATCCCAGAGCTTCAAACTGTTACACAAAATGTATTCCATTTAGTGGAAGCATGGTTCTTAAAACGCTGCCTACTTCTTAATGCCAAAAAAACAAAACTCCTCCTTTTCAAACCCACTACCAGATCCCCCTCACTGGACTTCTCTATCTCTTCTATTAACAATACTCTCATAACACCTGACTCTTCTACCAAACTACTAGGTGTGACAATAGATAACAATCTTACCTTTGATTATCACATAAACAACACTATCAAAACTGTACATAGAAAACTGGGCTCCTCTATAGAATTAAAACATTCCTATCCCCAACAGCCAAAGCTACTTTGGCTCACTCTCATCTCATCTCCACTCTTCTCTATGCCTCACCAATTTACACCAACCTAAAGAAAACTAATCTTACTAAATTGACCACTACATACAATAGTATAGCTAGATTTGTTACTGGTAATCAATTCAGAACACAACACTGCCTGAACCTACAACAAATTCACTGGCTTGAATTACAAAACATGTTGCTTCTTTCTCAACTTCCCATCATCCACAAATCTTTTTATCTGCCAAACAACACTCCTTCATTTTCTAACCTCCTCACCCCTTACTCTAACCTGAGCTCTCCGCTCCTCTAACAAACTCCTAGTCTCTGCTACCAAATCCAATAACCTTGCTGGTGACTCCCTGTTTTCTAACTCCATTGGTAAACACTGGAACTTATTGCCCACTGAACTAACTTCTATTTTATCTCCTGTCCTCTTCAAACAAAAACTTAGACTCCACCTTACTAAACACTGGCTATGCCCCTGCCTTAACCCTGACTGAACCCATGTATTTTAGCTCATCCCACTACCCCTTGATCTCTGTGATCTTTGCTACCTTTCTACTTTTTTTTCTCACTATTCTATCACTTACCTCTCCTTCATCCTTCTCATTCTTAATTATATTACTCAGTTTACTGAAGACTCCTAGAAATTTCTAATATAATCTATCCTACTTACTTAGCTGTCCTTAAACACCCTTTTCTCTTTCTTATAATGTTTGAATATTTTAAATAACGTATGCCTGTGTTCTGCTTCAAAGAGCCATAAGTACACTTTTGTACAACTGTTTATTTGTGCCTATTATAAGTTTGACTCTTTGTATAATATTGTCCTGATACAGAATACTTTGTATGCTGCTCTCTTTTGCATCTTATGTAATAGTTATTATGTCTTTGTGGAGCTTTTCTCCTCGGGCCTCTGCTGAAAATGGAAATATATCCAGCCAGACTAGCCCGGTTAACAAATGTAAAATAAAATAAAATAAAAATAAAATAAGAGTCTAATTTACTTTGAATATCTAACAATTCCTTATCCCAAGATTTCCTTTTATTATTATACCATCTGATACCTTGTCCATATAGATATGATTTTAAGGCATCCCAAACATAAACAATGGAGACTTCAGGAGTATTATTTATGTCTAAAAAATGTTTTACTTCTGAAAGTATATATTCTTTATAGTCTTTTAGTTGAGTTAAGTATGCTGGTATCCTTTTGATCTGAATATTATGAGTATTTTTTATCATGAATTCAAAAACAATTGAATTATGATCAGATATAGGACATGAAATGATTTTGGAATTAATTAAATCTGTTACCATCTGGTTAGAAATAAAGACCCTATCTATTTTTGAATAAGTTTTGTATTTGTTGGAAAAAAAGTTGTATGGTAATGATTTTGAATCTATCTGATTATTAATATCATTCAAATGATAAGAATTAGCAAAATCATTTAAATGTTTTGCATTAGATGTAATTCTTCTTTTCCCTATAGTGGTAGTATCACTTTCATGTAGTATACAATTAAAGTCACCAGCTAAAATAATATCTCCTATAGAGAATGATATGATCTTATCAAGATGATGTTTCACTGTATTAATACCAATTCCAGGTATCCAATATACATTAATTAAAGTGTAAGTCTTCCCATTAATTTGTATTGTAACCATACAAAACATTCCTTTGTCATCCTGATAAGACTTAATGGTTTTAGGAATGGGCATACTTTTATTCCATAAAATAGCCACTCCTCTTTTTTCTGAGTGTGCTCTGAACTAACCAATACTGTATATTTGTTTGTGGCTAGTTTATCAATATCTTTTTCAAGAGATGGGTTTCTTGCAGGAAGACTAAGTTGGCCTTATGTAAATTAATGTATCTTATTAGGCTTGCCCTTTTACATGGATTATTCAATCCATTAATGTTTAAAGAAATTCCTTTTAAAGATGTCATTTGGCATTTTTAAAACTTAAGAATCTTATGATCAAAATAACAAATAACAAGATAAGTAATGTTACATCTCCTCCTTTAGGTGTACCTTTAAATATAGCTGTATTTATTGAATCTCTTATGGGATTTTGTATAGGATTCAATTTTGTTTGTAGTGACAATGAGTGTACAAAATATATTGTGGATGTCAAAACTATATACAAATAACAATGAACAAGTGAAAATAATGTAAGGATTAAACCTTGCATCCAGCCTGGAGTTATAAACTCCAACTTAGAGTAGTATTTACCACTCAAGTTAACCCCCTACCCTAAGCAGCAGTACCTCAGCTACCATCTTATCAATTTAATACTAGTTATATTTAACTGAGGTTAACAGTTTTCAATTCAATTATCTAGCAAGACAAAACTACACATTTGGTAAAACAGCATCATATAAACTAAAATAAACTTTTTTTAAAAAAAAACTGTTCATACTACTATATACATCTATGCAATATAAAACACTTGTATTCAAATAGCATTCAAATAATCTTGATGTTAGAAATCAAGAGGAGAGAAAAATAAGTTCTAACATTCATTTAAATCAAAAACTTTGGCTAATATAATTCAGACATTACATATATTAAGATGCATCTATTTTCTGTCATGTAAATGCAATTAACAGCTTCAAAAAAAACCTTGAATTGCTTGTATATGAGCATTTACTCAAACTCATTATTGTCAATAGAATAAAATATTGTATTCATAGAAATTGTTATAAATCATACTGCATAGTTATGCAGATTCTCAGAAACACTTATATACATATATACATACACACACACACACACACACACATATATATATATATATATATATATACACACACACACACACACACACACACACACACACACACACACACACATATATATATATATATATACACATACATACACACACACACACACACACACATACACACACACACACACACACACATACATATATATATATATATATATATATATATATATATATATATATATATACACATACACACACATACATACATATATACATACACACACACACACACACACACACACACACACACACACACACATATATATATATATATACATACACACACACATACACACACACACACACACACACACACACACACACACACACACACACACACACACACACACACACACACACACACACACACACACACACACACATATATATATATATATGATCTCACTGAGTTGTGTCCTTGCTGAGCACTATCCTACTTGCTGTCCCTACAATAAATCTGTCTGCTTTATACAAAATAATGCACTGCAAACACATTTTAGTAACCAGATTTTACAACCTTGCTATACTACTGCTTTAAAATATATCACATGACAATTTCTTCCAGAATAGAGTTATAAAATTATTTATGCTTGTCAATCAGATGAATTAAATGAGTTATAGTAATGTATATGTTTGGAACATAAGTTTTTAACACAGATTATTATGCTGCTGTTAAGTAGATTTTCAAAAACACTTGAATAAATGTTTCATTTTCTATGCCTTCTAAAATAAGACATTTACTTACTACAAGAAACTGCATCATTTAAACTCATTATAACTGACATATCTTATGAATTATAACATAGATATTTAAGTAATTATATAAAATAACTCACATTTAGATGTTAAAGAGTTCATTTTCCTTCACATAGTCGCATTTGCATCATTCCGATTTCCTGGTAGAGTGATCTTCCTGAATCTGTGATGTGTCAGTGTGATATCTAGGTCAAAGGTTAGACTAACTGCTTTCAGCTTCTCTGTGAGAATTCTGAGAGTTGAAGCTTTTGAAGTAGCTCATGGACACTGTGCATGAGACAGCCCACATCCCAGATTGTCTCCCTTAACATTTTGGCGGGAAACTTATTAAAAACTAGTGACAAACATTCATTTGGCAGTGTAAATGCATCTAAACATGACAAAACCTTCACAATGTATTTTACAGGTTATTACAGCCTCTATGTAAGTGAAATTAAGCCCAAAATTATTAATAAGTAATAAAACTCAATATTTTTGTCCCAACTCAATTTTTATGCAAATCTTATTATTTACTGTGTCTATATGATCAAAAGCATTTCTATATATTAATAAAGGAAAGAAAAAGAGAGTAGAAAATAAAAGGGTGTAAGGCAGAAATAAAAAAATGTAAGAGAAAGCTATAAGAAGATTATACAATGGAATATTACTTACTGTTTATATTAATAGAGTTAAAAATAAAACATATTATTTACTATTATTTAGTTCTAATTATTATTAGTTAAAGCATGACAGATTATTTACAAACAAACATAAGCAGTATAATCAAGAAAGTATAATTAGGAATAGCATTTGAAGAACATATAAACTTTTTATAAGGAATAAATATGGTATTATTCTATTAATCATATTTTCATTACTCTTCTCTCCCTGCCCTCCCCCACCCTTTACCCACTACATAATCTAAATAGAATGTCATTGTTTAAACAAAGAAAAGAAGAAAAGGAGAAGAGAAAAAAAAAAGATAAAGAAAAAAAATGTATCAAATTACTGACCTTACTTCTCCTTTTCAGAAAGAGAAACAAATTGAATCATAGCTAGCCATTAAATCTTCAGATATTTTGACTGGTTATGAAGCAAAACATTTTTTGCACACAGAGAATAACTTTGATTAAATCTTTTTCAAAATATCTGTGACATTCTGGAAATGCAGGAACTATATTTAAAAAGATTAATAATGAAATAAAATGATGAAAGAAAAAAAAAAACAGCATAGATCAAATCATTTGTTTTTTAGTCTCTTCTTCTTCTCTGAAGTCTTCCACGAAGTTTCAGTTGCCAGTCTCTTTAATGAAGGACTAGCCCATTCCATTTCCTCTATTTTATCCAAAATCTTATTTTTTTTGATAAACAGTAAAGCAGAGTCTAAGTCATCGAAAATTTTAGGACCATCAGGAAGGAAGATTTTAAGCTTGGCAGGAAACAGAAGGTATGTTTTAAACTGTGCTTTTTTAAGCTCCCTTATTAGTGGCAGAAAAACTTTTCTTTTAGCTATTACCATGGAAGAATAGTCATTGTCAAAACGCACAGTTGTCTCATTAATCTTAACAGGAGCTTTAGCCCAAGCAGATTTAAGAACCATCTCTTTATCAAAAGATGATAGAAATCTAACTATAACTGATCTAGGATATTTTTTGTTAGAGTTAGTATTAGCTATAGATCTATGTGCTCTTTCGATACCAAAAGAGAATGCTTGTGGTAAGTCTAAAGTTTTAGGGAGCCATGTTGTTAAAAAAGAAGTAATATTGTTACCTTCAATATTTTCTGGCAGTCCAAAAATCCTAATGTTATTGCGCCTAGATCTATTTTCCAGGTCATCCAGCTTTGTTTGTAAATGTGTATTTTGTTTCAGCAGAAACTCAATGTTGATTTCCTCTTCTTGGATTCTATTTTCCATGTCATTCACAGCTTCTTCTATGCCTGTCATCTGGATCTTCTGTTGTTGCAGATCTATATGTAACAAGTCTATTTGTTTTGTAGTTTTTTCTATGAAGGTGTCTATTTTAGTATCCATTTTATCCATCTTAGCAGTAAGTTGCTGGACTATAATTATCAGAGACTGAAGTTCTTTCTTGATGCTGGAGTCTTGAGAATTTGTCTTACTGGAACTCATTTCAGACTGATAAACTGACAGGAAAATTTCCAAATTGATTTCTGACAGGAATATTGTTAAGATTTCCTTTCTTTTTTAGATATAGTTCAAGAACTATATAAAACAAACATATTTAGAAAGAAAATTACTTCAAAAATTAATTATTTAAGTAATTAATTCCTGTCAGTGTAATGAAATTGGTGGAGCTGAAGAAATCTGCTGCTATCCTGTGTTCATCATTGGCCACGCACCCAGTCCTCTGGAATCTGATCTACTCTCTCACATGTGCCACAATGATATTCTGGAAGATTTGGAATAGCCTGGATACCACTGCCTGTGACAGTCCCATAATTTCATCAGTTGGCCTTTAAAAGAATCCTGCACCTAATACACACAGAGCTGTATAGACCTTTATCACAAATGTCCAGTTTCCATCAGTCACCATCATGTGGAGCCATGTAAGGTCTACATATGTTGTAAATCTCACATTTTCTCCTTATCACCTTTTACATTTGTCTGTGATCTCTTGGTCTAGGAAAAATGGCAAAGCCACAATATCTTTTTTTTACTTTCCTAGTTAGCATGCTATGAGACTCTTTCCATAGCTGCATCATACAGCAGTAGTACTTCAGAGTCATATGTTAAATAAAACAAGTACCCATATTACAGTTATGGAGATTTTTATAGGTGCACTCCTCAAATGTGGCTATCATTTTATTGAAAGTTGGTGATTCTTGTAAATCTGCAATATCAGTTAACAACATTTTTTATGATTAATAACAGTATACTTTGCAGGGTTCCATTAATCATATTTTGTTTATGTCTTTCTACAGGAAGCACAATGGCCTTATGGTTCGTCACAAATATTTGTTGCATCCTATCTAAAATGTAACAAGTTCTGTTATGTATGTTAACTATGCTTTAGTTTGTGATAATTATTTCCTTTATATTTTTAAATCCTTAAGAATTCAATTGCCTCTTTTACTGTTCTTATTTATTTATTGCCAAATAGACTGTTTGCTTAAGAGTGATTGAGACTGGCAATAAAACATTTGCTGTATAGCCTTATGGAAAAAATCATACTTAATATAATTTGAATCATTGTACAAGATCTGCTGCTTCTTCTCCAAAAAAAAAAAAAAAAAGTCTTGCATTAATTTGTAAAATCCATTCCATTTCCTTTATATCAAACAAATCTGGTTAATCTAGTATGCATTCTAGAAAGAAGCAGTCAAGAAACATTGAAGCATGCATTTTCACAGCATTTTCACAACAGACAAAATAAGTTGGACCAGATTATCTCCTTCCTTGTTTATGTGGGTTGAATCTTTCACTCAGTGAGACTATATTCTATCTATCTATCTATCTATCTATCTATCTATCTATCTATCTATCTATCTATCTATCTATCCATCTATCTATCTATCTAATCTAATCTATCTATCTACCTATCTATCTATCTATCTATCTATCTATCTATCTATCTATCAGTACCAAGTAATAAGTATATGTACTTCTGATTGTAAAACATCAGTAATTAATGTTTTTTATATCTGCTTCTGATGATTTTAAATTCATTCAGTGCATTGTGCAGTCTCATAAAGCTGCATTCCATATGTTGAATGTGAATATGTGAAATACTGTATAATTTATTTTATTTATTTTATTTTACATTTGTTGACCGGGCTAGTCTAGTTGGATATATATCCATTTTCAGTAGAGGCCCGGGGAGATAAGCTCCAAAGTTTAAAATGAATTTACATTAAGGAAATACATGAAAATAACAGAGTAAAAGAAAGCATTATAACTGGAGACATAGTTATAAACTGTAAAAACGCAGTCATTATAACATGAATGGTAAAATATTGTGACAAAATATTGTTACAAGTGACATTCTGAGAGAATACTAGCATCATGTACAGTAATAGAGGGTAAAGGAGATTAAGAGGAACATAATATATAAAGATAGTAGGAAGGAGATATAGGTCTGATGATGTAAAAGAGAAATAGACTTTGGGTTTTAAGGTATAGCTTTTAGTCAGGTGTCAAGAGCTAGAGTTAGTCAGGATTAGTACAGGGGCACAGCCATTGTGATTTGAGGCAGAGCTTAAGTCACTTTGTAAAGCTTCCTGAGTCACTGGTAACTTCATTCTCTATCTTTATATATATCTATATATATATATATATATATATATATATATATATATATATATATATATATATATAAATCACTGTGGAATACCGAAATGCCACAAATCCAGGACTCTGAATCCAGAGGACCAGAATCTCGAGATTGCGGAATCTCGAAACATAAAAAAAAAAAAAAAAGTAAAACATACAACAAACTATTCTAATGTGTATGCAGAGGCCAAGCCCCCCTGCACCCACCACACCCCCTGCAACTTAAATATACCAACTCCGAGATTGCACTACAGTGGAGTGAACAGCAAAGTTCCCATTCCATACTGTACGGCAATACCCATTCACTACGTTCGAGATTCCGGTCCTCAGGTTTCAGAATTTTGGAATTGTGGAATTTTGGTATTTTGTAGTGATCCTATATATATATATATATATATACATATATATATATATATATATATATATATGGTTCCCCTTCACAATCCCGAATTACTGAATGCTCGAAATTCAGTAACTCAAGACTGTAAAGTCGAAAATGCAGAAGCGCAAATCTACATATCTGTATAAGTGCAAATTCAAATATCTCAAATTCCGCTTATGCATGTCAGCTACGGGACGGGAAGTGTGTGAGTTGGGATGTTTTATGGAAGTGAAGGTAAGTGAGTATATGTGTGTGTTTTGTAAGTTGGGCATGTGGGTCAGGGTAGGGAGGTAGGAGTATGAGTGTGAGTGTTGGATGTGTATGTGTGATGTGTTTGAGTGTGTGAGAGGCAGTTTAAAATGCCTGTGTTTTTTTTTTGTGTGTGTGTGTGTGTGTATTACTGCAATCTCAAAGTTAGAATATATATAAGTAGGGGGGTGTTAGGGGCGCAGCCGCCCACGTGTAAATGTAGTGTAGGGCTTGTAGTTTATGTTATGTGGGTCGTATGGTGTGCGTGTTGTGTGGTGTATGCGATTTGTATTTTCGGGGTTTTTTGTTTTCATGCTTGTGGGTTTCGGGATTTTTCTTGGTTCAAATGTATAATTTCGAGTTACTGACTTTCGAGCATTCAGTAATTTGATATTATGAAGGGGAACCATATATATATATATATATATATATATATATATGCATGCACATACCTTAAAGCAGGAAATCTGGACAAAGCCATAAATAAAAGTGAGACAAAAGACCAAAAATAGGGACAATTTTTAAATATTGTTCTTACAAACTTGGAAAGTTGAAAGAATAACAGGCTGTGGATTAGCATGGATTTTCTGAAGGGTGTGAAGTCTGAAACTCAAATGCTCGACATTATTTTTTAACTTCAGTCTTTAATGATTTGCCACTAATTTGCCAGAAAACCACAATATTATGAAAAATGGACCAAAAATATGAGACAAAATTCTGGGCACTCTGCGAAAATATGTACAGTTGAGCGGTAGCATGCAGAGTATATGAAATGCAATGAAAAGATATATATATATATATATATATATATATATATATATATATATATATATATTTTTTTTTTTTTTTTTTTTTTCATTGCATTTCATACACTCTGCCATGAAAATTGCTGCTTTCTTTAATCTTGTTGCTAACCTAGCCTTGAGAGTCTCTGTTAAGGTAGTTAAAAAGCTTTTATCATTATGTGAACTTTTCTGTTCTTAATGTTTTGATAGCTGTACATCCTCCTCAATCCTAAGTTTGTTTTTGAGAAATCCATAAAGTCAACAAGTTTCTTTGCTCAAAGAGGCTTAATGTGCTACCTCTTTTGGGAAGATTTAAGTAGGGAGCTAATCAGATAAATTAATGCTGTAAATGAAAAGAATAAATGTGGCATTTTACAATTTCAGATAAAACAAGGAAAACTTAATTATTCAATTTATTATGAGCTACTTCCAACAGGTGCAATAGTGCAAAGTGAATTTAGCATAGTTAACAAAAATGAGAGATATAAAATAACTCCAAAAGTGAAATGAGCTAGAGAAAAAAACTGTAAGCAAATAATAACTTTTGCATTAGGCTAAAATAAGAATTGCTTACTTTATATTGTTTGAAAATTAAACTTGCCTGTGAGAAGCAATTTAAATTAATGCTACCTTATATATATGCATACATCATAGGTTCATAGATTAGTACTAAGCTAACTGCCCTTGCGAGCCATTTTAAGCCTAGCCAATTATCTCTTGGGAGACTCAAGCCCTGCACTTTGTGCTTGCAAGGAAAACACCTTAATCATTAGGCCACCCTCCCAACCCTTATAGAACAGCAACTAAAATGAAGAGAATATATTGAAGCAGTGTTAATGGAAAGATATACACATTAGTTTACTTTACAAATCATATATAAAGTATCTATAAAATTGCTGTGTGATATGTCTGATGAAGAAATTTCAAGATAATGTATTTTTGAGTAACAAAGTATTAAAAGAAAATATGCATTTCTTTTCTAGTCACAATTTCTTGCTATTTACAGTAATGGTTGATAGAATTGTGCTGTTTTATTACTGATGCAGGAACTTTATTTATGGTTTTATTCCCATGCTGTGATCACTTTGGCAACAGTAGGAAGGCTTTATATATAAATATATATATATTTTTTTAACACAATATCTTCATTTGTTTTCTTCATTTTAGCTTTTCTTAACTTACTACTGTTTTAGCAAAGAGCCTTATGCTGACAATGAAGAGTAAAAATTACTATTTTTTTTTACTAATAAAAATGAAAATGAGTACCCACAAAAGAAGATGATTACAGAGCTCAAGCATGCTTCAACTTCTGAAGATTCCCTCAGATCCTAAAATACTCTCAGGATGAATTATGACATTGTATTTCCTATCAACAAGGCAGTGATACACTGGAATAACACACTTGCAGTGAGAAAAAAGTCTTTAAAAATCCAACCTATTAATTTAGCCAGAAATTTCAGTGTTGATACAAAATCCACAAAGATGTATATTTTGATGAAAAAAATAACATTTCCTAATACTTTTAAACTTGCAACACTTGTCAGACAGAGTGACATAATGTCTGCACAACAACATGGAAACTAAAATATTAAATAAAAAAGCATGCAGTTTAGAAATATAAGGAATTCTGACTAACAAATGAAGCACATGGGGTCTCTTAAGCTAATTACTGACATTTCTTTCATGTGTTTGAAGAGATAAAAAGATTTCAAACTATATTCTGAGGTACACAGTTAATCTGCAGCTGGTTCTTACTACAGAAGAACAGCTGTTACTTGTATTGTGTTGTAAGACACTGTCAACCTTGCATACTAACACATTTAGAAGCATCTGTTTTTATTTTAATTTATGCACTCAGGTGGCCTCATCTACATTACCTTCCATCCTTTGATAAAAGATATCTCATTTATATTTTATTGTACACAGATGTGAAAAGAATACAGAATCTGCAGAAACAAAAACAGCTAATTTCATCTTGTCTCTAGTCTATGGGTTTAGAATAAATTTAAACATTATACATTGAATACATAATTTTTACTTTGTTGTCTTGTGCATGTAAAAATACTAATCAGGTTATGTTTATCCGGCTTTTTGCCTGCTTTTTTTTTTTTTTTTATGATTCTGCAAGTTAAGAAACAAATATATGGTAATCACCTAATGCTACATTTACTTATATATAAATGTCCTTAATTGCTATATGAAAGTAATAGCTCATGCAGAAGTTTACTCCTTAAAAGTGTGAAAAAAAATATATGCACGTATATATATATATATATATATATATATATACACACACACACACACACACACACACACACACACACACACACACACACACACACACACACACACACACACACACACACACACACACACACACACACACACGTATACATTTTTGCTAATAGACTTGTTAAACTTAATGCAAATTTCCCCAAATTGCCTTATCTCTTGAAAGATCAGATAAACAAAATTCTTAACTCTGTAATGCATCCCTAGAATACAAAACAAATATAAATGTACTGTATATGTTGTAGTTATGTACCCTTATATTTCTTTTCTGACACAGACTCATTTTATTCTTCTTAAGATCTGCAGCACATGGTTTTAGTAAGCACGTATCACCTTTTGTCTAACTTTGATTTGTGCTGCTTTACATAATCCCCTGGAATTACTAATGTGCTGTGCAGGACTAAACTAGTCCTGCACGTAAGTGGCAGTTTAAGAGGAGGATGGCAGCACACCATGCATATTAATGAAGGCACGCTGCCTGAGCTCCAAATCCTACACTGAGCATGGATGAGTGCAGGGGGCGTGTCTGAGAGCAGACTCTCAGAATAAACATGCCCCTGCAAAGTAGAACAGAAGAAAGTGTAAATAAATGAGCGAGACCGCTCATAGGTGTCAGCATATCCCCACCAATAGTCCCCATGTGTTCAACAGCAACAGTACAGTGAAATGAAATGAAGAAACCCTTGTATTTATTTTTTTTAAAACCCCAAGTACAGCTAACGATAGGTGTGTGGGTTTGCCCATCGCTTAGCTACAGTTAAAGCAGCTGAAAAGGCTGAAGAGGATAACAAGGAATATATATGAGACGGAAGCAGCACAGCAGTAGTATAGTGGTTAGAGCATCTGCCTACTGAGAAGGCATTCCTGGTTTGAGTCCCACTGCCGGACATGTTTTCCATGTGAAAACTGTATATAAACATATTTTTACATCCCTTTGCTGTATAACCTACATAATAACATTTAAATGTGAACTGGAGTACTGCATGAAATGCACATGTGAAGTGTCAGTGTCATAATGAATAAGGCACTAATAAGCAGGCTTAAGCACAAATAAGTAGTAGTAAGCATATATAAGCACTAGTAAGCATGTTTGCATGGGGGTAACATTGCCCACACAGATTAAGCAAAGTAGAAGCTAACTGAGTGCAAGAAACTGTAACCGGAGGTTAGCACTGCTTAGCTCCAGGCAAACCCATGCACACCCACTTACAACTGCTTTAAAGTATCTTAATCACTCTGGATCCAATGGGCCATGTTCTGCCCAGCAACAAAATAAACTGCTTCTACAAGGTTCCAACTCAGGGCTCTGTACACTATAGTCACAGTAGTTAAGCACTAAGTCATCATAGCAACAGACATGCATGAGGTATCAGCAAACTAATCCTCACCAGAGGAAAATCAAACCAAACACGTGAACTGAATCTATGTACAATGTGATGTTGGATAACCTGCCACAGAACATAAACTGGTGAACTGGAGTACTGCAGTAAGCATAGATTTGAGTTGTTATTGTAATAAAGTGTAGAAGTCCCCGGGTCCCCATACAGTGTATGTACACATGAATCACAGATACCAGACACATATATAACTTGTAATGAAGAATAAATCATTGCCAAATGGCAAATATAGTGCTAATTAACTATTAAGCAATGCTAACCGCAGCACAGCTCAAGTCAGTAAGTGTAAGCAATGTGTGGGGGAACCAAGTAAATCTGCCTAGTGGTATACCACTTTACGCATTGCCAACCTCATGTAAGCAGGTCTGCCCATAGCTTAGCCTTTTCAAAACTGGCCAATCATAGGGAAGTGCGGGAAAATAGCCGTATTTAAACCCCACAGGTGGGAATTCTACCCATAACTGGTTGCAGCTTCCTTCTGCAGGCACTCAATTTAGAGTGTAGTGTTGGGGCATCCAGGAGTCAAAAAGTATGGTATGGCTCCTGGTAAAACACCATGATCAGAGACTAATGCAGGGCCAGTACCAGGGCTCACAGTATAAAACGGAGGCCTGGGACAGCCTCGCCTATGACCTCACCAGTGCCATAGGTATCTCCCGGCCTGGTGAGCAGGTCAGGAACCACCATGCTGACCTGAAGCGGCAGAGGGGGGATGTACTGGAACAATGGATCCCAGAGTCTCAGCAGATGCCAAATGTCCATCACTGCATTTCTCTGACAGCTACAGATGAGCGGGCTGTGAACCAGCAAGCCCATGATGCTAGGCTGCAAAGGCTGCGTCGTGAGGCAGGTTAGTAATCAGTCTGCATGTACTGTCATAACAAATAGATATAAGAGCCTTAGAAAGTGTTGTACTAGTAGAGATAAATGTGTAATAGTCTGTGAATAAAGGTATAACACATGAAGTGCTTCTGTTTACTCTTCTCTCATATGTTAGCGATCTGTTCCATACTATAAATAGTACTGTTGTATCTTAAGCAGTGTCACCCACACCGTGGTATGCAGATAAAATGGGCATGAAGTCCTGCATAACAATGTTGGATGTGCCAAGAGGTCAGTTATATTGTAAAGGTTAGGGAGGCTTAGATAGAAAACACTCAAAAGGTTTACATTGATTTCCTGATAGCACAGTGTACTGTGATGTTAGCTGTACTATTTTGTCACACACAGCAGGGGTTTGAATCCTGGGAGTGCTACTAAGTTGTATGCATAATCATACCCCACGGCTGTACAGATTTTGATATAATGTTCAGATAGAAAGCTGTATGCACAATTACACCCAACAACAGTACAGAAATTGCTAGAATGTTCAAATTGTAAGTTGTATGCATATTCCATACCCCACAACTGTTCCAATCTGTCCAGCATGTCCAGATAAATGGCCCATATCACCAGTTTGGTACCCTGTTCCCCTGAAAACCCAGAGTGATGATCCAAGAAATGTAGGTAGCTGTCAATGACATATAACTGATAGTCAAACATGTACATAGTCAGAGAATGTATATGGTAACAAACCTGTCATTCTAGCACCTCACCCAAAGTGTAAGACAGCAATTCTCAACATATGTTGCATTAACACCTGCAGCCTGTCATACCTGTATGTAAGACACAGGTCACGTATATACTAATTTATAAACAAACCAGTGTACAATATAAGGCCATTGTGTAGTGTAATAATACATGTAAGGGAAAGACCACTGCAGTGACTAAGAATGTTGCGAAAACTACAAGGCTATATTAGTTGTTAATTGAACTTTCTCTCTCACCCCTACCATATGTGCATAATAACCCAATGACACTCCTCAACTGGTATGTGTACAATCCATACTTTTGTTGGGACATATGTCCTAATGGCTTACAGATATTCACATTTGTTTCTATGCATGTGCCATGTGAAAATACACCAATATTGGTGGCTTTTTGCCATCAATGAAACCTGCATGCTCCTGTAATGGCCACTGTTGTTCCATATATGCATTTGTTCTGCTTGCTCTGCAACTGTGTTAAATCTGGTGTGTTGGGTTAATGGGAATACCTATGCATGCTGTTATAACTAATCCTGAATGCTGTTGACTGTTACTAATCCATATCTGTCTTAAACCTGTGACACAGCTCATATGGGAAGGCTGGTCCCAGCAGACCCACCTGTCCCACCTCAGCTGGCCATGGCACCGGGCAACAGCACATCTGGGGCCCAGCCTAGGACCTCCTCTTCCTCTGTGGGCCCTGGGCCACCTTTTGGTGGAACCACTGCAGAGGGTGAGACTTGTTCCCCCCACTCAGAGTGGGCGCGGAGGGGAACCTGTCACCCATCAACAGGTCTGGGCCGTGGTGTGTAAGGAGCTCAATCTGAAGTATTGAGAGTGGCTACACCAGCTTGAGGGCCGAGTGGTGCTATTAGAGGGTGAGCCTGCCCCTCCTACACAGCCCCCAGCACAGCCACCTTTGGGGCTGTGAAGGTGCAGTGGTGACTGCCCATGGGTGGGGACCTCAGTCCCACTGTTTCCAGTTGGGGGCTCATGGGCTTGCGACTTTCAAACACTCCTCCCTGTCCAAGGTGTTTACCGCCACATGTGTCATATATACCAGCCCTGTATGCATCTTGTGTGTCTTGTCTGTTAACCTACCCAACCTACATCCCCAAATATACCTACTACCCATCCCCAACATCCCACTCTCACCTAGAAAAAAATAAAAGGGCAATCTGTTCCCACAAAAAAATCTCGCCCCATAGATAGCTGTCCATTTTGCACATGTGCCCACTAGACACATGTAATCTGGTGTAATTGGCATCACAATGAATATATGTTGTCATCGCCCCTCTCCCAGGGATTAGAGGGTCCAAATTTACCTGCAAATATAGTGTATATGCACAGCTGTTGCTGTCGAAGAAATGGGCAGCTATGGACCTTTTGTAGAAATAGGAGGCAACGATGAATGAATAACACAAGTACTGGAAGATAAACTCTTTATATAAAACACACGGCAAAGCTTTCAGGCACTGAAGAAGGGTTTTTTACCTGAAAGCTTTGCCGTGTGTTTTATATAAAGAGTTTATCTTCCAGTACTTGTGTTATTCATTCAGCTATGGACCTTTCCCATACCCTTCCTGCACATGCCCAGCTATTTTCCCTACTGTCTTTCCCTCTTTGTGCCGCATTTTTCACCACTTTCCTATAAACCTCTCTTTCTTTTCCTTTAAAGGAATTAGCGCTGGGGTAAGGGGCAGTAAGCACTGTTAAGCAGTGGAAAGTGGGTTTGCACGGGTTTGCGTGGGAGTAAGCTATGCCTACACAGTTTGAGAAATCTGAAGCTAAGTGACTGTAAGAAAACCTAAGCGGAGGTTGGCAGTGCTTACTGTCGCACATACCTGCTTATAACTGCTTAAAAGTGCTGTAATCACTCTGTATCCAGTGTCCCTTGTTCTGCCCAACAACAAAATAAAGTGCCTCTCCATGTCTTGAAACCAGGACCCTGCACAATGTGATTTATCCCTAAGCCATGGCAGATATACATAACCTGAAGTTTTCACAAACATATCATGCAGCACAATCATTAATGCAAGAAGTCTGGTCAAACTATGCCACACTGAGGATACAAATAGGGATATAAGTCAACTAATGCTTTGATATACTTAAAATGTTGCTAGTTACACAGTTATATGTATTAGAACACATATGTAGAAGGAGATGAAGTCTGAAACACAAAAGTGTTGCCGCTAGTTACTGACTTCAATGCTGCGATCATCCATGACAATTGCCAAGTGAATGAGGAACAGGCCAAAATATGAGCTGAACATGCATGGACATATGGACAGATATATATCTGTCAATGTAGACAGACAGCTGTATGTAGATATATATATATATTAATGTATGACCCAAATAATCAGTAACATCAATTGTATATAGATACATACATATGTTCATATGTATGTATGTATATATATATGTGTGTGTGTGTGTGTGTGTGTGTGTGTGTGTGTGTGTATATATGTATACATATATATATATATATATATGTGTATATATATATATATATATATATATATATATATATATATATATATATATATATATATCCATATGAGATATATATATATAGGCACATACACATATACACACACACAAAAGGTATCAGTAGCCATACATATGTAGAAGTAGTGTGGAAGTACTGGGTGCAAAGTATATCCCTCAACAACAAGCCCTTCAACTGGCACCTGTGAAATGTGCAGTGTGGTAACCATTCCCACAAATGAGAATACTAACATTAAACATATACCCACCCACAATTCAAAGGACATGACATGACACACAGGTATGCATACACAGATAACCTTTATTCATGTACTATACAATAATGTATGCCAGTACTGACACCACATAAGGTTTGAAATATTTAATCAGTCATGAATGCAAGGCCCACACAAAAGAGTAGATGCATGCAATGTGTATCTATACCATACTATGCTGTCCAGGCCAAAGCCTTCAGTTAGTACAATAGTAGAAACAGGATTTGCCTTCAGGATACGTAGCAATCAACAATTACAGATGTAGTTCAGCAGCCTCCAATTACACCCTGCAGTCAAGCCCTAGGGGGAAAAGTAGCACTTGTGTTAATGTCACAGTATCTTGTACATAACATTGCTTAACCTAACATCTCACTATTACACACAATGACCCTCGTCTTAACAGTTATACCCCCCAAAAGGTGCCATAGCCTAGGTTAATGTCATAGAACCCCCCCCCCCATAAAAGGCTGTACAAGGGCAAGGAAGACTGCGTTACACACACTTACCTCTTGAATGTACAAGGGCACATATGTGTTCTCCAGCTGTTGCCCCCATATAAATGGACTTGGCCCAACAGTTGCTGTGGGAGTCCATGACATGACTGGGATGATAGCAGTAATGCTAGCAGTAAATAATGATAGGCCATTACCTAACAACTCTTCCTGTATCACAGCAGGCCAAAGACTGGCATATATGTGGAGGACAGAGGCAAGAACATAGGGTCATATTTGAAATTGCTGGTGTTACAGGATTCATTGCAGCATACCCTTATGCAGGGTTACGACATTGAAATACAAATGGAAGTGGCCATGTACTGATAGCACTCAACAGACAGAATGCCACAGATATATCTGGGACAATACCTGTGTGGTGCACAGACAAAACCTAACATCCAATCCCCCTGGTATCATACGGATAGGCCCACAGTTGAGAGCTATGCAGACAGAAAACATTCCATGAAAAAGTATCATGTACACAGAAACCCTGTAATAACAGCAAGATACATTGCACACAACAACACTACTCACGCTGTCTGTATGTCTGGAACCTTACCCAAATGTGGATCTGGCCTGTGTCTGCAGGTTCTACTGTAAGAGGTATTGCTACCTGCTGTCTTTAACACTGATGTCCACACACATGAAGGATGTCATCCATACTGTAAAGGTAAAGGGACAATGCTTACAGAAGGAAGCAATTTATAGTACAGGGTTGCCATGACAGTGGTTATCTTAAGTACTACACAGCAGGCTGCATGAAATTAACAACTGGTGGACACTGACTGGTGCAGAGGCTACCACCTGATCATGTGCAATACCAACAAAAGCATGCTGCAATCTATTCAAACCAGCTCAATCACTCTACTGGAGAGACCTAGAGAGAGAGAGAGAGAGAGAGGAAAAAAAACTTTCATGAAAGGTCACAAAGCTCAGGGTTGTGTTACAGCAGAATAAACATAACAGGTATGTGAAACAAATATGCATTTACTGGCATGTAGTATATGGCATAGAATAATAGGATGTATACTGTGAAAGGATGTATATGTGCCAGCAGTACTTGTTCCTGTAATGATGTTCTGCTCAACAAGTGCACTGGGCATAAGTATTAGTCCCTGTGGGCAGTGGGACATACCTGTCAAATGTGCAGACCAGCAGTGAATGGCAAAGATGTGACCCATGATATCTGTGTTCTGTAAATTACTGTGGCCAACGGCTGGTGGGGGTATTAATACTGCCATGATAGACACATGGGTGAGAGACCACACCACCTGCAGGACAGTTATGTTAAATTGTAGCATAGCATGCCTAATTGCCATAGCAGTATAATATGCTTATCTAATGTTTGTCACCATATATATACCCCCTAATCTTAGTCTGTGTTCACATGTGACACCTGTCTGTGTTACAACAAGGCAGCACAGTTCATCTGTGAAGTAAAGAGAGGACATGAGTGTGGTCCAGATGTTTCTAACTGGTGACAGACATATGTCTGTGTGTGCTCCATGGGGGGGGGGCACCATCCCCTGATGTGGTCCCACATAAAGGTAGAGATAGAACAGTAGATAATGAGTTTATCTGGTGGGTCACGGATGTGATGTGGACTGGTAACATGTGCACATTAGGTTAGAGTGGTGCTCCTGCTGGCAAATAACCCCTACATATACTGGTGTGTAACTGTCATGCAACATATGTGGGCTGTAATAGTCCACACAATCCTGGAACATGTCCAACAGCATGCATAGATATCCCCAAAATCACTGAATGGCAGATGTGTAGCAATCACATAGCAGGCCTACCACATGCATATGTGGGAACATAGTGTCAGTGACAATGGCATGCAGGTGAAATACCCTGTAACAGCCCAGCAACTCTAGTGTCCCCACAGGGAGCATGTCTATAAACACACAACAGAAAGTGTTGTACAATACAATATATGACCCAATGGTACATATAGCAGACACATACCACTAGCGTTGTGTGAACATTATGTTGGATCTGATATAATGGTGGGAGACTGATATGCGTATTGTATTATAGTAAACTTCACATATCAGTTACTCAGACATATTTCCATCATTATGTCTTTCAGGGAGTATGGTGCACCTGAAGAATCCTGCTTACACTGCCGCAGAGGAGGAAATTATAATCACCAGCATCATCCACAACTGCCAGCTGTTGTTCTCATGGACAAGCCAGGACCAGCAGGAGAGAACAGTCATGTGGAATGATGTGGTCCGAAGGGTGAATGAAGTGGGGATGCACAACTGTACATATGAGCAGGTCCACCACAATTATAGTGACCTGCTCCGCCAAGTACGTCACCATGCTGCTGCCATGCGGGGTGACCACCTTGCAATGGGGGGGGGTCATAAGATCCATCCCCCCTCACCAGAGTGGAGGAGCTGCTCATGAGCCTGGTAGCACCTGCCCGCCCACAAGAGCTACATACTTATACAGTCATGGAGGTGGGTGCTACACACTCACCAGACATGGAGTATACAGGTAAGTTTCCAGGGCATATCAGTAGACTACTGTAGAGTATGCATCTGTACAGGTAGATCATGCATATGTGAGATATGGGGTCTGTTGCTGTGTAGTACTAGTAAGCAGTAATGTATAATTTGTAGTACTGTGGACTTCAGCTGTTGTTATACTTTAATATTGCAGCCACCCTGTAGCAATGCCACAGCTGTGGCCAATGACATCAACTCTAACCCATCTCAATGTAAGTACCGCTGTAATACCAGCAAGACAGCGGCCGGATGCCGGTAAGTATGGTGTAAGGTTATGCTTGGCAATTCACTGTGCATGTCATAGCTAAGGTGTAGGCCATGTACACCTGTAACACACCTGCCCATAATGCATGCTGTACATGTGCACTGACAGAGCACACCCCTCACTAATGGGATTACCAGCCTCAAACACATACAAGACACAGTCCATCTCAGACAACTGTGGCTACACTCCAGTGCACATTGCCAAGGCACAGCTGACATCTGCCCAACATACCCAGCTATGAAATACACAGAGTAGTTGAATATGCTACACATAAAAACATCCCACTCCCTCGGCTAACACATGCTCCAGGGTCCTATACCTCATCAACACATTACACAGAACATATCGGAGGGACAGAGCCCTGTCCTGGAGAATCCCCACACTCTGGAACGGACTACCCATACATGTCAGGCAATGCTACTCATTGGCCCTCGTTACAGAAACACTTGACAATTGGATGGAAAATGATGAATTCACCCTGGGTAGTATGTCTGTGCCACAGCCTGACAGGGGCACAGGGGAATAACATTAGTGGGTGGTGCATGGCTGGGAACCCCTGTGGTTAGGCTTATGTAGGCCCCAGGACCAATAGACCAGTACCCACCTATGAATCTATGTGTACCACAGGCAACATCAGCCAGGGCTCAATCATGGTCAATAATGGTCTCTACACTCACCATAGGTACAGTACATTGTGTCTGTGGTCAGTCTAATGGTAGTTTAGCACTCATACATGCACCACTGATGATGACATCTGTGAACACACATCAAGCATTCACTAAACATGTGTCCACATGTGATCCTGAAACACACAGAGGCTGTGATCAGCAGCGGAAACACAACTGTCATACAGATCACAGATACACATGTGAGGTATGGTGCACATTACATGCCAGGGTGCTGAACAGATGCACAGCAATGCTATGGATATGGGTGCAGTGAGTTCCAGGGGGAGGGCCATCACCTACTAACAGAAGCCATGCATCATAGCCATGTATAATGTTGGTAATGGGGCTTGACTACAGTTGCACTGCATGTTGTTGAACAACACATGTCCTGCATGCTGACATGTGTGTAATTACAGGTTTGTGTGTGATATTGCACTGCACCATCGCCTGCTATTGTGTGTGTTATGGGGGTGCGGGAGCTGTCTGTAGGTGCTGCCTGGTGGAGTGTATGGGTTGCCATGTATGTCGACTGCATGTGTGTGTGTGTGTGTGTGTGTGTGTGTGTGTGTGTTTGTGTGTGTGTGGCCATGTCTGCACATTGTGTGTGTGTGTGTGTGTGTGTGTGTGTGTGTGTGTGTGTGTGTGTGTGTGTGTGTGTGTGTGTGTGTGTGTGTGTGTGTGTGTGTGCATGTGTGTTAGAGTGTATGTACTGTTTAGGGTGATGTACAGGTCTTGCAGTCTGTTCCCTGTTTTCCCCTCACAGGTGGCGTGGTGGGCTGGGTACCCCCCGCAAGGAATCTGATGTCACTGATAGAGACAGTGACCATGAGGATAGGTGTGTTGAGGCACAGGAAGGGTTTTCAGGGGCTGCCGCTGGGCCACCATTTGAAATCCCACACATATGCACCCCATCCACGTGCACAGTCACACTGCCTCTACATACCTCATCGTCATTGGCCTTAGCTGAGAGACAGCCTATGATTGGCATTGGCCAGGACAGTGTGGTATCTATGGCACATGTGTCAGGACACAGCAGCCATAGTCAGATGTCTGGCAGGGTATCACATAGGCAGATGTTCAGGGGTGCTCGTCGGAGCACTGCTGGTCATCATGCCCCTGGCAAATGTGTCACATCTATTTCATCCACCCGCATGTTCCAGATTGTCATGGAAGCACAGGCACAAAAGGAACGGTACACAAGGCAGGGTTTAAGGGCACAGAGGGCTCATCACACCTCTGTAACTGACAGCATCCGTGACCTAGCAGGTGCCATCTGTAATTACACTGAGTTCATGGATAGACGGTGGGCGAAACATTGTAACTCATACACAATGTCATGTTCATGTGTCAGGACAGGGCAGGATGGTTGCGATGGTCACGAGGACATATGCCAGCAACACCAGCAGCTGGAGGTCGCCATGGACATCCCACTAGTCACAGCCCTTCCCGTAGTGGCAGTACCAGCCCCAGCACTGTGGAGGGGGATGGCTGTCCACAGGCAATCATAGCAGACCACGTTCACGTGGCCCTGGCCAGTCCCAGGAGGGACCTGGGTCCAGTGGACATCTGGCAAACTCGAAGGACAGTACTCGATCTGGCTTTGTACCTGATACTGCCTGTAGCACCCTGTTAGGCACAGGTCCCATGTCCATGGCAGGAGATAGTGAACTGCAAACCCTGCCAGTTACAGTCTGCAGCTGTCTCACAATTCCCTGCATAGGGCAGCCACATTGGGGAACTGTGTGCATGCAGACACACACACATAAACAACAAACCTAGGGCAACTACATATCTGCACACACGACATCACCAGTGGCCCATAACAGTACTCAGCCCCCTCACACAAACACATTCATGTTGTCAATTGTATGGCTCAGCCTAGGCCTCTGGCAAGTCAACAACACACCCTGTGTATATGATGATACCTGTGCCACTCCCTAACATCCATAAAATCAATGCAGGGACAGGCTAACATGGTGCTAATGCACAGGGTGACTGTACAACATTGGAGCAATTGAATGATGTGTAGCATGTTGTCAGCAGTAAAGTGAAATGCAAATATCTTGGAAGGTGGAGCTGTGCAGCCATGATGCATCATAGCTGTAATTATCAATGTTGTATTGTTGTCACCAGTATCTATTCTGATTGTGTTATGTTTGCCCATGTACCACATGGCTGATGGGTGTAGTGGTGTCAGCAGGCCTTCTACAGTGGACACCAGTAAGTGTAGTGGGTGGTACACATGCCATGGCTGGATACAACACACAGAGCCTTTGGTTTGGATGCAGTACAGACACAAGACTGTACACATGGAGGTATGTCCCCATGCAGGTTACAATGCAATACATCTGTTGCACATGTATTCCCACCAAGACAGGATAGGCACAACCACACAGTGTTATATATGCAGTCTGCAATGTGGATGACATTGAACATGATAACAGCAGTGTGTATGTCCCTCTCCCCACTCTACTCCTATCCTTACCTAAGTAACATGTGTGTGCCAATGCCAGTGGCATAGGCCTATCCTTAGGAGGATGTGAGGCGCTCAACTACTGTGAATGGTGTAAACAACTAACAACCTGATTACATACACTGTACAGTATTACAGACAGCTATGTGGGGGGATAGATGCAACAGTAATTGCAATAATGGCAGTTATGTCCACAACAGCCACACCCAGTGAGTTATAGCAACCCCAGTAGTGCTGCACACCACTACAGTGTGGAGGAGGGCATTAACACATCTATGACCTGTGAAGGACTGTATGTCCACGAGATGACACCTGTGGAATGTTAGCATTGGTCAAGCAGTACTGGTGGGCACATATTCTGTGAACGGAGGTAGATCCCTTTACAACTACACACATTTCTACATGTGGGATGGTTTACAAAAGCCTGCTATGATCTACATAGGCATTGTGCACCTCCTAATGCTCATCTACACCTGTCATGATTGGGCAAAGGAAGGTTCAGGTTGTATACTCTGCCTTTGATAAGTCCATCATTGGTGTGGTCCTGTGAGTTAAGATTACCAGTGACATTGGCTATGGGTTCAATGCTGATATGTGCCATGTCCCTGCAGACCAGGGTCATCAGGCTACTGGGTGGTAGTTCCCAGCTGACATGGTGGATTTGTGGTCAACCTTGCCAACATTGGTGAATCCACTGTCAGGTGTAGGCCTATTGGATCGTATGAGGGATCCCAGCTACTTACTGCACCTGCCCAGGGGGTACTCCCAAGTATGACATGTCACTTGACTGTACTGCATGATATATTAGTAATGCCAGCCTGACATCCTACAGGTGGGATGGAGTACTGTTAACATGTACTGCCCTTGCCATGTAGGGTCCTGCTTATGGGTTCTGCTAAGGTTGGTATTGTATTCCAGACCAGGCATGTTTGGCTGGGGGCAATACCCATCCCTGCCAGATGTATGTTGCCTGGGTCTCTCAAACACATCCATGGTGCATGTGGACATATATGTTGTGGTTACATTCCAGTTTCAACTACAGATGTACGTCCATATATACCTATATTAATATATATGTGTTCATCTTTGACAGGGAGACAATCATTTCTTTGAATGGCCCTTTCTGCAAACCGAAAGGACTAACCCATCATTTCTTACTTCACCACAGTTCAAAACACAGCAGTTCTAAAGGCACCTTCGCTGACTCTTGAACTGCAAGTTGGAATACATATCATAATGTAGGGGGGCATGCACCCCTGCACCCCTGTCTGGGGGACTAGGCCCCCCACAACCCCCCTACTGTGATATACTAACACCTAGTTTGCACTACAGTGGGGATAGGCAAATATTCCCCATCCCCACTATAGTGCCACCCACAGCCAAATTGCCTAATCTAAAATAAAAGAATGCATAGTGACATTTGCTCATTGCACATTCGATGCATGTATTGCAAGATTGTGCAATATTGAGAACATACGTCTGGCCTTCCAGATTTTGGACACATGGATTTCTCCATTTGAAATGTGAGCCATATATATGCTGACATATATGCATTCCTAGTGCTGTATATATGTGGACATGTGTATGTATATATATATATATATATATATATATATATATATATATATATATATATATATATGTATGTGTATCTATGTATATATGTATGTATTGATTTATATATATATATATATATATATATATATATATATATATATTTCTGCACCTATATCTACATATATAGATATGTTATATCCATTTAAAGATGAATATATATACACACACAAATACATCTACATGGCGGAATACATTCTCTGTAGTGTTGTATAACTGGGCTGGATGATATCTATGTGAAAACATCATGATTATGCATCTCTGCCATGGCTTAGTGGTAAATCACTTTGTGTATGGTGTGCAGGGTCCTGGTTTCAAGGCTTGCAGGAGCTGTTTGTTTTGGTTGCTGGGCAGAACACAGCCCGTTGGATACAGAGTGAGTAAGGTACTGTAAAGCAGTTGTAAGCGGGTTTACGTGGGTTTGCGCGATGGTAAGCACTGCTAACCTCCGGTTATGTTTTCATACACTCAGTTAGCTTCTAAATTGCTTAACCTGTGCAGGCAGTGCTTAGCTCTGTGCAAATCTATGCAAACCTGCTTACAACTGCTTTAAGGTGTCTTAATCACTCTGTATCCAACGAGCTGTATTCTGCCTAGCAGAAAAATAAAAAGCTCTTGCAAGGCTCAAACCAAGGTCAGTACACATCATGCACAAAGCGATGTACCACTTAGCCATGACAGATACATCGATATTCAATGTTTCAGAAAGATATCAGCCAGTCTTGTCATGCAACAGAACAGAGAATGTATGCCAACATCTAGATGTCTGCATGTGTAACTATATTTCAACCTTAACAGATACAACATATCCATATATGCATAGATATACATATATATATAAATATTTATGTTGTTTTACTAACTCTTTATACACATATATCACTATCTATGCACATATAGTTATATATCTGTTAGCAGATAAATATATCTATATTGGTATATATGGCCATATATCTGTAGATAGAAATTGCAGATTAACAAATACACCTATGTCCACATGCACCGTTAATGTGGTTGAGAGGCCCCACACACTGTACGTCTTGTATGAATAGGCATCCACCACAGCCAAACACATGCGCCCTGCAATACACTACCAAGTACAGTCTGCCTCCCATAGGGCATGTAATATGTGGAAGCCATCAACATCCCCAGGATACAGATACACATAAACATATATACAGATACATATATACAGATACATATATATATATATATATATATATATATATATATATATATATATATATATATATATATATATATATATATATATATATATATATATATATATGTATATATATATATATATATATATATATATATATATATATATACATGTGACTACACATACAGACACAGATATATGTACAGTAAGATACATATGTAGGAGGTGCACACAATATGGAACAGCCACTATGGCTACAGTTAACACCTGAACAACTGGACACTGTATGGCTGACACATACTAATGTCAATCGTTGCCTACAACATAAACCCATAGAAAGGTCATAGGAAAGACACCACACACAGGTTTGCAGAAATGGAAATCCTTTAATTGTGTACTATAACAGTTCTATATGCCATATCATATAGCTGCTCAAATACTGACAACCATATTAACCGAGTACTGCAACTGTGAAACAGTTACACTAATACAGTAGTCTGGAAAGGTTCACAGCTGGTGCTGTCCAGGCCAAGCCCTTCAGAATGTACAATAGTGCAGACAGACTGGGACACAGGGCACCACATAATCAACAGTATGTATTGCAGGTGTGTAGTTCAGCAGCCTCTATCTACACTCTGTACAAACTCTGTAGGAGGTAACGACATTTTGTGATTAAATGGGTTGTACCTGGTACATAACAAGGCATAACATACAGAACAGTCTGTATGGCAGGAGGCAGTAGGCTTGCAGTACCCCACGTAATGTAAGTAATGTCAATATAGGTAGAGTATATGGTACTGTACATCCACATATCTTCTGGAAGCTCACCCCTGATACCCCCACAATTTGTAACAGCCTAGGTCATTTATGGTGCTTCCCACCTAGACTCAATAATACAGGCCCATATACCACTGTTACATACACTGGCCTCTGCAGTGCATAAGGGCGCACATGTGTTGTGTAGGTGACGCCCACACATATATGGCCCAGCCCCACTGTATGTGTGGGGGATACAACAGCAGTGGACTAATGGCAGCAATGGCAGTGTGATATACTCACAGCCCACTACAGAACAATCCCCAACAGCATGACATATGTGCAGAGCTTGGTATGTAGATGAGGGACAGAGGCTGGAACACAGGCACATATGTGGAACACTGTTACCATACACTAAGCAAGGTGCTGGTGTTACAGGATAGTCTGCAACATACCCTTAGTCAGGGGATTGAGGTTAGAAATAGACATGGATGTAGCCATGTAACGATAGGATGCTACACACACACTGCCAGTGTAATATCTGACACAGGACCTGTATGGTGGACGGACAACACATGATAGGCATACCTCTGTCCAGCAAGAGATTAGACTCACAGTAATGAGCTATGCAGACAGACTGCATTCCATGGTACCCTAGTATGTGCACACGCACACCCTGTAACACCAGTACTATGCAAAGCATTACACAGCTCTACCCACAGTCTGTCTGTAATTCCTGATCCTCCTACAAATATGTGGCCCCTCTGAGTGTGCAGGTTCTCCTGTAAGAGGTATTACTACCTGCTGTCTCTATCACTGATGCCCACACACAGGAAGGATGTCCATCACACAGGGAATGTAAAGGGACCTTGCCCACATGCTGTAGGGATTTTCAGTGGGTGGTTGCCATGACAGTGGTAATTCAATGTAGTACACATGTGTAATTATATATATACAACTATCTGGATAAGTATATGTACATATATTTCCACCATATGTCCTGGACATGGAGTGTAGCCATACGCCAGCCCCTACAGAAACAAAGACATAGTGCAAGGGGATGACAGGTATATATAGCAGGTATATTACTAGACTATTGCTACTGTCAATGGGGTTGTCTTCACAGACATGGTGTGTGTGGATGCTAACATCTGCTTATAACATGTGTGCCATTGGCTACTGACAGACATCCTAAGGAAATGATTGTAAGGTACCGCTGCTAGCATGTAATGGCCCTGTGGAGTGCAGCAGAGTTTTGGCCACTATATGTGGAACTTTGAACACACCCTGTACAGTCCAGAGGTATACACATAATCCCTTAGTGCACCACATGTGTACCAGGCCTGACAATATGGATGTAGACAGCCATGTAGATGGATATAACACATAACAACTGGTATACATTTGGTACCATAGGTGTTGGATTCACACACTCCTATCTGGCCTGAAACATAATGACTGCTGGTACAGGGGTGCCATGGACACATACCACCCACTTGATATTGACATACATCTGTACAGCATCCCACTGCTCTGTCTGACATACATGCCATTTAAGGAAGGCCCAGCAGCAGTACCTCTGGCAAGTATCTGCACATAACATCCCACTGGTTAAGTACACTAAGCTGCTAGGCATGTAACAATGCACTGTGCAGGCTACAGGCAGACTGGCTCAACACTGGCCTACATCTCGTATGGGGAATGCACATGTACCTGCATATATAGCAGGCTCAACAGCCATGTCACAGCTCAGTGTAAGATACACCTGTGTGACAGTTCATAACCACAATCAATGTGAACACAGCCACAGCCACATATGGTAAGCTAGCTGAATATTACAGTATATGGACTATCTTTTCTACACCATCCTCATATGTGCCACTCACAGAATGACCCTACATATACTGTGCTGCTACACAGTTTGGTATGATTGCTGTCTGTGGTATGGCATATGTGTGTGTATGGCCCTACAAACATGTACAGCAAAAACAGTACTATACAGTGAGGCAGCATGTAACATCTGATAGAAGGGGAGCTAGAACAATGACATATACCAGTCTGTACACAGGCTGAAGTACATATTAACGATACACACACTGCCAACATTCACCATCACTACACATAACTCAGTACTGTACAAACATCCACAGAATGTCCAGCTTATGTCATGAAATATAACCACTACTGTACATGACATGTGTAGCAATCTGATATATCACCGGCTTGTTTTCAGATATGATGACAGTATTTATGGTGTACAGCACATATGCACCACTTCATGCACGCCATATGTACTAAGGTTGACAGAGGTGTGACTGACAGCACATACACAGGGCCAGTATAGACATGTTGCTGTGATAACCTCATATATTTTCCATTGTAACGGGGTTTGTTGCAACATCTGTCCTATGAGGGATATGAAGTCAGTAACTGTCCCGGCCTTCACCATCTACAGACTGCAATCCTCACACTACCTTCTGCATTCCACAGATTGATGCACTGTTGCTAACACATGAAACCGTAGGCACAACACTGCCCAATCTGCAGTTCACCTTGCAGATGGGGATTCCTCATATACATGGAACTGACATGGGAGGTGTTGCTACATGTACAACAGGCATATCCAGACAAACACTGTTAAACCAACATTACTCCAAATGCAATATAGCAGAACGTACAGTCTGTAGTCAGGTCAGACACATTCCCCTCCTGTTTTTTGCCCTCTTTCCACAGTGTATGTTGTTAGAGGTAAATCTCCAATCCATCTGGGATGCTGTTTACCAAACATCAGATCCAGTTCCTGCTCACCATGACTTAAAAGGCCCAACACCACCATGATGTTCCTAGGTATTGGAGTGTGTTTCCATGCAATTGGCTATGGGATTGTTACCACAGCTGTTCCACATGCAATCAGATAGGGGAGGGCTGCAATTCATGCAAAGGCAATCAGCTGGTCATGAGCATCACATAAAATACACATGCTGCTGCCTAAGCAAGGCAGGTGTGGGTCTCCACATCCACCAGCGAGGGAGTGGGGGAGGCAGGCAGAGGCAGATACATGTCAGGGAGGGGTGGGAAAGTAAAATTGAAGCATGTTTGTGTCACATATCTACCAGCACAAGGTATCAAACTCTCAACTATGCAGTTCTATCACAGTTCGATGTAGTTATTGGATGCACTACATGGGTTACCTGATGTGGAGCACTCAGAACATATATGTGAGTGTGAGTGACATCTGCAACAGGGATACGGTAGATATACAGTAGGAATCGTACACATGCCTGTCTGCATGAGCAGGTGCCAGCGTCAACACAGGCACACTCACACAGGAATGCACACACATTGACACACTTGGCAGGCCAGGAGTGCAACTCTGTCACTAGTGGGATTGCCACAACACATCAATGTGCAGGTATCACATGCACCACATGGGTAATACAGAGGCCGAATGGGCAAGGAATATGAAGAGATGTCAGACATCAGAAAGCATTCCTCAGTATGCCCTGGGGGGTTGTAGTGAGTGTGTATGTGGACATACGCAACATACAACACACACACACGAACACACAGGGTGCCAGTTCTGACATGCATGGGTGCATGTATACATGGGTGTGTGGTGGTTAACTTTGCCAGCAGGCTGTACAGGGGTAGGCAATGGCTATACCTTGGCATCAGGCCACGTGCCAATGGTCTGCATTGTAGCTCAGGCCTGTACTTACTGCATTTGCCCACACAGGTGGATATTGCATCCCCCATCCAGTCAGCTGGGTGACTCTTGTGCGTGGCCAATACTGTACACCACAAGCCATGTATGTGCTACTTAGTCCATGACATGGATGGTGTCTGGGTTGTGCACACCTCCCACATGCCTGTACAGTGACATGTGGAACTGTACCTGGGGTGTCTGGCCCATGTTATGAACACAGATTATCATCAGATGTGCCAGTCTTGCCCACCTGTGGCAGGAACTGGTAATGGGCAGCAGGTTTACCCTTCACCTACATTGACAGCATGCCAACAGCATTCCCTGATGTCAGTGTGATCTATCCATACAGGGCATGTTGTCAGGCATGGTATGTCCATTGTGAGTCACATGTGGAGGCCCACTGCTATCGCTGCATAGTTACTATCAGTGGCCAATATGCAGTGTACTATTCACATATTGGCTGTTGCATAGGCATGTGTGTGCGGATGACACATGGGTTGATTGTGCACTCTGAGGTAATAGTGGGGTTGTTAATGTCGATTGGCTGGCCTTGATGTCACATGTATGGATATGGCTTTGCACCCCAGCCTCCCAGCTCATTTACATCTGTTATCCCTGTATGGTTGACATTGTGATATATAGTAGGGCCACCATAAGCCACACACTCACCTCTACACAGGATACGAGTTTACACACACACACACACACACACACACACACACACACACACACACACACACACACACACACACACACACACACACACAAACACACACAGACCTTCCTGTCATGTCTGGAAGTTGAACCCCTACCTAACTAGTTTATTACACTACAGCACTAGCAGTTATAGTACACACCACATACATTACTGGAGTACTTTTTTTCCCAAAGATGTATTTCACAGTGACTGGCATCAGCAGGATTAAAAGAGTAGGGCATTTCACCTGTACTGCGTGTGACTAGCCTAGTATATTGCTCCCTTCACAGACAGTGAGACATGCACAAAACATCCAATACTGTCATGTGTGTATAGAACCCCTGACCAAGGCCTATATCACCCTACAGCATGGAGCAGTTATAGGTCGCATCACAGGGATTACAGGGAACTTTCTCCCCAAAGTTGTATTTCACAATGAATGACATCAGCAGGACTGGCAAAGTAGGGCATTTGAAATATACTGCGAGTGAGTAGCCTATGATGCATTGTTCCATACACAGACATTGAAACACACACAAAACATCCAGAACTGCCATGGGTGGTTATGGAACCCTACCACAGTTCTAAATCACACTACAGCAGTACACAGTTACAGGATGCGCTACAGACATTACTGGGCTATGACTTTCCCAGAGGTGTATTTGTAGGAGAGTGACATCAGCAGCCTTGCTAACATTGGGTATATGAATTTTAAGGAGTGTGTGTGACCTAAAAAATATTGTTCATCACTCAGTCAAATGGATTTGCACACACTTACCAAGTCTGGGGTCAGAGCACCTACCTAATTACTTTATCACACTACAGCAGTTACAGGACGTGCTACAGAGATTACTGGACTATGCTTTACCCAGAGGTATATTTCTAGGTGAGTGACATCAGCAGCCTTGCCAAAGTTGATATATGAATTGTGTGATGTGTGAGTGGTCTAAAATGGATTGCTCTCTACTCAGTCAGACACACACACACACACACACACACACACACACACACAAGCAAGGTCAGGGGTTAGAACACCTACCTAACTACTTTATCACACTACAGCAGTACGCAGTTACAGGACATGCTACGGAGACTACTGGGCTATGATTTCCCCAGAGGTGTATTTCTAGGTGAGTGACATCAGCAGCCTTGACACAGCTGAGTATATGTATTGTACGGGGTGTGAGCGGCCTAAAAAGCATTGCTTTCTATTCAGTCAGAAACACACAAGCACACAGTTGCCAGGTCTGCGGTTAGAACACCTGCCTAACTACTTTATCACACTACAGCTGTGCACAGTTACAGGACGCACTACATAGATTACTGGGCTATGATTTCCCCAGAGGTGTATTTCTAGGTGAGTAACATCAGCAGCCTTGCAAAAGTTGAGTATATGTATTGTACGAGGTGTGAGTGGCCTAAAAAGCATTGCTCTCTATTCAGTCAGACACACAGACAAGGTTGCCAAGTCTGGGATTAGAACACCTACCTAACTACTTTATCACACTGCAGCAGTACATAGTTACAGGACACTCTACGGAGAATATTGGGCTATGGTTTCCCCAGAGGTGTATTTCTAGGTGAGTGACATCAGCAGTCTTGCCAAAGTTGTGTATATGAACTGTACGGAGTGTGAGTAGCATAAAAAGCATTTCTCTCTACACAGTAAGAGACAGAGAGACACACACACAAACACACACTCACACAGTTGCCAAGTCTGGGGTTAGGACTACTACCTAACTAGTTTATCACTAAAACAGTACACAGTTATGGGACGCGCCATGGGGATTACTGAGCTACAGCTCTCCCAAAGGTGTATTTCACATTGGATGACCTCAGCAAGCTTGTCATGTTACTGCTATGGGGAGGGTGGTGTGTGCATGGGCAGTAACCCATTCATGTAGGGGTTGAAATGCCACATGCAGGCACACACGAGGTCATATGCCACAGGTATGTGTATACAGCTACTAGGTGACTACTTCCTTGTACAGTCATGTTGCACAGCTGGCACGTGCAGCATGCCATCATGCTGACAGATACTGGTGGCTAGTATCTTCAGTGAGTGACAACTGCACCTCATGCGTTTGGGCTCCTTTGGCTGTGTGCAGGGTGGGATAGGCCCAGATGGCACCTTGTCATGGTCACCCTCTTCCACACATCTATGTCCATCTACCTTTGGCTTATTATAGTGTGTTGTCCTTACATATATGTCTGTATTCCTATCAACTGTGTGTGCAAGGCAGGAGTGGTGCATACTGACATGTGTCTGCACTAAGAACTGCAACTGCCAGATATGTCTGGTCTACTGGTTTTTGCTGACATGGCCTTCATGTGTTTAAGTGTGTGAGCATGCCCAGTATGGCCATCTATGTTGCATGGGTGGATCAAGCCCAGGTAGTTTGTACTGCGGTGCTGACCTTTGTGTTGTACACCAACAGGTAGCATGCTGTGTCTGCAGGGTATACATCGGTCATTTGGCATTGACTTTTGCTACATTTCTGCATAGCGGGGAGGAGGGACACATGACTGTTTCTACATTTCTACACAGGGGTGGGGGGGCACACCTGACTGTTACTATAAGTGTAGGATGGTGGGGCACACCTTAAACTTTTACACATTTGCTAGGACTGTACTGGTATGTCAGGTACACCATTTCAGTCTGTAGTCTTACCTATTGTGCTGGCTAGAGGCATACCAGTGTACTACAGATCTTAGCTTTAACTACCTACATATTAATTTCTGACTTCCTAGCCTTCACAACTTACATCCAACTGGCTGGTTCACTGTAGTCTGTCTGTGTACGCCTGGGGGAGGGGTTACCCACAGGGCTCATTCAGAGGCCATAGTACAGCATTTGTTTGTGTTTGTCTACACCTATCCTGCTGGCTGTGACTATTGTTGGGTATGCACCCCCCCCAACTGGCATGTTTGAGTCATTACCTTGTGGGTGTCCCAGTACTATGGGTGGTGCTGCAGGGCTGCCTATGTCGGATGCACATAGTACACTCCCTATACATGGGTGAGCACAGGTAGTGTCATGTTTGGCATCTCTTTTACTGTATGTGCGAGTTAGAGAGAGGTGTCATTCTCTGGGTCCTTACTCTGTCAGTGCATGTGCTATGCGTTGCCTCTTTGCCAAAGCCAGGGCATACTGGGTATGCCTCCTTCTGCCTACTGGGGCATGCTCAGGTTGTTGCTCCTCCGAGTCACTCTGCCCCTGTGAAGTCCTGCCTCATGCTATTCCTGCTGCAGCTGTTTCTGCAGGATCATATTGTGTAGCATGGCACATACAAGGACAATTTGGATAGAAGTAGTTGGTGAGTACTGCAAGGATCCACCAGATGTGTCCAGGCACCGGAACCGTAACTTGAGCATCCCAAACACATGCTCTATTATGATACCTGTTTGTGCGTGTGCCTTATTATGGAGTTCTTGTTCAGGTGTGTGTGCATTTCTGATGGGTGTCATCAGCCATGGCTCTAGTGCGTATCCAGCATCCCCCACTACGTGACCATGTCGGATGTCCCCATTGGCAAATGTCTCGTACAGCTGCATCAGATGCCAGATGTGGGAATCGTGGTAGCTTCCAGGGCAGCCGGCACACACATTCATTATTATTCCCTGGGCATTGCACATGACCTGGCAGTTTATGGAGGGGAAGCCCTTGGGGTTGATGTAGACCCTACCCCACTCACCTGATGGTGCTTTCATGCATATATGAATGCAGTCGATTGCACCCACTACCTCAGGGTATTCTGCTATTTCGTGGAAGAGATGCATATTGCTGGCCAACGCCTCATGGGTGATGGGGAAATATATGTGCTCACTGACATGTGCTGACATGGCATCCAGGAACTGGTGGAGTACCTTGGATGCTGATGCCTGTGAAATCCCCATCGTATCCCCAGTTGGCCTTTGGGAGGTACCTGTAGCTAGTATTCTTAGGCCTACACATACCTTGGTATCCACTGGGATGGGTTTCCCTCTGTTAGTTCTGTGTGTCAGGTGTGGCCGGCACAGCTCAACAATTTGCTGTAGGAGGTCCCTGTCCACCCTATAGTGTTCCACTATCTCCAGCTCATGTAGCCCTTGGTAGGTTACCCTGGGTCTGTACACTCTTCTCCATCTCCTCACTGTGGGTTGCTCAGCAGCATTCACATCCTCACCACCCTCAGTCTCTAATACATGCTGGTTTATGATAGCAAAAGCAGCCCCTTACATTTTTTCGCTTGCTTTTGTTTTGTAAACTTTCCACATCTGTATACACCGGTAGTGCAGAATTTTGGGGAAAAACAAGGGGGAATGGTGTTTGCATAGTTTATAGTAGTGTGCTGGGCTGGTCTGCTGTCTGTGTAATTGGCTGATTCTGATACATTTCACCTGTCAGCTAAGGTAGTTCTCCTTGATTACCTTCCTACTGCTGTTTTCCCTTCCCATTGCCTCCCTGTTTAAGCCCGTGTGCGTGCCGCACAAACAAGAGTGCTCAAATGTGCACAGAGCTGCTTTCTCCTGGTTTAACTTCCTTTTTCTTCCTGTAATACCCAGTGTGTGGTGTGCAGACCTGCTTACACTTTGTAAAGAGTGCTCAGCAGGTTTAGACACACCCCTAGCTTAACTGTGTTAAGCAAAGAGCAATCCCGAGCCACAGGTCTCCAATCCACTTACAGTATGCCTGACACACACCCCCCATGATGTCACCTATATCCTAGTCTTGCACTCAGCTATTTATACTCTTACACTTTTGGGACCTGCCTCACACCCTGGGAATATCTGGGATTCACTAACCTTTCCCTCATTTGCATAGGATTGCCTGTTAATGCATAGTTACATGTCCCACACTGAGCCTTCCCCCCTTAGCAACCATTACTCACTGGCCAGGTTTTTTTCTGCCTGCCATTGACTTGCATGACAGAATACTTATTTTAGTTAGAATGCTTATTTTAGGTTTATTTTATGATTTTCCCCCCAATCCCATTTGTGTGCCGCTGCCCTATGCTTAAACAGGCGAGATCGGTGAAAAAATAAAAGTTGTTTATTTTATTTTTTAAACAATTTACAATGCCAATGGCCTTCTACTTGGCCATTGGCATGCTTCCTCAATGATATGCAGACTTTATTTGCAGCTGTCATAGCTCCGTTTTGTAGATTGCAGAAATGTACTCGGTTACTAACTGAGTACATTTCTGCACACTGCATTCGTCTTGTACGGACAGCTGCCAGCTTCCTCGATCACATATTACCCTCATTTGCATGCTTTTCACCTGCAAATGAGGGTAATTTGCATACAGGAGCTCAGTCCGTGCAGGATTAGTCTAAGAGCTTACGTGCACGTCCCAGGTGCTCGTTCCTGGATCGCACATCAGCCATATTGACAAAAATAGCTCTTTGACTAATCCTGCACATATTACAGGGCTTTGTAAATCTGGGGGAATGTTTCTTGAGTTTGTATTCTCATAATATTCCCTTAATAATAAGAAGACAACTTTACTTTGTGGCATACCTGTTAGATAATCTAGCACAACAGAGCTACTGTAGTTATATTCTGGGTTCTCTAGGGCTATAACTTACAAATCAGAACTAGATTATATTGAAAGTTATCATGAAACAAAAACAAAACTGTAGAGAACAAACAAAAATGCAACATGGTATACCAGACCTTCGAAATTTATTGTTCGCGCTTTCGGGTGTAACAATGTACGACCTACTTCAGACAAAAAACATGACAGAAAAAACTTTCTTGGTTTAAATAAACCACTAACAATGACTTCATCAGATCATCAATTCATAATTAAGGAAGCATTACTCTTAACTAAAACATATGTACATATATATATATATAGGTTCATAGGTTCATAGGTTGGTACTAGGCTATCGGCCCTAGGGCCTATGCAAGCCTAGCCATAACAATTCCCTGGATATTTCTTCCCACAATATTGACTTCTCTGGGCCCCTGTCTAGCAGGGCAACTGACATGATCCCCGGGGTGAATTTCCTTTCTCCCATCCAATCATCAAGGTTCCTTTTGAAGAGGACCAATGAGGCGCTCTGCTTGACATGTATGGGCAGTGTATTCCAGAGTATGGGGAGTCTCTGGGTCAGGAACCTATCCCTCCAGCATGTTTTGTTCATTGTGATGACAAGGTTTAGATCCCTGGAGCATGTGGCTCTGAGGGATTGGGATTTCTTTAAGTGGAGCATGTCCAACAGCTCAGGGTTTGACATGGCCTTGTATGTTAAGCAGAGATCGCCTCTGAGTAGATGATATGCCACAGCGTATAGCTGGAGTGTTTTTAGACAGTCAGCATATACCATCTGCTTTAGGCCTATGATTCTTTTTGTGAGGTATTTCTGTGGCCTTTTCAGCTGTTGCAGAGGTCTTGTGAGGTACATACCAAACGGGGCATTATACTCTATAATGGGTCTAATGAGGGATGAGTACAGTGGGACAATGACCTCCATTTTTCCTGGATGAAAAGCCCTTAGTGATGAGGTGTGCCACATAGAAGGATTTCCTGACTGTTGTGGCGACGTGGTTATTGAAAGTGAGACCACTGTCCACCTGAGTCCCTAAGTCTCTCATCACACTTTCAATATTTAGCATCCTGCCACCTATGTGGTAATTCATGGGTACATGTTTTTTTCCAAAGGGGCTAACTATACATTTCTTGGCATTAAGCTTTAGCCCATGGCTCTGGCACCAGGCATCTGTTTCTGTAAGTCCGTTTTGTAGAATATCCACATCATTTGGGGATTCAATAATGGCTCCCAGTTTGCAGTCATCTGCAAACTTTGTTAGCCAGAGTCCATTAGTGTTGGCCTGTACTTCAGAGAAGTAGATGCCAAACAAGAGTGGTCCCAGGATTGAACCCTGAGGTACTCCACTTGTCACTTGTCTGGAGCTGGATTTGGAGTTGGCTTCTTTTACAGTCTGGGTTCTGTCAGTAAGCCAGTTGGCAACCCATCAAGTGACATAGGGATTTATGCCCAGCTTAGTAAGTTTATCTATGATTCCAGAGTGGGGGATGGTGTTGAAATTTAACATTCAATATTTTTAACCTTTTAATCTTTTTACCTGGCCATGATTTTGTGGTATCAGTAAGTTTTTTAATAATTGTAAATTAAATGAATTTTTTATTTAAAAAGATTTCAAAGAATTTAAGCTTTCCACAGGAAATCCCTATATGGTGCTGGCATTTTTAATTGCTTAATAGGGCATTTAATTATTGAATCATGTGATTAATTGTAATTGTTTAGAGTATTTAAGAGCTCCATGAAACTGCAGTTTGTACTCTGTTTCATCGGAAGAAGTTTCTTAAACGAAAACGCAGTGGAATTTATCAGCATTTATGCCCTTTGTGTTGCTGCTTTTGCTGGGACTTTGTCTTACTGCATGGTGTTTTAATTTGCTGTGGTGGACCATTAAAATAAATTTATTTATTTCCAAGAAGAACGGAGGTCGCCTTATTTCCTCTACAAGTATATTCCTTTTTGGTGAAGTACTGTGTTTATATACTTGTCTCCTTTTTTCTGTATTTACGTGTTGATTATGGAGAACGAGGAGGGCACCGGTACTCAGGAAGAGGGCGTTGCTCGCACGAGTAGGTCGGACAAGATTGACAGGCTTTCCGACCAATTAACCCAACTTCTTGAGCTAATGACGAGAGAGAACGTAGGTCCACCATTGGGTTCTTCCTTTCCTTTCCCCTGTAACCAGGAAGCGCGTTTAACTAGAACTGGCGTGATGACCACAAGAACGGACGACATAGGTTCTCTAATTATTGAAGGTAATGCTAAAAAGCGGAAAGCGAGTGATTTGGATATTCCTAGCATATTTTTACCTGAGAGCGAGAGCACAGAGTGCATAAGAACTGGCGTGAGTGGCATGAGGAACACCGGAGCGAGACACAAGGATGTGAGGACTGCTGGATATGATTTTAGAGACGCTGCTGTGGGTGTTCGTTTATCAAGAGCGCCTAATGAACATTTGGTAAATAACAAAGACATTCAAACAACTGATTTTTCTAAAGTGTATAATTCTAAATTTAGTTTTAGTGTAAGAAATGTACCGGAAATGAGGTCAAATGATGTATGTTCATCTTATGATACTAACCTCAATGTGTTGAATGATTGTTTATTTAAGTTAAAAAATCTTGAACTTGAGAATACCTATTTAAATGAATGCTTAAACTTGAAAATAGTGCCTAAGGGCTTAAGGGTGTGTAAATACCCAAATAAAGTTAAAGTTGGTAGTGATTTCCATAATGAATTGGTTGGAATATTTGATGATTGTGGCTTTGCCATTTTAAAGGCTATAATCAAGGAAAATGATAGAGTGATGGTAGGACTGCATAAAAAGGTGGATGATGTCAACAATTTAATAATTAATGACTTACTGTTTACAGTAGAGGCTAGTAAAATGAGCTATTTCTCGACGCTTAGTAGTATCGAGAAGAGTATTGGTTCTATCTTTCAAAGAAAATGTAGGAAATTGGAGAGAGATTTGAATGAATATAAAGAAAATATTCATTATCCCAAACCAAGAGGCACCTCTTTCCCTAGGGAAGGGTGGGGGGCTCCAAACAAGGAATTAGATGGTTTGGAAAATGAAACAGCTGAATATGTTAGGGACGATAGTGAGTATGAGCCATTCCCACCCCTTAGAAGGTCAGAAAGGATTAGGAATAATTATGAAAGGAATTACCAGCCAAACTACCAAAATAATTCCCAAAAAAACTACTACCAAGGGGTGAAGGGACCTGTAAACAACAACAACAAATACAGGAGGTTTTAGATACCCAATTGAATCACCCTGAACAGTCGAAGCATAATAATGGCATCACCAAGAATGGACAGGTATGGACTAAAGATGACTACACCATTTATAATTACACTAATTTGGAAATAAATAATACTTTTTTCAATTTATTTATGAAGGGGTTTAAATTTGTACCAAATGGGAAAGCAGACATTAGTAAAGTTTTGATTGACCTGAAACTATTCCTTAGAAAGAAGAACTTGGAACTTTTGTTTCAAGACAATGAGGGGGATGGATTGAATGGTGAGTCCCTGAGGAGAAGAAGTATATTTAACCCCCCTCTGAACCCACAGCTCAAGAATTTTGAGAATTTAATGGAAAGGAAGATTAGAAGTGGGGTTCATAGGAATTGGGTAGCACCAAACCTTACACAGGAAGAGACAACATTACTATACAACCTATCTAAGGACCCAACCCTAAGAGTGATTAAACCAGATAAGGGGGGAGGGACAGTGATAATGGAACAGACATTGTATAAGACAAAAATGTTGGAAATATTACATAATGAGGACAGGTATGAACGTGCCTCCTTGAATGAGATAAATATAGGGAATAAAAAGATATGGCTAACCTTGAATGATTTATTACTCGAAGGAAGTATTGATTTGGATTTGTATAAGTATCTTAATGTCCCTAAACCCCGAGTACCCACAATTTTTGGGGTGCCAAAGACCCATAAGGATGTTAGTAACCCACCATTGAGACCTATTGTAGCTTCCGAAAGGTCAGTGACGGCACCCCTCGCAAAATGGTTGGATGATAAATTAAAAGCGGTGGTGAAGGAAAGTTCTGGGATAGTAAAAGACTCTTGGGATTTACTGAAAAATTTGAATAAGGATACTTTTGATGAGAATATTATATTCATAACAATGGATATAGTGGATTTATTTTCTTCCATCCCCCTTGTGGAAGGTTTAGAATGGTTTGAGGAGGGACTGTTGAATTATGGTAAATTTACAAATAATGAGTTTAGGCTGATCCTGACTTTGATGGAATTAGTCGTAAGTAACAATTTCTTGTTTTTTGATGGCGAATTTTTCAAGCAGAAGCAAGGGATAGCGATGGGGGCCAGGTGTGCCCCCATTTATTCCAATATAATAATGGCAGCTTGGGAGAACAAATTTGTCATCAACTCGCCCTATAGAAAGTACTGGAAACTATACAAAAGATATCTAGATGATATGGTTTTCCTATGGGTAGGTACTGACACAGAATTCACAACATTTTATGAATATTTAAGCCATACAACTGCTTTTTTGAAGTTTACTTATGTCAAAGACCCAAATTGTTTAAGATATCTTGATATTTTTATTGGGAAAGGACAAGAGAATTTTTATTCCAGAGTGTATAGAAAGCAATCTTATTCAAATTCGTTTCTGGCCTTTGATAGTGCACATCCACACTATCAAAAGAAAGGGATCATAAAGGGCCAGTATGTGAGGGGGAGCCGGATGTGCTCTAGAGATGAGGACTTTGAGGCAGAATGTGAGATGTTGACGGGGATGTTCTTAGCTAGAGGCTATCCCCCTTACTTGGTTAAAGAAATTGAGAAAGAAGTCAAGACAAAAAGAGTCAACAAATTCAAGCCTATATTAGGTGATATGAATTGGCAGATAGACAAAAATAAGGAAACTAACAATGAAAGTGGTAATTTTGTGATGGATTTTAGTGGAGAAGCATATAAAATCAGTAAAATGGTCGAAAATGAATGGAACTATTTTGGTGAATTCTCGGACTTAAAGGGAATTTTCAATAAACCATTTAAATGTACCTTTAGAAAAGGGAAAAGTATAAAAAATGTACTAGAAAGGAAAAAACCAAGTGAGACTACTAGGGAATGTAGGGTTGGTACCCATAAGTGTGGTAGATGCAATCAGTGCCCGTATGTCGCAACAAGGGACACAGTTTACATCAAGAGTAGGGACATCTTAATTACTAGTAAACACTTTGCTAATTGCCAAACGAAGGGCATAGTATATTTAGCTACATGCACCAAGTGTGAGGCATTTTATGTTGGTAAATCCGAAAGAAAGCTAAGAAATAGGATTTACGAACATTGTTATGATATTAAAAATCAAAATTGTAATAATGCCTTGTACAGACATTTATTAAATCGCAATCAGGCTACCTATACATTCTATGTGTTAGATGTGGTAGAGATGGACCCGAGGGGTGGCCCATGGCAAACCTGGATCGAACATAAGGAATTGGTCTGGCAATTGGCCTTAGAAGGGAATAAATCCCCAGGTCTAAATGAGACCATCTCTATAACCCCAGTCCTGAAGATGAGAGCTGGTAAACTATAACAAATTACAATCCTAGTTTTTTGTATAGGGACTAATGGTTGGATTTTTAGCACAATAGAATTTTTTTACTTGCCATTTAATTATATTTAACCCTCTTCATCTATTTGCACATGGAATAAACCATCACAATACATTTTTTTTTTTTTTTTTTTTTTTTTTTTTTAATTTTTAAAAGGAAAATCATTCTGGATTAAAAGCTTTATGAATTATATTTTGTATGAGAGTGTAATAACAAATTGTGACCCCCAGATGGCAACATCAGTATTGGAATTTCTTTAACAGTTGTTTGAATTAAGATATGTATAATTGTTCTTAAATATGTACAACAAGTGTCCTGGGCTGTGTTTTTAACATTTTTAACATTCAATATTTTTAACCTTTTAATCTTTTTACCTGGCCATGATTTTGTGGTATCAGTAAGTTTTTTAATAATTGTAAATTAAATGAATTTTTTATTTAAAAAGATTTCAAAGAATTTAAGCTTTCCACAGGAAATCCCTATATGGTGCTGGCATTTTTAATTGCTTAATAGGGCATTTAATTATTGAATCATGTGATTAATTGTAATTGTTTAGAGTATTTAAGAGCTCCATGAAACTGCAGTTTGTACTCTGTTTCATCGGAAGAAGTTTCTTAAACGAAAACGCAGTGGAATTTATCAGCGTTTATGCCCTTTGTGCTGCTGCTTTTGCTGGGACTTTGTCTTACTGCATGGTGTTTTAATTTGCTGTGGTGGACCATTAAAATAAATTTATTTATTTCCAAGAAGAACGGAGGTCGCCTTATTTCCTCTACAAGTATATTCCTTTTTAGTGAAGTACTGTGTTTATATACTTGTCTCCTTCTTTCTGTATGTACTCCACTTGTCACTTGTCTGGAGCTGGATTTGGAGTTGGCTTCTTTTACAGTCTGGGTTCTGTCAGTAAGCCAGTTGGCAATCCATCAAGTGACGTAGGGATTTATGCCCAGCTTAGTAAGTTTATCTATGATTCCAGAGTGGGGGATGGTGTCGAAGGCCTTGCCGAGGTCCAGATAGGCTGTGTGGACCACCTTACCCTCGTCCATAGCTCTGGAGACTGATTCAAAGAAGTCAAACAGATTCAGGAGACAAGATTGGCCCTTCACAAATCCAAACTGGGTGGGGTCCAGTATTTGAAGTTTGCCAATGTCTTTGTTTATAAGTTCCATGATAATGCGTTCCATGCCCTTGCAGATCAGACTTGTCAGACTGATGGGACGGTAGTTCCTGGGATCTAAGACGGATCCTCCCTTGTGGAGCGGGATAACTGTAGCTGTGCACCACTCAGTGGGCATGAAGCCTGAGGTGAGGCTATGATTAAATATGACACTTAGGTGAGGTGCCAGTTTGTTTTGTAGTTCATGTAGTACACAGCCTGGGATGTCATCTGGTCCCATGGATGCTGCATTCTTAGCTTTGGAGAGTGCGGTTTCTACCTGTGTGGCTGTGATTATCGGAATTTGGCAATCTTTTGGTATTGAGATGGGCCCTTTAGGGGGTGAAAGGGGGGGTGACGTTGGCACTAAATTGATCTGCCAGGATGTTGGCAATATCCTTGGGATCAGTATATTTAATGCCATTCTGTTGTAGCTTAGAGCAGATCTGAGCATTGCCATTTAGATTCTTGATATAACTATAGAATGCCTTGTGGTTGTCTTTGGAATCTTTGGCAATTTTATTTTTGTAACTAGCTTTTGAGGATTTTATGAGGGATCTCAGCTTCTTACTGAGGCTGGTGAGGGAGTATTTTGCATCCTGGGATTTTCCTCTTTTCTGCAACAGTTTCTTCCTTCTGTTGTATAGTTTGTTTAAAGCAGGGGACCACCAGATTGACTTCATTTTTTTTTGGAGAAGAGCATCTTGGTTCTATTTGGGATGGCACAATTCATGCACGAGTGGATGTGGTCATACAGTGCCTTAGTGTAGGATTGTGCAGTCGAACTTCCAGATCCCATCTGCGTGGGTGTTGTGAAGTTTGTCACTTCTGACTTCAGTAGTATGAAGTTGGCTTTGGAGAAGTTTTTTAAGGAGGTTTCCTTACTGGGGGGTGGGGGTAGGATGTGGATGTCAAAGATGATTTGCTTATGGTCAGACCTGACCAATGAGGGTGTCACCACTGGTGTGGAGCATCTATCTCCCATGTTGGTAATGACCAGGTCTAGGATATTGGCTCCCCTGGTGAGACAATGGATTAGTTGATCCAGGGAATTGGAATTTAACTCCAAGAACCGTTGGGAAAAGGAGTTGGTACCCGAGTAGTTTTCCCAATTAATTGCAGGGTTGTTGAAATCACCTAGTATTAGGGTGTTTGGTTGTATCTTAATATTTTCCAGTATGTTTAGAAAGGTGTAGCGAGAATCTTGGGGTATGGTGGGGGATCTGTAGCAAGCTACAATTTGGATTACAGTCTTACCTAGTGTTAGTTGCACCTGGAGAATTTCAGATGCATTGCGTTGGGCAACCAGCCTGGAGGTGTGAATATCCTTGGTGAATATGGACACTCCTCCACCTTTAGTGTTTCGGTCTTGATTTCATGGCCGAAAAGTGTGATAAGAATTGTAGCCTGGTATTGCAGGGGTGCTCTCTGGAGCCTTGAACCTTAAAAATTGTATTGAGAGAGACCTACATATATATATGCATATATTGTTATGTTTATATAAATAAACAACCTCTCTAAAACATATAAAAATGCAAAATCTTAAACCTGTCTCCAAGACAAAGTAAAAAAAGTGAATTGTTAACAAGTTAACATCTTTCCAAAGATTTTAATCTTAATAAACATTTTAAGGAACATGACTCATTTAAACCTGGGTACATATAAGCATCGGATAGGACTTGCCACCATAATTATCTCTGCTCCAATAACAATTGCCATGGCCCACATTTAATGCTTTCTTTAACCTGCTCTACCACAAGAAATAAGAAGGAATCCCCAGGAAATTCAATTGCATGCTTTGGTAGTGCATTATTACAGTCTTGCTTATGTATGCTGTACTGATGTTCATAAATTTGTTGCTTCAATTGTCTTTCGATTTTTCCTATATAAAACCGTGGACAGCTTTGTCACTCAGCTAAATAAACCACTCCTGGGCTGTTGCAATTATATCTACCACTAATGGAATACGTAAAAAATTCTTATTGTAAACCTGAAGTTCTAATAAACTTACAATAATTGCAACATCCACAGTTTACCATATCCCCAGTTCTATGATTACTATGTAAGTCTCTCTCAATACAAATTTTAAGATTAAAACCTCTTTTATAAATTATTTTAGGTGCTTCTGAGACTTTGTCTCTAATTTGGGCATCATCAATAAGCACAGACCAGTTTTTACATAAAATATTCACTATTTGTTTTGCATCAAGGGAAAATGAAGTACTGTAAGTTAATGCAAAGTTAACATCATTTTTATTAGTTTGAACACTGTTAGGTGATGTTACATTGTCTAGTCCTTCCTCTTCTGCCTGTGTAAGACTGCACAACATAGGTCTAAACCAACCTGATATATGCTTGTGGGTAACCTCAGATATCAATTCATCAATTAATTTTACTGGATATCCATGAGCTAGGAACATTTATTTAAGCAAGACATTAATCTGAAAAACCTTGTTTTAGTGTGGTAATATGGGCTGCCCGTACAAGTTGTCTCTTTACAACACATCGCTTTTGGTAGTATGGATGAGTACTTTCAAAATGTAAAAAACAGTTTCAGTATGTAGGTTTGCAATATATTCTTGCAGTGTAACATTGATTAACCCTGGCTTTAGTTAATAACACATCCAAAAATACTATAAACTCACTATTAAATTTAAATGTGAATTTCAAAAAGCTGGTCATCTCTGACAGTATCTGAACAAATTCGGAAGCATGAGTTTCATCACCATTAAACACAGCAAATATATCATCTAGATAGCATGTATACCATACAACATGCTGTTTAAAATAGTCATGGCAAAATAACATTTAATTTTCACAGTATGCCATGACACAATTAGCAAAGCTCTCCCCACAGGGGGAATCCATAGCTATCCATGATTTTTGAAGGTATATATTGCCCCTAAAAAAGATGTAATTATTAGTCAGAATCTATAAGATATTCAATCAGGTTTATTTCCTCACCTAAAACACATAACTTATCTAAGAATTCTCGGGTCCACATAAATCCTAAAGTTTGCGGGATAACTGTATATAGATCCTGGACATCTATAGTTAAAAAGTTGTATTCAGCATTGAAGTTCAGGTCACTGATGTTTTTAAAGAAATCCCACGAGTCACGGCAAATTTGTGACTGACCCTTAAGGTGTTTATTCGATTTAGCATCAACTATTTTAGCATATCCATATGTGATACTATTACGGCCATCAACAATAGGCCAAAATGGTGGGTTATCTAAGTTCTTATGTAACTTAGGGAGCCCAAATATGGTGGGTGTAACTGGGGATGGTATAGTCAGGTAGTTATATGTATCTATACCTACCATACAATCAATAAATAGGTCATTTAATAATGCCCTAATATGTTGCTAAGCTCCATGAAGTTGGTTAACAGATGCTTCATCATAATTTTCAGAGCTCAAGATATTTAACATTCTATTAGAATAATCTTCTTCAGTCATTAACACCATGCCACCACCTTTATCTGGCTTGAGAATCTTAATATTAAAATTTCTCAAAAAATCAAGAGCATTCAGCTGGTTCTCTAACATAGTATTCTTAAAGACTCTATTGTTGCAAAGTTGTCCCTGCATAACATTACTCAAGTCAAGTTCACACAGTTTTTCAAACAACAACAGTGAGTTGTGAAGGGGGGTTAAATATACTATAAATATGAGGGTTAGCAATAGGATTAATGGTATTGCCTAATAATATGCTTAAATTCAATTTACGAACAAACAGCTTTAAGTCTAACAAGGTATTAGCAAGGTTCATATGCTTGGGAGGCACAAACAACAGTCCCATAGTGAAAATGTCAATAACTTCATTAGGTACATCAAACTCAATGAAATTATAGATTTTAAAGTCATCTGTTTGTTTTAATAGAATTCAAAAGTAGAGTGAATCACCACCAGTAGCAGTAGAACTTAATAGAGGAACAGATATCATATCCAGTGTCTTTTGTTCTTGTTATGATGACAAGTGTTGTTGGAGCCGCCCGATCTCAGTTTGTTCACATTCTGGCAGTTCTGAAAACCCAAAGTGTGGGAATCATGAGAATTACTCCCTTGTTGGTTTAAAATGCGTTGACTGTGTCTAGGAGAAAGAGCAGTTGCAGATTATGGTGTATTCAGTGCCTGAGTGTCAGCTACTGGACCGGAAAGGGCCGATACTTCACTGGAATTCCTTTGTAAGCTGTTCAGCGAATCAGATTCAACAAAAGAATGATTGACAGTGGCACCAGCTAAAGGGGGAGGGGGGAGGCTGTGCCATTGTTATAGTCCCTCTGGTCAGGCTCAAGTTTTTTATTTTTCACAATCTTTAGTTTATGCATTGTCTGCTCAATACTGGTATAAATACAGATGTAGTCGTATTCATATCTAAGAAAATCAGTATCCTTCTTAATATTTCTTTCTAGGTCCATTAATTCATTCTTTAATGCATCCAACTGCAGGGAATAGTGAGTAATAAGCAAAATAAGAAACTCACATCCCTGCCTGTCAGAGATTAAGTAATTCTTTATGAAAAGATGAATTATGAACCAGTCCAGAGGGAAAATTCCACTGTCTTAGCCCCTTTGGTATATGTGACTGGGAAACATTTTCACGTAAATAAATGATTTCAAGTTTCAATTTCTTGTATTTGAACAGTTTCTGATCAAATTGCTGTAGTTTTTCAATAATACTCTCAACAGTAGATTGGTTATTAGTGTGCATGTTATTATTTAATACTGCAGCAGTATAAGTAAGGTGAATAGTTGAATTCAAACAGTCCATGACAGAGGGTAAAGTACTAGGGTCTATATCACTCCACACCAGTGGTCACCCCCCCCATTGGTCAGGTTTGACCATAAGCAAATCAGCCTTGACATCCACATCCCACCCCACCACCCAGTAAGGAAACCTCTGTAAAAAACTTCTCCAAAGCCAACTTAATGCTACTTAAGTCAGAAGTGACAAACGTCATGGCACCCATGCAGACGGGACTGCTGAATCCTACACTAAGGCACTGTATGAGCACATCCACTTGTGCATGAATCGTGCCATCCCATATAGAACCAAGACGCTCTCCTCTAAAAAAAGGAAGCAAATCTGATGGTCCCCTGCCATAATCAAACTATACAACAGAAGGAAGAAACTGTTGCAGAAAAGTGGAAAATCCCAGGATGCAAAAAACTCCCTTACCAGCCTCAGTAAGAAGCTGATATCCCTCATAAAATCCTCCAAAGCTAGTTGCAAAAATAAAATTGCCAAAGATTCCAAAGACAACCACAAGGCATTCTATAGTTATGTCAAGAATCTAAATGGCAATGCTCAGATCTGCCCTGAGCTACAACAGAATGGCATTAAATATACTGATCCCAAGGATATTGCCAATATCCTGGCAGATCGATTTAGTGCCAACTTCACCCCCCCCTCACCCGCTAAAGACCCCATCTCAATACCAAAAGATTGCCAAATTCCGGTAATCATGGCCACTGCACTCTCCAAAGCTAAGAATACAGCATCTATTGGACCAGATGACATCCTGGGCTGTGTTCTACATGAACTACAAAATGAACTGACACCTCACCTAAGTGTCATGTTTAATCATAGCCTCACCTCAAGTTTCATGCCCACTGAGTGCCACACAGCTACAGTTATCCCACACCACAAGAGGGGATCCACCTTGGATCCCGGGAACTACCGTCCCATCAGTCTGACAAGTCTGATCTGCAAGGGCATGGAATGCATTATCATGGAACTTATAAACAAAGACATTGGCAACCTTCAAACACTGGACCCCACCCAGTTTGGATTCGTGAAGGGCCGATCTTGTCTCCTGAACCTGATTGCCTTCTTTGAATCAGCGTCCAGAGCTATGGACGAGGGTAAGGCAGTCCACACAACCTATCTGGACCTCGACAAGGCCTTTGACACCATCCCCCACTCTGGACTCATATATAACCTTACTAAGCTGGGCATAAATCCCTACGTCACTCGATGGCTTGCCAGAATCCAGACTGTAAAAGAAGCCAACTCCAAATTCAGCTCCAGACAAGTGACAAGTGGAGTACCTCAGGGTTCAGTCCTGCGACCGCTCTTGCTTGGCATCTACTTCCTTACTTCTACTCTCAGATGACTGCAAACTGGGAGCCATTACTGAATACCCAAATGATGTGGATATTCTACAAAAGGGCCTTACAGAAACAGATGCTTGGTGCCAGAGCCATGGGTTCAAGCTTAATGCCAAGAAATGTATAGTTATCCTCTTTGGGAAAAAACATGTACCCATGAATTACCACATAGGTGGCAGTACACTAAACACAGAAAGTGTGATGAGAGACTTAGGGACACAGGTGGACAGTGGTCTCACCTATGATAACCACATCACCACAACAGTCAGGAAATCCTTCTATGTGGCACACCTCATCACTAAGTGCTTTTCATCCAGAAAAAAGGAGGTCATTGTTACACTGTACTCAGCCCTCATTAGACTCATTATAGAGTACAACGCCCCAATTGGTATGTACCTCACAAGACATGTGCAACAGCTGAAAAGGCTGCAGAAATACCTCACTAAAAGAATCACAAGCCTATGCAGATGCCCTATGCTGACCATCTAAAAAAACTCCAGCTATACTCTGTGGCATATCATCTACTCAGAGGTGATTTCTGCTTAACATACAAGGCCATGTCAAACCCTGAGCTGTTGGACATGCTCCACTTAAAGAAATCTCAAGCTGTCAGAGCCACACACTCCAGGGATCTAAACCTTGTCATCACAATGAACAAAACATGCTGGAGGGATAGGTTATTGACCCAGAGACTCCCCATACTCTGAAATAGACTGCTATACTTGTCAAGCAGAGTGCCTCCTTGGCCCTCTTCAAAAGGAACCTTGACGATTGGATGGGAGATAGGAAATTCACCCCAGGATCACATCAGTCACCCTGCTAGACAGGGGTCCAGAGAAGTAAATATTGTGGGAAGAAATATCCGGGGAATTGTTTGACTAGGCTTGTATAGGCCCTAGGGCCGATAGCCCAGTACCAACTTATGAACCTATGAACCTATGAACCCTGAACTTGAATTTCTTCTTGGTGCCTAATAGTTAATGGAGCAGAAACATTAGGCAATCTGGTAGTAACAGTTAAAGGAAGAGGTTTAGGAGAAATATTAGATAAAGTCAAGTTACCCCTAGTTTCTGAAACAGCAGGTTCTGCCATCTGAGATGTTGTGTGTCAGAAGTTCTTAAGCCTTAGTGATAGCTCATCCATATGAGAAGCCAGGTTTTGGATTAGTAGTGTCAGGTTCCCAATAGTGCTTGTTCCATCTTCAGATTGAAAATGTGCCTTGTCCTGAGAGAACAGAAGTTGTGAGTCTGGATCCAAACCACTTGCCATGTTAAAACCAATATCATAAAACAAAAACCACACTGCAGAGAACAAACAAAAAGGCAACGTGGTATACTAGACCTCCAAATTTATTGTTAGTGGTTTCAGGCGTAAGAATGTATGACCTTCTTCCGACAAAAAACATGAAAGAAAAAAACTCTCTTGGTTTAAATAAACCATCAACAGTGACATCATCAAATCATAAATTCATAATTAAAGAAACATTACACATAACTAAAACATACCCCCGGATTCACAAAAGCCTGCACGGAGTGCAAGATTAGTGCAGGAGCCCACACAGGCAATATGTCTGCTGTACAATCCAGGAACAGCCTGCAGAGGTGTGCATGAGTGCTCCTGCACTAATCTTGCACAGACTCAGTCCTGGTATGCAAATCACCCAATTTGCAGGTGAAATCCATGCAGATGAGGTGATTTTGCAATCCAGGAAGCTTGCAACAGTCTGTGCAAGACTAGTGCTATCCGCAGAAATGTACTCGGTTAGTAACCAAGTACATTGCTGCAAAATCCAAAACGGAGCTATGACAGCTCCAAATAAAGGCTGCATATTATTGAGGAAGCATGCCAATGGCCAAGTATAAGGCCATTGGCATTGCAAACCATCCAAAAAAAAATCAACTATTTTTTTTCGCCGATCTCAGTTGTTTAAGCATAGGGCAGTGGTGCACAAATGGGATCCGGGGGAAAATAAGAAAATAAACCTAAAATAAGCATTTTAACTAAAATCAGTATTCTGCTATACAAGTCAAGGGCAGGCAGAAGACAACCTGGCCAGTAAGTAGTGGTTGCTAAGGGGGGAGGCTCAGTGTGAGATATGTAACTATGCATTAGCAGGCAATCCTATGAAAATGAGGGGAAGGATAGTGAATCCCAGTTTTCCAGAGCATGTGAGGCAGGTCCCAAGAGTGTAAGAGTATGAATAGCTGGGTGCAAGACTAGGAGGTAGGAGACATCATGGGTGTGAATGTCAGGCATACTGTAAGCGGATTGGAAACCTGTGGCTTGGGTTTGCTCTTAGCTTAGCACAGCTAAGCAAGGAGGTGTGTCTAAACCTGCCCAGCACTCTTTACAAAGTGTAAGCGGGTGTTACAGGAAGAAAAAAGAAGTTAAACCAGAAAATAGCAGCAGTGTGCACATTTGAGCACTCTGCGTGATGCGCACACGGGCTTAAACAGGGAGGCAATGGGAAGGGAAAACAACAGTAGGAAGGCATTCAAGGAGAACTAGCATAGCTGGCAGGTGAAATGTATCAGAATCTTCTAATTACACAGGCAGCATACCAGCCCAGCCCAACCCAGAACACTACTAGAAACTAAGCTATACGAATGGGGAAATTTTAACAAACAAACCTAAAAAATGAGAAGAGCTGCAGCAGGCAACATAGAACAACATGTGCAAGAGGCTGGGGATGGTGAGGATGTAAATGCTGCCGAACAACCCACAGTGAGGAGACGGAGAAGAGTGTACAGACCCAGGGTAACCTACCAGGGGCTACATGAGCTGGGGATAGTAGAGCACTATAGGGTGGACAGAGACCTCCACCAGCAAATTGTTGAGCTGTGCTGGCCACAACTGATACACCAAACTGACCAAGGAAACCCATCACAGTGGATACCAAGGTATGTGTAGGCCTAGGTATACTAGCCACAGGTACCTCCCAAAGCACAACTGGGGATATCATGGGGATCTCACAGGCATCAGCATCCAGAATATTCCACCAGTTCCTGGATGCCATGTCAGCACATGCCAGTGAGCATGTATATTTCCTCAATACCCGTGAAGTGTTTACCAGCAATAGGCGTCTCGTCCACCAAATAGCAGAATACCCTGGGGTAGTGGGTGCTATAGACTGCACTCACATATGTATCAAAGCACCACCCGGTGAGCAGGGTAGGGCCTACATCAACCACAGGGGCATCCCCTCCATCAACTGCCAGGTTGTATGTGATGCCAGGGCATTTTAATGAATGTGTGTGCTGGCTGCCCTGGAAGCTATGACAATTCCCACATATGGCATCTGATGCAGCTGTACCAGAGATTTGCCAATGGTGACATCCTCCACGATCACCTAGTGGGGGATGCTGGGTACACACTGGAGCCGTGGCTGATGACACTCATCAGAAATGCACACACACCTGAACAACAACACCATAATGGGGCAAATGCACAGGCCAGACATATAATAGAGCTTGTGTTTGGGATGCTCAGGTCACAGTTCCCATGTCTGGACACATCCGGTTGAGCCTTGCAGTATTCACCAGTTACATGTTCCCAAATTGTTATGGTATGTGTTATGCTACACAATATGATCCTGTGGAAACAGCTGCAGCAGGAACAGCATGGGGCAAGGCCACACAGACCCCCACCAATGCCAAGTCCTGCACAGGCACAGAGTGATCCAGAGGAGGAACAACCTGAGCCTGCCCCAGTAGGCAGAAGGAGGCATGCCCAGTATGCCCTGATCTTGGCAAAGAGGCAATGCATAGCACATGCACTGAAACAGTAGGGACCCAGGGAATGACACCTCTCTCTGATTCACACATACAGTAAAAGGGATGCCAAATATGACACTACCTGTGCTTAACCATGTATAGGGAGTGTACTATGTGCATCCAATATAGGCAGCCCTCCAGCACCATCCGCAAGTCTGGCACACCCTCATGGTAAGTCAGTCAACCTACCAATTGCCAAATGGAGAAGAATGTGTTGTTACCTGTAGCTATGGTATGGATGTGAGCATGCAAGGGAATTGGGTGGCTGAATACTATGGCAGCAGACAGTAGACACCCATAGTTGCACCATGACATATGTAACACATACTGGAGTCAACATAGTAGCCAGCACTGCACAGGGTGAAAAAAACCCACTGCAGGAAATGTGCTGAGTGACATGTATCTCCATATGACACACATGCCAGTCAGGATATTTCACATACCCAACAACAGTCTCAGCCAGCAGGACAGGTGTAGGCAAACCCAAACATAGCCTGTGCCATGGCCCCAGAATGATGGCTATGGTTAACCTCCCCCCCAGGCCTACACAGACAGACCACAGCAGGGCAGGCAGTGGGATGTAAGTTCTGAAAGGTAGGAAGTCAGACAATAATATTTAGGCAACCAAAGCGATGATCTGTAGTACACTGGTATGCCTCTACCTGACATACCAGTACAGTCATAGCAAATGTGTACAAGGTTCACATGTGCCCCCCACATCCTACATAGTAAAGTAATAACAGTCAGATGTGCCCCACCAACCTCATGTAGAAATGTATAAATAGTCTGGTGTGCCCCCCATCCTACATAGTAATGTGATAACAGTAAGCTGTGCCCTCCTGACCCTGTGTAGAAATGTAGAAATAGTCAGGTGTGCCCCCCCCCTGCTATGCAGGAATGTAGTAGCAGTCAAAGCCAAATGATCGATGGATACCCTGCGGAGACAGCATGCTACCTGTCAGTGTACAGCACAAAGGTCAGCACTGCAGCACAAACTATCTGGACATGATCTACACATTCAGTACAGATGGCCATACTGGGCATGCTCACACACTTAGAGAAATGAAGGCAATGTCAGTCAACAACATACTGAAAGGTCATACTGGGCATGCTCACACACTTAAACCCATTAAGGCCATGACTGCAAACACCAGTGGATCAGACATATCTGGCAGTTGCAGTTGTTAGTGCAGACACTTGTCAGTATGTACCACTCATGGCTTGCACACACAGTGGATAGGAATACAGACATATATGTCAGGACAACACACTATAATAAGCCAAAGGGAGATGTACATAGATGTGTGGAAGAGGGTGACTATGACAAGGCGCCATCCAGGCCTGTCCCACCCAGCACACAGCCAAAGTGCCCAAAACACATGAGGTGCAGATGTCACTCACTGCAGATACTAGCCACTAGTATATGTCAGCATTACAGACTACATGGTGCACCTGCCAGCTGTGCAACATGACTGTACAAGGAAGTAGTCATCTAGCAGCTGTATACACATTCCCATGACATATGACTCTGTATGTGCCCACATGTGGCGTGTCAACCCCTAGATGAATGGGTTATGGCCCATGCACACACTGCCCTCCCCATAGTCCTACTATGACAAGCTTCTTGAGGTCATCCAATGTGAAATACACCTTTAGGAGAGTTGTATCCCAGTAATCTCTGTGGTGCATCCCATGACTGTGTACTGCTGTAGTATTATGAAGTAGTTAGGTAGGAATTATAACTCCAGACTTGGCAACTGTGTGTGTGCATTTGAGAGTGTGTGTGTCTGTCCGTGACTGCGTATAGAGCAATGCTTTTTAGGGTACGCACACTCCTTACAATTCATATACTCAACTTTGGCAAGGCTGCTGATGTCATTCATTTAGAAATACACCTCTGGGAAGATTGTAACCCAGTAATCTCCATAGCGCTTCCTGTAAATGCAAACTGCTGTAGTGTGATAAAGTAGTTAGACAGGAATTCTAACCCCAGGCTTAGCAACTGTGCGTGCATTTGTGTGTGTGTGTCTATCTCTGACTGTGTATAGAGCAGTGCTTTTTAGGGTACTCACACTCCTTCCAATTCATATACTCAACTTTGGAAAGGCTGCTGATGTCACCCACCTAGAAATACAGCTCTGTGAAGGTTGCAGCCCAGTAATCTCAGGAGTGCATCCTGTAACTGTGTACTGCTGTAGTGTGATGTAGAACTCTGGTAGGGTTCCATCCCCACTCATGGCAGTTCTGGATGTGTTGTGTGTGTTTCAATGTCTGTGTACAGAACAATACATTATAGGCTGGTCACACTAACTACATTTCACATGGCCTACTTTGGCAATCCTGCTGATGTCATTCATTGTGAAATACCTTTGGGGAAGGAGTTTGCTTGTAATCCCGCTGTTGCATTCTATAACAGCTCCATGCTGTAGTTTAATGTTGACATCCATTAGGTGCTCTATACCCACACATGTCAGTTGTGGATGTTTTGTGTGTGTCTCACTGTACGTGTAGGGAACAATTCATTTTAGCCTAGTCACACACAGCACATTTAAAATGATCTACTTTGGCAATCCTGCTGATATCATTCATTGTGAAATACACCTTTGGGGAGATCGTTCTCTAGTAATCCCCATGGTGCATCCTATAACAGCTTCATGCTGTAGTGTGATGTTGACATCCATTAGGGGCTCTATACCTACACATATCAGTTGTGGATGTTTTGTGTGTGTCTCACTGTCTGTGTAGGGAGCAATGCATTTTAGGCTAGTCACATTCACTACAATTCAAATGTCCTACTTTGGCAATTCTGCTGATGTCATCCAATGTGAGCTACATCTTTGGGGAAGAAGTTCTACAATAATCTCCATGGCACGTACTATAACTGCATAGTGCTGTAGTGTAATGAGCTAGTTAGGTAGCGGTTCTACTTCCAGACATGACAGGTGCGTGTGTGTGTGTGTGTGTGTGTGTGTGTGTGTGTGTGTGTGTGTGTGTGTGTGAGTTTGTGACATGTATCCTGTGTGGAGGTGGGTGTGAGTGTGTGACACCAGTGGCCAATGCAGAGTGGGTTTTGCATATTTCTTATATGGTGACCCTACTATATATCACAATGTCCACTGTACAGGGATAACAGATGTGAAATAGCTGAGAGGCTGGGGTGCAAAGCCATACCCATACATGTGAGATCAAGGCCAAGTAATCAGTTAGCAACCCCAGTATTACCCAGACCACACTCTCAACCCATGTCTCATACACACACATGCCTAGGCTACAGCTAATATGTGGGTAGTACACTGCATATTGGCCACTGATAGTAACTATGTGGTGATATCTGTGAGCTACAGAGAGCATGGTACCCTGTCCATCTGTCTAATATGCACATACATGCAGACAGTACAGCTTCCCCACATTCCCCAATGGACACCTAAAACACCTGTGGTGCCATCACATTATCCACAAAGGACATACTATGCCTGACAACATGCCCTGTATTGACAGATGCCACTGACACCAGGGAATGCCATTAGCATGCTATCAATTTAGGTGCAGGGTAAACCTGCTGCCCATTACCAGTTCCCACCACATATGGGAAAGACAGGCACATCTGATGATAATCTGTGTTCACAACATGGGCTATACAACCCAGGTACAGTTCCACATGTCACTGTACATGCATGTGGGAGGTGTGCACATCCAAGACACCGTCCATGTCATGGACTAAGGAACACATACATGGCAAGCAATGCATGACAGTGGCCACACACAATAGTCACCCAGGTGACTGGATGGAGGATACAGTACCCACCTGTGTGAGCAAATGCAGACACTACAGCCCTGAGTCACAATGCAGACCAATGTCATGTGGCCTGATGCCAAGGTATACCCATTGCCTATCCTTGTACAGCCATCTGGCACAGTTGACCACCACACACCCATGCAGACATGCACCCATGCATGTCAGTACTGTCACCCTGTGTGTTTGTGTGTGTGTTGTATGGTGCATATGTTCACATCCACACTCCCTACAACCCCCTTGGGCATACTGAAGCATGCTAACTGATGTCAGACATCTCCCCATACCCTTTGCCCATACAACCCCTGTATGACCCGTGTGGTGGTTTTGATACCTGCACACTGATGTGTTGTGGCAATCCCACTACTGATGAGTTGTAATCCTGGCCCTGCCAAGTGTGTCAATGTGTGTGCATCCCTGTGATAGTGTGGCTGTGTTGATACTGGCATCTGTTCATGCAGACAGGCACATGTACATCACCTACCATATAGCTACCGTATCCTCGTTGCAGATGTCAGTCACCATCACATATATGTTCTGAGGGCTCCACAACAGGTAGCCTACGTGGTGCATCCAATAATTAAATAGAACTGTGATAGCACTACATAGTCATCAGTGGTTTGATACCCTCTGCTGGTAGGTGTGTGACACAAACATGTTTAGGTGTTACTCTCCCACCACTCCCTGACTAGTCCTTGCCTCTGTCTTCCTCTCCCACTCCCTCTCTGGTGGATGTGGAGCCCTACACCTGCTTTGCTTGGCAGCAGCATGTGTATTTTAAGTGATGCGCATGATCAGCTGATGGCCTTTGCACGAATTGCAGCCTTCCCCTAGCTGATTGCATGTGAAACATCTGCGGTAACATTCCCATAGCCAATTGCATGGAAACACACTCCAATATCTAGGAACATCATGTTGGTGTTGGCCCTTTCAATTCACTGTGAGCAGGAACTAGATCTGTTGTTTGGCAAACAACATCTCAAATGGATTGAGGATTTACCTCTAACAACATACATTGTGGAAACAGGGCAATACACAGGAGGTAGATGTGCCTGACCTGACTACAGACTGTAAGTGCTGCTATACTGTATTTGGAGTACTGTTGGTTTAACAGAGAGTGTGTGTGTGTGTGTGTGTGTGTGTGTGTGTGTGTGTGTGTGTGTGTGTGTGTGTGTGTGTGTGTGTGTGTGTGTGGATATGACTGTCCTACATGTCTCAATACCTGCCATGTCAGTTCCATGTTTATGAGGAATCCCCATCTGCAGGGTCATCTGCAGACAGAGCAGTGTGTTGTGCCTTTGGTTTCATGTGTTACCAACAGAGCATCTATCTGTGGACTGCAGAAGGTAGTGTAGATTGCAGTCTGTAGATGGTGAAAGCCGTGATAGTTACTGGCTTCTTATCCCTCATAAGACATATATTGCAAAAACCCTGTTACAACAGTAAATGTATGGGGTAGCCACAGCAACATGTCATTATTGGCCCTGTGTATGTGCTTCCAGCCACAACTCTGTCAACCTGTGTACATATGTCATGCATGAAGTGGTGCATATGTGCTGCACACCATAATTAGTGCCATCATATCTGATAACAAGCCAGTGAAATATCAGAATGCTACACATGTTTTGTACAGTAGGGGTTATATTTGATGACATAACCTGGACATTCTGTTAATGTTTGTACAGTACTGAGGTCTGTGTACTTATGGTGAATTTCGACAGTGTGTGTATTGTTAATATGTACTTTAGCCTGTGTGCAGACTGTGGTAGATGTTATTGTTCTAGGGCCAGTCCTAGCTGATGTACATGCTGCTCCACTGTATGGTACCATAGTAGCGTACATGTTTGTTCGGCCATGCCCACACATGTCCCATACCACAGACAGCCATCATACCAAACTGTGTAGCAGCCCAGTATATGTAGGCTCAGTCTGTGAGTGGCACATATGAAAATGGTGTTGAACAGATAGTCCATATACTGTTATATTATGCTAGCTTAACATATGTGGCTGTGGCTGTGTTCGCATTGGTTGTGGTTATGCACTGTCACACAGGTGTATTTTACCCAGTGCTGTGACATGCCTGTAGAGCCTGCTATATATGCAGGTACATATGCATTCCCCCATAGGAGATGTAGGCCAGTGTTTAGCCAGTCTGCCTGTAGCCTGCACAGTGCATTGTTACATGCCTAGCAGCTTAGTGTACTTACCCAGTGAGATGTCATGTGCAGATACCAGATTTACTGCTGCCGCCGGGCCTCCCTTAACAGTCATGTACGTCAGACAGAGCAGCGGGATGCTGTACAGATGTATGTCAATATCTAGTGGGTAGTATGTGGCCATGGCACCCCTGTACCAGTGGTTATTATGTATTAGGCCAGACAAGGGTGTGTGAATGCATAACCTATGGTGGCAAATGTATTCCAGTCGTTATGTGTTATACCCATCTACATGGCTGTCGACATCCATATTGTCAGGCATGGTACACATGCTTAGCACTAAGGGGTTATGTGTACACCTCTGGACTGTACAGAGTGTGTCAGAATGTCCACATATATTGGCCAATATCTCTGCTGCAGTCCACAGGGGCATTACGTGCTAGCAGCAGTATGTTACTATGATGTCCTTAGGATGTCTGTCAGTAGCCAATGACACATATGTTATAAGCAGATGTGAACTTCAACACACACCATGTCTGTGAAGACAATCCCAATGACAGCAGGAGTAGTCTACTAATATACCTGCTATACATACCTGGCATCCCCTTGCACTATGACTGTGGGACTATAGAAACTGGGGTAGGGCTACACTCCATGTCCAGGACATATGGTGGAAATATATGTACATATTATTACCTTGATAGCCATATATATATGATTACACATGTGTAGTACTTCCAGTCACCACTGTCATGGCAACCACCTACTCTAACCTCCTACATCATGTGGGCGTGGTCCCTTTACATTGCCTGTGTGATGGACATTCTTCCTGTGTGTGGGCATCACTGTTACAGACAGCAGGTGACAATACCTCTTACAGGAGAATTGGCACACTCAGTGCAGCTACATATTTGTAGGAGGTTCAGGAACTACAGACATAGTATGAGTAGAGTTGTGTTATGCTTTGTATAGTACTGGTGTTACAGGGTGTGTGTGTACATACTACTTTACCTTGCAATTCAGTCTGTCTGCATAGCTCTCAATTGTGGGTCTATCCTCTTGGTGGCAAGAAGTGTGCCTATCATCTGTTGTCTGTCCACCACATAGGTCCTGTGTCAGATATTTCACTAGCAATGTGTGTGTTGAGTGCTATCAGTACATAGCTACATCCATTTCTGTTTCTAACCTCAATACCCTGACTAAAGATATGTTGCAGACTGTCCTGTAACACCATTAACTTGCTTAGTGTATGGCAACAGTTCTCCACATTTGTGCCTGTGTTCCAGCCTCTGTCCTCCACCTACATACCAAGCTTTGCAAATATGACATGCTGCTGGGGTTGTTCCATAGTGGGCTGTGAGAATATCACACTGCCATTGCTGCCATCAGTCCACTGCTGTTGTATCCCCCCACACATACAGTGGGGCTGGGGCAATATATGTGTGTGCGCCACCTACACAATACATGTGTACTGTGCTTTTATGCACTCCAGAGGCCAGTGTATATAACAGTGGTATATGGCCCTGTATTATTGAGTCTGGGGGGGAAGCACTATAGATGTCCTAGCTGTTAAAAATTGTGGGGGTATCAGGGGTGAAATGCTTTAAGGTATCTGGATGTACAGTACCATATACTTCACCTATATTTACATTACTTACATAAATTAGGTTAATGCAAGCCTACTGCCTCCTGCCATACAGACTGTTCTGTTTGTCAGTGTGCATGTGATGGTGTCAGTTTTGCCTTGTTATGTAACAGTCACAACCCATTTGGTCACATGACGTCTTTACCACCTAGTGATTTTGTACAGAGTGTAGATAGAGGCTGCTGAACTATACACCTGCATTATATACTGTTGGTTGTTTGGTATCCTGTGGTCCAGTCTGTCCTCACTATTGTACGATTTGAAGGGCTTGGCCTGGACAGCAACAGTTGTGAACCTTTCCAGACTACTGCATTAGTATAACTGTTTCACAGTTGCATTACTCTGTTTATATGGATGTCAGTGACTGAGCAGCTATATGACATGGCATATAGAACTGTAATAGTACACAATTAAAAGTATTCCATTTCTGCAAACCTGTGTGTGGTATTTTCCCTATGACTTCTCTGTGGATATATGTTGCAGGAAACAATTGTCATTCGTATGGGTGACCCATACAGTGTCCAGTTGTTCAGGTGCTAAATGTAGGCATAGTGGCTGTTCCATATTGTGTGCACCTTCTACATATGTGTCTTACTGTACATATATCTGTGTGTGTATGTGTAGTCACATGTATATATATATATATATATATATATATATATATATGTGTGTATATATGTATATATGTATCTGTATATCTGTGTCTGTGTATCTATATCCTGGGGATGTTGATGGTTTCAACATTTTACATTTCCTATGTGAGGCAGACTATACTGCATAATGTTACCAATACCAGCCTGACATCATACAGATGGGATGTAGTATTGTTAACATCTTGTGCCCATATCATGTCAGGTCCTGGTGATGGGATCTGCAACACGTGGTAGTGTATTGCAGGGTGGACGTGCTTGACTGTGGGGGCGGGATGCCTATTTGTACAATACGTATAGTGTGTGGGGCCTCTCAACCCCATTAACATTGCATGTGGACATAAGTGTTTTTGTTAATCTGCCATTGATATCTACAGATGTATGGCCATATATACCTATACATATTTCTGCTTACATATATATATATATATATATATATATATATATATATATATATATACCTATGTCTGTATAAACATACATAGATATATATCTGCATACACATATGTACCTTGCTGTGTATATATAGACATATAGATGTAGACACATATATGTGTCGATGTAGGGATTTGCTTGTATATATGTTCATATATATTAATATATATGTATATAGTATTAGAAATATATATATATATATATATATATATATATATATATATATATATATATACATATATAGAGATGCAGTTTCTGTTTAGATATTAGTATATTTACACACACATACATCTAGATGTTGGTATACATTCTCTGTACTCTTGCATGACTGGACTGGATGATATATTTCTGAAAATATGAGATTTATTTGTATCTGGCATGGCTTCGTGGTAAATCGCTTTGTCTATGGTGTGCAAGGTCCTGGTTCGAGCTTTGTAGGAGCTGTTTATTTTGTTGCTGGGCAGAACACGGGCTGTTGGATATAGAGTGATTAAGGCACTTTAAAGCAGTTGTAAGTGGGTTTGCGCAGAGGTAAGCACTGCTAACTTCTGGTCACAGTTTCTTTTACTCAGTTAGATTCTACATTGCTTAACCTGTGTGGGCAGTGCTTACCCCTGTGCAAACAGGCTTAAACCCACTTACTGCTGCTTAAAACTGCTTACTCATGCTTACCCTCATACTAATTTCTTTAAAATAAAAGAAAAATGGTTGATTGGAAAGTGGTGAAAAAGGGGCACAAAGAGGGAAAGACAGTAGGAAAATTAGCTAAGGATGTGCAGGAAGGATGCGGGGAAGGTCCATAGCTGCCCATTTCTTCTACAACAACAGCTGTACATATACACTGAATTTGGAGGTAGGTTTGGACACTCAAACCACTTGGAGAGGGAAGAGGACAACAACAATTCATTGTGATGCCAATTAGACCAGATTACATGTGTCCAGTGGACACATGTGCAAAATGGACAGCTATGTATGGGGCGAGATTTTTTTCTGGGAACAGATTGCCTTTTTTTTTTTTTGGGGGGGGAGGGAGGGGGGGAGTAGGTATTTGGGGTAGGAGGTAGGGAGGTTAACAGACAAGACACACAAGACACATACAGGGGAGGTATATGACACATGTGGAGGTTAAATACCTTGATGGGGAGGGGTGTTGAGATATCGGAAGCCCACAAGCCTCCTAGAGGTAACAGTGGGACTGAGGTCTCCACCCATGGGCAGTCACCACTGCATCTTCACAGCCCTGAAGGTTGCTGTGCTGGGCCAAGCCGACTCTCTAATTGTGACACGCAGCCCTCAAGCTGGGATAGAAAATCACCGACCTGGTTGTTGATCGCTCTACGCACCGCGACCCTGACCTGGAGACAGGTGCCTGTCCGCGCCCACTCCTGGGGGGGTGAACCCCATCCCCTGAGGCAGTTCCACCCGAAGATGGTGCAGAACCAATTGACAGGGAGGTGTGGGGTTGGGCCCCAGACATGCTGGTGCCCGGTGCCTCGGCCAGCTGAAGTGGGACAGTTGGGTCCACTAGGACCGACCTTCCCAAGCGTGCTATAGTGTTTAGATTTCAACATTATATATGGGTTAGTAATAGTCTGCACATTCCAGGGTTAGGTATAACAGCATGCATACATATTCCCATTAACCCAGACATCAGATATGGAACAGTTGCAAAGCAAACAGAACACATGCATATATGGGACGACAGTGGTAATACAAACAGCATCAGGTATGTTGATGGCACCATGCCAACAATGTTGGAATAATTCAATATGGCACATGCATGGGAACCATTAAAATATTTATCAAATGATTGGCCATTATCAGCATCAGTACATACCAGTTGGGGTTGGTATGTTGATTATTGTTGGAGATAAAGTGGGGGGAGAGAAATATGTCAACTAACAAGTAGTATATTCCTATACTCCACATTACTTTCCTAGTCAGTGCTGTTATCTGAACCTTACAAGTCTTACTACACTACTCTATACCTATATTGGACACTGATATGGATGTCAACATCATTACACATGAACCGGTTTTACCTGCAGTATACACCTCTTACCTGGTATACCTGTGGAGGGATTGTTTGTTAACACTGACTAACTGTTTGTACACATACGGCCGGATTCCAGGTTGGTGTTTTGCACTATGGTATCCAACTCTTTCTGCATAGACTCTGGTCATGTGTTGACCACATGTTGGTATGCCTGGACATATCTAGAATATTTCCCTCTTCCACCTTTAGTGACCTGACACACACATATACATGCTTTCCTACACAGTTATATTATGTAGCACAGTGTGGGCGACAGTGACCAGTGATACTTTATTATTCAGAGAAACTGCAACACTCACAATCCCCTACAATACCAGGGTGGATGGTACCAGTACAGGTTATATTGGTCTGTATTTTACAGCACAGTGTTCATATCCAAAGTACCTGTGGGAGCAATGTTTGTTAGCACTACGTGACTGTTGCCACACAAGGTTCCAGATTGCACATTAGTGTTATGCACATACATCTCACTCTGTTACTGTATACACTCTGATCACAGCTTAACAGGTTGGGGTGTAAATGGGACATATGTGGCTTTTTAGTCACATAAGGTACTGAGGATTTGCTAGTGTGCCAGGTTTGTAATCATAGATGTGTGTCAATCAGTTGTATTTCCTTTTTGCTGCTTATACGTCTGGGATCATCCCATTGATTTCCCAGGGGAACAGGTTGATAGGCATGTCTATACTGGCCCTGTGTATGTGCTGTCAGTCACATCTCTGTCAACCTTTGTACATATGGCATGCATGAAGTGGTGCATATGTGCTGTACACCATAAATACTGTCATCATATCCGAAAACAAGCCAGTGATATATCAGATTGCTACGCATGTCATGTACAGTAGTGGTTATATTTCATGACATAAGCTGGACATTCTGTGGATGATTGTACAGTACTGAGGTATGTGTAGTGATGGTGAATGTCGTCAGTGTGTGCATTGTTAATATGTACTGCAGCCTGTGTACAGACTGTGGTAGATGGCATTGTTCTAGCTCCCCTTCTCTCAGATGTTACATGCTGCCCCACTTTATGGTACCATTTTGCTGTACATGTTTGTAGGGCCATACACCCACATGTCCCATACCACAGACAGCCATCGTGACAAACTGTGTAGCAGCCCAGTATATGTAGGGTCATTCTGTGAGTGGCGCATATGTGGATGGTGTAGAACAGATAGTCCATATGCTGTAATATTATGCTAGCTTACCATATGTGGCTGTGGCTGTGTTCACATTGGTTGTGGTTATGCACTGTCACACAGGTGTATCTTACCCTGTGCTGTGACATGGCTTTCAAGCCTGCTATATATGCAGGTACATGTGCATTACCCCATACGGGATGTAGGCCAGTGTTGAGCCAGTTTGCCTGTAGCCTGCACAGTTCATTGTTACATACCTAGCAACTTAGTGTACTTAACCAGTGGGATGTTATGTGCAGATACTTGCCAGATGTACTGCTGCTGGGCCTCCCTTAAATGTCATGTATGTCAGATAGAGCAGTGGGATGCTGTGCAGATGTATGTCAATGTCTAGTGGGTGGTATATGTCCATGGCAGCCCTTCCCCAGCAGTCATTATGTGTCAGGCCAGACAGGAGTGTGTGAATCCAACACCTATGGTGCCAAATGTATACCAGTCATTATGTGTCATACCCATTTACATGGCTGTCTACATCCATATTGTCAGGCCTGGTACACATGTGGTGCACTAAGGGATAATGTGTATACCTCTGGACTGTACAGGGTGTATCTGAAGTTCCACAAATAGTGGCCAATATCTCTGCTGCACACCACAGGGGCATTACATGCTAGCAGCGTTACCTTACAATGATTGCTTTAGGATGTCTGTCAGTAACCAATGGCACACATGTTATAAGCAGATGTCTGTGAAGACAATCCCAATGACAGTAGCAACAGTCTAGTAATATACCTGCTATACATAGCTGCCATCCCCTTGCACTACTACTTTGGGACTGTAGGGGCTGGAGTACAGCTACACTCCATGTCCAGGACATATGGTGAAAATATATGTACATATACTTATCCAGACAGCCATATATATATAATTTCACATGTGTACTACATTGAATTACCACTGTCATGGCAACCACCCACTATAACTCCCTACAGCATGTGGGTGTGGTCCCTTTACATTTCCTGTGTGATGGACATCTGTCCTGTGTGTGGACATCAGTGATAAAGGCAGCAGGTAGAAATACCTCTTACAGAAGAACCTGCATGCTCAGAGTGGACACATACTTGTAAAAGGATTAGGAATGACAGACAGACTGTGGGTAGAGTTGTGTAATGCTTTGCACAGTACTGGTGTTGCAGAGTGTCTGTGTGTACATACTAGTGTACCTTGGAATGCAGTCTGTCTGCATAGCTCACTACTGTGAGCCTAACCTCTTGCTGGATAGAGGTATGCCTATCATGTGTTGTCTATCCACCACACAGGTCCTGTGTCAGATATTACACTGGCAGTGTGTGTGTTGCATCCTATCAGTACATAGCTACATCCATGTCTATATCTAACCTCAATTCCCTGACTACGGGTATGTTGCAAACTATCCTGTAACACCAGCACCTTGCTTTGTGTATAGCAACAGTGTTCCACATATATGCCTGTGTTCCAGCCTCTTTCCCCCATCTACATACCAAGCTTTGCACATATGCCATGCTGTTGGGGGTTGTTCTGTAGTGGGCTGTGAGTATATCACACTGCCATTGCTGCCATTAGTTCACTCACTGCTGTTGTATCCCCCACACATACATTGAGGCTGGGGCCATATATGTGTGGGTGTCACCTACACAACACATGTGCGCCCTTACGCACTGCAGAGGTCAGTGCATGTAACAGTGGTATATGGGCTTATATTATTGAGTCTAGGTTGGGAGCACCATAAATGACCTAGGCTGTTACAAAGTGTGGGGGTATCAGGGGTGAGCTGCCACAAGGTATGTGGATGTACAGTACCGTATACTCCACCTATATTGACATTACTTACATGACTTTGGGTACTGCAAGACTACTGCCTCCTGCCATACAGACTGTTCTGTGCATTATTCCTTGTTGTGTACCGGGTACAACCCATTTGATCACAAAACGTCTTTACCTCCTACAGAGTTTGTACAGAGTGTAGACAGAGGCAGCTGAACTACACACCTGCAATACATACTGTTGATTGTGTGGTACCCTGTGGCCCAGTCTGTCTGCACTATTGTACATTCTGAAGGGCTTGGCCTGGACAGCAACAGTTGTGAACCTTTCCAGACTACTGTATTAGTGTAACTGTTTCACAGTTGCAGTACTCCGTTTATATGGTTATTAGTATTTGAACAGCTATATGATATGGCATATAGGAGTGTTAAAGTACACAATGAAAGGTTTCCCATTTCTGCAAACCTGTGTGTGGTGTCTTTCCTATGACCTTTCTATGGGTATATGTTGCAGGCAATTAATGACATTAGTATGTGTCACCCATACAGTGTCCAGTTGTTCAGGTGTTAACTGTAGGCATTGTGGCTGTTCCATATTGTGTGCACCTCCTACATATGTATCTTACTGTACATATATCTGCATGTGTATGTGTAGTCACATGTGTATGTGTGTATATATATATATATATATATATATATATATATATATATATATATATATATATATATCTGTATCTGCATATATGTGTCTGTGTATCTGTATCCTGGGGACATTGATGGCTTCCACATATTACATGTCCTATGGGAGGCAGGCTGTACTTGGTAGTGTATTGCAGGGCGCATGTGTTTGGTTGCGGGGGATGCCTATTCATACAAGATGTATAGTGTATGGGCCTCTCAACCCCCATTAATGGTGCATGTGGACATAGGTGTTGTTAATCTGCAATTGCTATCTACAGATGAATGGCCATATATACCTATATAAATATATTTAGCTGCTAACCAATATATAGGTATATGTGCTTAGATAGTGATATATATGTATATAGAGTTAGGAAAACAACATATATATTTATATATATGTATAATATATGTTGTATCTGTTAAAGTTGCAATATAGTTACACACAGACATCTTGATGTTGGTATACATTCTCTGTACTGTTGCATGACAGGACTGGCTGATATGTTTCTGAAACACTGAATATCTGTGTACCTGTCATGGCTTAGTGGTACATCAGTTTGTCTGGGGTGTGCAGGGTCCTTGATTTGAGCCTTGCAAGAGCTGTTTAATTTGTTGCTGGCCAGAACACAGCCCATTGGATAGAGAGTGATTAAGGCACCTTAAAGCAGTTGTAAGCAGGTTTGTGTGTTCTGCCTAGCAACAAAATACACAGCTCCTGCAAGACTCAAAACTAGGACCCAGCACATCATACACAAAGTGATTTACCCTAAGCCGTGGCAGACATGTGTAATCATGATGTTTTTACATACATATCATCCAGCCCAAGTATACAACATTACAAGGAATGTATTCCACCATGTAGATATATTTGTGTGTGTGTGTGTGTGTATATATATATATATATATATATATATATATATATATATATATATTCATCTTTAAATGGATATACCATATCTATATATGTAGATATAGGTATAGACATATCTATCTATCTATATATATATATATATATATATATATATATATATATATATATATATATATACTATACATACACACACACACATATTTATATATATATATATATATATATATATATATATATATATATATATATATATATATATATATATATATATATATATATATATATATATATATATATATATGTAAGCCAATAAATACAAATATACACATACATCCATGCATATATCCACATGTCCACATATATACAGCACTAGGAATGCATATATGTCAGCATATATACGGCTCACCTTTCAAAGGGAGAAATCCATGTGTCCGGAAGCTGGGAGGCCAAAAGTATGTTCTCAACATTGCACAATCTTGCAATGCATGCATCGAATGTGCAATGAGCAAATGTCACTATGCATTCGCTCATTGCAGATTAGGCAATTTGGTTGCAGATGCCACTATAGTGGGGATGGGGAATAATTGCCTATCCCCACTGCAGTGCAGACTAGGAGTTCGTATATCACAGTAGGGGGGTTGTGAGGGGGCGCAGGGAGTCATGCCCCTGGCATTACGATATGTATTCCAACTTGCAGTTTGAGAGTCAGCAAAGGTGCCTTCAGAATTGCAGTGCTTTTAACTGTGGTGCTGTAAGAAATGACGGGTTAGTCCTTTCAATTTGCAGAAAGGGCCGTTCGAAGGAATGATTGCCTCCCTGTCAAAGGTGAACACATATATAAAAATATAGGTATACATGGACATACAACTGTAGATGGAACTGGGAACGTAACCACAACATATATGTCCACATGCACCACTGATGGGTTTGAGAGACCCAAACAACATACATCTAGACAGGTATTCCCCCAAGCCAAATACGTCTGGACTGCAATACAATACCAGCCTTAGCAGATCCCATAAGTAGGACCCTGCAAGACAAGGGCAGTACATGTTAACATACTTCATACCACCTGTAGGATGTAATTCTGGCATTACTAGCATATCATGCAGTACAGTCAAATGACGTGTCATGCTTGGAGGACCCCCCGGGCAGGTGCAGTAAGTTGCTGCAATCCCTCATACGTTACAATAACCCTACACCTGCTAATGGATTCACTAATGTTGGCAGGGATGACCCCAAACCCACCATGTCAGCTGGGAACTACCACCCAGTAACCTGATGACCTTGGTCTGCAGGAACATGGAACATATCAACAATGAACACATGGCCAATGTCACTGGTAATCTCAACACACAGGACCCCGCCAATGTTGGACTTGTCAAAGGCAGAGAATACAACTTGAACCTGGTATACCTCCTTTACCCAATCATGACAGGTGTAGATGAGGGTTAGGAGGTGCACAATGCCTATGTAGATCATAGCAGGCTTTTGTACACCATTCCACTTGTAGGACTGTGTGTAGTTGTTACGGGATCTACCTCCGTTCACAGAATATGTTTCCACCAGGACTGCTTGGCACATGCCAACATACCACAGGTGCCATCCCGTAGACATACAGTCCTTCACAGGTCATAGATTTGTCAATGTCCTCCTCCATACTGTTGAGGTGTGCAGCACTACTGGGGTTGCTATAACTCACTGTTATGCAGTTACTGTTGCATCTATCCCCCCACATAGCTGTCTGTAATACTGTACAGTGTATGTAATCAGGTTGTTAGTCATTATTTACACCATTCACAGTAGATGAGCACCTCACACCCTCCTAAGAGTAGGTCTATGCCACTGGCATTGGCACACACAAGTTACTTAGGTGAGGCTCGCAGTAGAGTGGAGAGAGGGACATGCACTCTGCTGTTAGCATGTTCAATGTTATCCACATTGTAGACTGCATATATAGCACTGTGTGGTTGTGCCTATCCTGTCTTGGTGGGATTACATGTGCGACAGATGTGTTACCTGCATGGGGCCATACCTCCATGTGTATAGTCTTGTACCTGTACTGCATAAAAACCAAAGGCACTGTGTGTTGTACCCAGCCACGGCATGTGTACCTTGCACTACACTTACTGGTGTCCACTGTAGAAGGCCTGCTGGCATGACTACATCCATCAGCCATGTGGCACATGGACAAACACAACACAATCAGAACAGATACTGGTGACAACAATACAACATTGCTAATTACAGCTATGATGCATCATGGCTGCACAGCTACACCTTCCAAGATATTAACATTTCACTTTACTGCTTACAACATGCTACACATCATTCCATTGCTACACTGTTGTACAGTCACCCTTTGCATCAGCATCATGTTAGCCTGTTCCTGCATCGATGTTATGGATGTCAGGGAGTGGCACAGGTATCATCATATGCACAGGGTGTGATGTTGGTTTGCCAGAGGCCTAGGCTGAGCCATACAACTGACAACATGTGTGTGTTTGTGTGTGTGTGAGGGGGCTGAGCATTGTTATGGGTCACTGCTGATGTCATGTGTGCAGGTATGTGGTTGCCCTAGGTTTGTTGTTTATGTATGTTTGTCTGCATGTACACAGTTCCTCCATGTGGCTGCCCTATACAGATAATTGTGGGACAGCTGCAGACTGTAGCTGTCAGGGTTTGCAGTTCACCATCTCCGGCCATGGACACAGGACCGTGCCTGGCAAGGGTGCTACAGGCAGTATGATGTACAAAGCCAGACTGAGTACTGTCCCCCGAGCTTGACATACTTCCACTGGATCCAGGTTCGTCCTGGGACTGGCCAGAGCCACGTGCAATTGGTCTGCTATGATGGTCTGTAGACAGCCACCTCCCTCACATACTGGGGCTGGTACTTCCACTACGGGAGCAGCTGTGACTGGTTGGATGTCCATGGTGACCTCCAGCTGCTGATGTTGCTGTCATACGTCCATGTGGCCATCACAACCATCCTGCCCTGTCCTGATGCATAGACATGATATTGTGGATGAGATCCAATGTCTCACCCCACCGTCTATCCATGACCTCGGTGTAATTCCAGATGGCACCTGCTAGGTCACGGATGCTGTCAGGAGCAGAGGAGTGATGAGCCCTCTGTGCCCTTAGACCCTGCCTGGTGTACCTTTCCATTTGCACCTGTGCCTCCATGACAGTCTGGAACATGTGTGTGGTTGAAATAGATGTGGCACTTCTGCCATGGGCATGATGACCAGAAGTGCCCCGACGAGCACCCCTAAACATATGCCTATGTGATACCCTACAAGACATCTGGCTATGGCTGCTGTGTTCTGACACACATGCCATAGATACCACACTTTCCTGACCAATGCCAGCTGTAATCTGTCCCTCAGCTAAGGCCAGCAGTGATGAGGTGTGTAGAGGCAGTGTGACTGTGTGCATGGATGGGGTGGATACATGTGGTTTGTCAATTGTTAGCCCAGTGGCAGCCCATGATGACCCTTCCTGTGCCTCAACATACCTATTTTCATGGTCACTGTCTGTATCAGTGACATCAGATTCCTTGAGGGGGGAGCCAGCCCCACCTCGCCACCTGTGAAGGCAAAATAGGGGACAGATTGTAAGACCTGTACAACACCACTAAACAGTACATACACACACACACACACACACACACACACACACACACACACACACACACACACACACACACACACACACACACACACACACACACACACACACACACACACACTCATGCACACACACAGACACACAGACACACACACACACTCCGAAACGTGTGCAGACATGGCCACACACACAAACATACACACATGCAGTCGACATACATGGCAACCCATACTCTCTGCCAGACAGCACCTACAGAAAGCTCCCGCAACCCCATAACACACACAATAGCAGGCGATGGTGCAGTACAGTATCACACATACACCTGTAATTACACACATGTCAGCATGCAGGACATGTGGTGCTCAACAGCATGCAGTGCAACTGTAGTCAATCCCCGTTACCAACATTATACATGGCTGTGATGCATGGCTTCTGTTTGTTGGAGATGGTCTTCCCCCTGGAACTCACTGCATCCATGTCCACAGCCTTGCTGTGCATCTGTTCAGCAGACTGGCATGTACTGTGCACCATACCTCACAGGTGTACACACCATTGCAGGATGTGTCTCTGTGTGTCAGTTGTGTTTCCACTGCTGCTCACAGCCTCTGTGTATTCCTGGATCACATGTGGACATGTGTTTAGTGAATGCTTGATGTGTATTCACATATGTCATCATCAGTGGTGCATGTATGAGTGATAGACTGCCATTAGACCAACCACAGACACAATGCACTGATCCTATGGTGAGTGTAGAGACCATTATTGACCATGATTAAGCCCTGGCTGATGTTGCCTGTGGTACACATAGGTTCATATGTGAGTACTGGTCTATTGGTCCTGGGGCCTACATAAGCCTAGCCACAGGGTTTCCCATCCATGCACCACCCACTAATGTTATTCCTCTGTGCCCCTGTCAGGCTGTGGCACAGACATGCTACCCAGGGTGAATTCCCCATTTCCCATCCAATTGCCAAGTGTTTCTGTAAAGAGAGCCAATGTGTAGCATTGCGTGACATGTATGAGTAGTTCGTTCTAGAGTGTGGGAATTCCACAGGACAGGGCCCTATCTTTTCAATATGTGCTGTGTAATGTGTTGATGAGGTTTAAGACCCTGGACAGTGTGTCAGCAGAGGGAGTGGGATGTCATTATATGTAGCATGTTCAACTGCTCTGTGTATGACATAGCTGTTTATGTTGGGCAGATGTCAGCTGTTTCTGGGCAATGTGCACTGGAGTTTAGCCACAATTGTCTGAGATGGACTGTGTATTGCATGTGTCTGAGGCTGGTAATCCCATTAGTGAGGTGTGTGCTGTGTCAGTGCACATGTACAGCATGCATAATGGGTAGTTGTGTTAGATGTGTACATGGCCTACTCCTTAGCTATGACATGCACAATGAATTGCCAAGCATAACCTTAAACCATACTCACCGGCATCCGGCCACTGCCTTGCTGGTATCCCAGAGGTACCTACATTGAGATGGGATAGAGTTTATGTCAGTGGTCACAGCTGTGGCACTGCTACAGGGTGGCTGCAATATTACAGTACAACAACAATTGAAGTCCACAGTACTACAGATTATGCATTACTGCTTATCGGTACTACACAGCAACATACCCACATCTCACATATGCATGGTCTACCTGTACAGATGCATACACTACAGTAGTCTACTGATATGCCCTGGAACCTTACCTGCATGTCCCATGTCTGGTGTGTGAGTAGTACCCACCTCAATGACTGTATAAGTCTGTAGCTCTTGCAGCAGGGAGATGGATGTTATGGCCCCCCACCCTGTTGCAAGGTGGTCACCCCACATGGCAGTGGCACGTCGACATACTTGGCGGAGCAGGTCATTACAATTATGGCTGACCTGCTCATAAATGCAGCTGTGCATCCTCACCTCATTCACCCTGCAGACCACATCAGTCCACATGGCTGTTCTCTCCTGCTGGTCCTGACCTGTCCGTGAGAACATCAGCTGATAGTTGTGGATGATGGTGGTGATTAAAATCTCCTCCTCAGTGGCACTCTAGGTGGGATTCCTCAGGTGTGCCATACTCCCTGAAAGACATAATGATGGAAATATGTCTGAGCAACTCACATGTCAAGTTTACCATAATACAATACACATATCAGTCTCCCACCACCATATCAGCTCCAACATAATGTTCACACTATGCTAGTGGTATGTGTCTGGTATATGTACCATTGGGCCATATATTGTATTGTACAACACTTTCTGCTAAGTGGTTATAGACATGCTCCCTGTGGGGACGCTAGAGTTGCTAGGCTGTTACAAGGTATTTCACTTGCATGCCATTGTCACTGCCACTATGTTTCCACATATGCATGTGGTAGGCCTGCTATGGGATTGCTACACATCTGCCATTCTGTGGTATTGGGATATCTATGCATGCTGTTGGACATGTTCTGGGATTGTGTGGACTATTACAGCCCACATATGTTCCATGAAAGTTACACACCAGTATGGGGTTATTTGCCAGCAGGAACACCACTCCAACCTAATGTGCACATGTTACCAGTCAACATCACATCCGTGACCCACCATGGAACCTCATTATCTTCTGTTCCATCACTACCTTCACATGGAACCACCTCAGGGGATGGTGGTCACCCCCCATGGAGCACACACAGACATGTGTCTGTCACCCAGTTAGGTCACGGGTATTGTGCATAGGGAGCTCCACAGAGACATGTGGTATGTGCTACATCACCGGGAGGCATGCAGTACATATACACAAGGTTCAACATGCATGTCCCTCCTGCCCAGCACACAGCCCAGGCACCTTTATGTCCATGTAAATGCTGTTGTGACTGTCTATGGATGGGCACCATGTTCCCTTTGTTCCCATGTGGGGGCTCAATGGCCTCCACATTCCAAATGTAACTACCCGTCCGCAGTGTTTAACCACCACATGTCATATATCAGCCGTATATGCTGTCTTGTTTGTCACACCAGACCTACATACCAATATGTGCCTAATACCATTCACCAACATATATATCCCACCATCTCATGCACTTTCAATGTGTTCCCAACATGGGTTACACATCACACTCCACACTCCATCTTGCAGCCATGTACTGGTGTGTAGGTATGTTGTGTATTGATGTGTGATGTTCTCTCAAACATGTCATGGCAGGGGAAATGTACTGACATATATATATATATATATATATATATATATATATATATATATATATATATATATATATAGAGAGAGAGAGAGAGTTCCCCTTCACAAGATTGGATTCCTATAAACTCTAAATTCATAACCCCGAAGCCAGAATCTTGAGTTTACAGAAACTCGAAAATGTAAAGAGGAAATAAAAAAAAAAACACCTTTCTAATGTTTTTGCAGGGGGGCTTTGCCCCCTGCACCCCCGACACTCCCCTATTTAAATATTTCTACTCTGAGAGCGCACTAAAGTGAAGGAAAGGAAAAATCTCCCATTCCGCACTATATGCACTATATGCATAAGCAATAAATGGAAGATTTCCCAGTCATCCACTATAGTGCGGTCACGCGGCTCTTAGATGACAGCCGCAAGGGTTCAGAGAGACCTAGCCCCCTGCAAAAAGGTAACTGAATGCTTTTTTTTTCTAACCCTAAACTTCCCATTCACAATTTCGATGGAATGGAAGTTCGAGATTCTGGTCTCGAGCTTATGCATTTCAAGCTTCCATTCATTCGATCTTGTGAAGGGGAACCATGTAGACATACACACACACACACACACACACACACACACAACATATATATATATATATATATATATATATATATATTTATACATATGTGCATATATGTATAGATATCACTTTGTGTTGTTTATATACCTATATGAATGTATAACTGTCAAAGGTTCTGCATGCATACACAGCTGTGAATATGTATCACACATATATGTATCTGTATGTGGGGTGCATACGAACATCCGGACCACACTCATGTGCCTTCTATACTTCACAGCTGAACTGTCCGGCCTTGCTGCAACACAGACAGGTGTCACATGTGAACACAGACTAACATTAGGGGGGTATATATGGTGACAAATATTAGATAAGCATATTATACTGCTATGGCAGTTGGGCATACTATGCCACACTTTAACATGACTGTCCTGCAGGTGGTGTGGTCTCTCACCCATGTGTTTGTCATGGCAGTATTAATACCCCCACCAGCCGTTGGACACAGTAAGTTACGGAACACAGATAACATGGGTCACATCTTTGCCATTCACTGCTGGTCTGCACATTTGGCAGGTATGTCCCACTGCTCACAGGAACTGACACTACTGCCCAGTGCAGTTGTTGAGCACAACATCATTACAGGAACAAGTACTTATGGCACATATACATCCTTTCACAGTATACATCCTATTATTCTATTTCATATACTACATGCCAGTAAATACATATCTGTTTCACATACCTGTTATGTTGTTTCCACTGCCACACAACCCTGAGCTTTGTGAACTTTCTTGAAGGTATTTTTTTCTCTCTTTCTCTCTCTCTCTCTCTCTCTCTCAGTCTCTCCAGTAGAGTAATTGAGCTGGTTTGAATAGATTGCAGCATGCTTTTGTTGCTATTGCACATGATCAGGTGGTGGCCTCTGCACCAGTCAGTGTCCACCAGTTGTTAATTGCATGCAGCCTGCTGTGTAGTACTTCAGATTACCACTGTCATGGCAACCCTGTACTATAAATTGGTACTTTCTGTGGGCGTTGTCCCTTCACCTTTACAGTATGGATTACATCCTTACTGTGTGTGGACATCAGTGTTACAGACAGCAGGTAGCAATACCTCTTACAGCAGAACCTGCAGATATAGGTAAATCCACATTTAGGTAAGGTTCCAGACCTATAGACAGCGTGAGTAGTGTTGTTGTATGCAATGTATCTTGCTGTTCTTTCAGGGTTTCTGTGTACATGATACTTTTTTCATGTAATGTTGTCTGTCTGCATAGCTCTCAACTGTAGGCCTATCCGTATGATACCAGGGGGGTTGGCTGTTAGGATTTGTCTGGGCACCACACAGTTATTGTCCCATATATATCTGTGGTATTCTGTCTGTTGAGTGCTATCAGTACTTGGCTACATCCATTTGTATTTCAGTGTTGTATCCCTGCATAAGGCTATGCTGCAATGAATCCTGTAACACCAGCAATGTCCAGGGTGTGTAACAGCAATAATGCAAATATGGCCCTTTATTCCTGACTCTGTCCTCCACATATATCCATTCTTTGTCCTGCTGTGATACAGGAAGTGTTGTTAGGTAATGGCCTATCATTATTTACACCTAGCATTACTGCTATCATCCCAGTCATTTCATGGACTACCACAGCAACTGTCGGGCCAGGTCCATATATATGAGGGCAACAGCTGGAGAAAACATACGTGCCCTTGTACATCCCAGAGGTAAGTGTGTGGTACACAGTGTTCCTTGCCCTTGTACAGCCTTTTATGGGGGGGGTTCTATGCCATTAACCTAGGCTATGACACCTTTTCAGGGATATAACTGTTAAGATGAGGGTCGTTCAGTGTGATAGTGTGATGTTAGGTTAAGTAATGTTATGTACAGGATACTGTGACATTAACACAAGTGCTACTTTCCCCCCTAGGGTTTGACTACAGGATGTAATTAGAGGCTGCTGAACTACATCTGTAATTGTTGATTGTTACATATCCTGAAGGCAAAACCTGTTTCTACTGTTGTACTAACTGAAGGCCTTGGCCTGGACAGCATAGTATGATATATATACACATTGCTTGCATCTACTGCTTTGTGTGGGCCTTGCATTCATCACTGATTACACAATTCAAACCTTATGTGGTGTCAGTACTGCAATACATTATTGTATAGTACAGGAATAAAGGTTATCTGTGTATGAATACCTGTGTGTCATGTCATGCCCTTTGAATTGTGGGTGAGTATATGGTTAATGTCAGTATTCTCATTGGTGGGAATGGTTGCCACACTACACCTTTCACAGGTGCCCGTTGAAGGGCGTGTGGATGAGGGATATACTTTGCATCCAGTACTTCCACACTACTTCTACATATGTATGGCTACTGATACTTTTTGTGTGTGTATCTGTGTATGTCCTATATATATATATATATATATATATATATATATATATGTATCTATATATATATATATATATACATATGATATATATATATATAGATATACATATATCTATATACATATATATATATATATATATATATACATACATATAGCTGTCTATCTGTCTACATTTACAGATTTATATCTTTCCATATGTCAATGCATGTTTGCCTCATATTTTGGCCTGTTCCTCGTTTACTTGGCAAATGTCATGGATGATCGCAGCACTGAAGGCAGTAACTAGCGGCAACACTTTTGTGTTTCAGACTTCATCTCCTTCTACATATGTGTTCTAATACATATCACTGTGTAACTAGTAACATTCTAAGTGTATCAGAGCATTAGTTGACATATATCCCTATTCGTCCCCACAGTGTGGCATACTTTGTCCAGACTTCGTGCATTAACAGGTTATGTGGTGTGATAATAATACATTTCCTGTACTGTTGACTGATTGTGCTGCATGATATGTTTGTGAAAACTGCAGGTTATGTATATCTGCCATGGTTTAAATCACTTTAAATCACTTTGTGTATGGAGTGCAGTGTCCTGGGTTCATGTCTTGGAGAGGCAGTTTATTTTATTTCTGGACCGGGCATGGCCCATTGGATCCAGAGTGATTAAGGCACTTTAAAGCAGTTGTAAGCAGGTATGCGCGGGTTTGCACTATGGTAAGCACTGCTAACCACCGGATACAGTTTCTTACACTCAGTTAGCTTCTGCTTTGCTTAATCTGTGTAGGCAATGCTTACCCCCATGCAAACGCACTTAGACATGCTTACTACTGCTTATTTGTGCTTAAACCTGCTTACTAGTGCCTTATTCATTATGACACTGACACTTCACATGTGCATTTCATGCAGTACTCCAGTTCCCATTTAAATGTTATTATGTAGGTTATATGGCAAAATGATGTAAAAATATGTTCATATACAGATTTCCCATGGAAAATTATTTGTGCTGCAGTGGAACTTGAACCCAGAATGCCTGTTCGCTAGGTGGATGCTCTAACAACTACACTATTGCTGTGCTGCTTCACTTGTGTATATATTCCTTGTTATCCTCTTCAGCCTTTTCAGCTGCTTTAACCATAGCTAAGCGATGGGCATACCCGCGCACCTATGGTTAGCTAGACTTGGGGTTTTAAATAAAATTAATACAAGGGATTCTTCATTTTATTTCAATATACTGTTGCTGTTGAACACATGGGGACTTTTGGTGGAGATATGCGGACACCTATGAGCGGTTTTGCTCATTTATTTACACTTTCTTCTGTTCTACTCTGCAGGGACATGTTTATTCCGAGAGCTCTGCTCTCAGACACACCCCCTGCACTCGTCCAAGCATAGTGTAGGATTTGGAGCTCAGGCAGCGTGCCTTCATTAATATGCATGGTGCACTGCCATCCTCCTTTAAACTGCCATTTACATGCAGGACTAGTTTAGTCCTGCACAGCAGATTAGTAAATCTGGGGGGTCAAAATGTTTTTTACATTTTGAAAGTACTCATCCATACTACCAAAAGCGGTGTGTTGTAAAGGGGAACTTGTATAGGCAGCCCGTATGACCACACTAGAACAAGATTTTTCAGATGAATGTCTTTTGCTTAAAGAAATGTTCCTAGCTTGTGGATACCCATTAAAATTAATTGATGAATTGATATCTTACCAACAAGCATACATTAGGTTGGTTTAGACCTATGTTGTGCAGTTTTACGCAAGCTGAAGAGGAAGGGCTAGACAATTTAACATTACCTAACAGTGTTCAAACTGAAAAAAATTATGTTAACTTTGCATTAACTTACAGTACTTTATTTTCACTTGATGCAAAACAAATATTGAATATTTTATGTAAAAATTGGGCTGTGCTTATTGATGATGCCCAAATTAGAGACAAAGTCCCAGAAGCACCTAAAATAATTTATAAAAGAGGCTTTAATCTTAAAAAATATTATCGAGAGAGACTTACATAGTAATCATAGAACTGGGGCTATGTCAAAATGTGGATGTTGCAATTATTGTAAGTTTATTAAAACTTCAATCAGGTTTACAGTAAGAAATGTTACCTATTCCATTAGTGGTAGATATAATTGCAAAAGCCCAGGAGTGGTTTATTTAGCTGAGTGCCAAAGCTGTCCATGGTGTTATATAGGAAAAATTGGAAGACAATTGAAGCAACAGATTTATGAACATCAGTACAGCATACATAAGCAAGATTGTAATGATGCACTAGCAAAGCATGTAATTGAATTTCCTGGACATTCCTTCTTATTTCTTGTGATAGAGCAGGTTAAAGAATGCATTAGAGGTGGGCCATGGCAATTGTTATTGGAGCAAAGAGAATTATGGTGGCAAGTCCTAACCAATGCTTATACGTATCCAGGTTTAAATGAGTCATGGTCCTTAAAATGTTTATTAAAATTAAAATCTTTGGAAAGATGTTAACTTGTTAAGAACTCACTTTTTTACATTCTCTTGGAGACAGGTTTAAGATTTTTATACTGTAGTTGAATGTATGTTTATATTTTTTAGATAGGGTGTTTATCATATATACATATACATATATATATATATATATATATATATATATATATATATATATATATATATATATATATATATATATATATATACATACGCACATATGTTTTAGTTATGTGTAATGTTTCTTTAATGATGAATTGATGATCTGATGATGTCACTGTTGGTGCTTTATTTAAACCAAGAAAGTTTTTTTCTTTCATGTTATTTGTCTGAAGAAGGTCGTACATTGTTATGCCGAAAGCGCTAACAATAAATTTGAAAGGTCTGGTATACCACGTTGCCTTTTTGTTTGTTCTCTTATACTGAAAGTTATAGTAAGGTGTCAGTGTAGTACCAATGTATCTTTCAGTAAAATTGCCTTGGCAATTTTCAGTGATCATAATAAAGAAGGAAATTAGGGTGCTAAAGTGTTGCTCTCAGTTCTTTGCCAAGTATTAATTATTTTTCTACAGTACACTGCACTGCATTGGACTGAATGTAAAGAAAGAGAAATGTATACCTATAAACACCTACCTGGGCCCTAAAGCTTGAGGAACGTAACATATAGATATCCAGTTACTTAATATTGGAGAAAGAGTATACAGAGAGACAGTGATGTTACTAAAAAAATGATATGAATAAGACAATGGAACATGATTAAATAAGCAGATTTCAGAAAACGGTAAAGAAGGAAACAACTGGGAGAAATGAAAGCTAACAGAAGGAACCAAGGGATTTTTTCATGCTGGAGAGTCATCTTCTTCACTGATATAATTTTCATGCAATAGACTGTATTTATGAATTATGTATTAAAAATATCATAGATTTGTAATTTCATATGTACTTACTAGGTTGATCTTTGAGGTTATTAAGAAGTGTAGCCATACATTCCCATGGTAGTTTCTAGTCCTTATATTTTGCATACAAATAACTCCAAGATTGGAATAACACAGATATGTTGGGACATTTTCCATGTTTCTGCTTTCCATGATGGACAAGGGTGCTGCTAAACCAAGAATGAATTTGTGGTTACTCATCCATTCGTCCAAATTACATTTGAATAGGTTTATAGTAGTATTTTATAAAGAGTTGAAAACAGTTCTAATGAAGCAGTATTCTCTGTGATACCTACCTATCTATTCAACATGTTCTATTTATTTTGCAAAACAGACTGAGATCCCTTAAGTGTGTTTTTATGATAACACTAGACTTATAAATGTGTAATTGGTCTGACAGAACTGGGTCTGTTGAAACTCAATATGAAAGGTAGAGATTGCCTCTCTGTAGCCTTTGTAATATTGAGAAAAGGGAAAAGGCATACACTTTTTAATAGTTCATAAAGCTGTTAAATAAAATGCAAAAATGCCTATCTGCAAAAGGTAGTTGCAGCTGAGCATAGGATCAATAGTGATCTTTGAGTCTTAAAATATATAAAAGTGATCTGAAAGTGCTTCCAGCTCAGCACAAGCAGTAAGCATTCAGAGCAGCCAGAGTCCATCAGCAGTGCCTAAAACCCCTGACACATTCATGTGCTGTAGGTCAGTCAGCACTCCAACTTGTCCGCTGTAATGTGTTTGTATAGCTGCAGTACTAGTTACCTAGCAGATTCAGTTTCACATTTTGTTACTGCGTATATCACTATATGCTGACCTAGGTTTTGTTATGCTTAGAGATTTTTCACAGTTTGCTATCAGCACAATATTAGGTTGCCTTGTCTGGCTTAGTAAGGCTGTCAAGAAGAGCAAAAATAATAAAAAATTAAAATAAAGGGCACGCGTCTCTAAACCAACAAGACATTTAATATCATAAGTGCTTTCATTCAGGACTATTACATGAACAAAAGATAACTCATTTTTCAAACATTTAAATAACCCGCAAATAAGTCACATGACCTTAAAGAACCAAACCATCACATGACATTCAAGATGATCTCACATACACACCTCCTTCTCTACTTTTAACAAATAAACAACAATGAATTATTATGTATCAAAAACATTTAAAATCTGATACACAAATATGATTAATTAAAATTGCATAAGAGATATACATATGTAAATCCAAAATAAGAATCATCTATTCAAATTTTTAAGTTTTAACAAACAAAAAATGGAATATAAATCATTCAACCCAGGATAATAATAAGCGTTCAACCTGACTTGCTATAAAAGTTCCTGTCTTTCCAATTTTAACACTAACAGTCCACCCCTAACTTTATTAAATGTTATATTTTGTCTGATGAAGTTCATGTAATAGTCCTGAATGAAAACACTTATGATATTAAATGTCTTGTTGGTTTCTCTAGAAACCATGTCTTTTATTTAAATTGTTTATTAGTTAGTTTGTTTTTTTGGTTGTTTTGTTTAGTTTGTGTTTGTAATAAGGGCATGGTGACCAAAGGAGATCTCAGCACTCCCGCTCTGTTTTCACAGAATACTAACAAGAGAGATAATGGTTTGGAAGCAGTCGGTAACCTTACTAGATTGGTTGAATTATTAACTCAAAGGGTGGATGACCTTTCTTGTAGGATGACTGGTTACAATCAAATAATTCTCAGGGCTTTGAGTTGGGGTGTTCTTTAATCCCTACTTCATCATGGAATGCTTCTTCATCTCCTTCTCATTTGGCAGTTGGCGTTGGGAATTTCACCAGGTCTGGACTTGGTGGTGATGTTCCCCATGTTACTATGAGTCCAGTGGAACAATAAGATATTCCTGGTGGTGTAGCAGCAATGCAGCGAGTTGATGCACCTTTGCAGCTCATTGGAGTTCTGGTACTTAGTGACTGGCTAAAAAAAAACAGTCTATTTTGAGGTGGTTAGCAACAGTACAAATCCAGAACATCCAGCCGGCAGTGCCAGTGTTGTGGACAATTTAAAGGTATTAGATCATAAATTGTTAAAATACAAAAAATTACAACTGGAGATTGTCTATTTTAAAGAGTGTCTTTGGAGACAGCATGTTTCGAAGGGACTCAGACAGTGGCAATTTCCTACTGGGTTGGAGCCTACTCTCTATTTTATTTTGACATTATCCATCTTTTTAATAAACAGGGCTTGGAACTCTTGGACATTATTATTAAGCATTATACCAAAATGGTGGAAGGTTTGGCTAATGAGCTTGCCCTTTTAGATAACTCAGTTTACTTGGACCCTGATTTTGAAAGGTACAAGTATGAATACAGCGGGATTTGTAATAGTATTGATCAACTAGCACTAAAACTTAGGGGGACCAAACTAAGGAAATTGGACCAGGACAGGATCAATTATAAGAACAGCTTTTACTAACCCTCGTCTTGTCAAGAATGGAACAAAATAAATGATGTGTAATGGTAGCAACTCACAGTTCATCTACTTCAACTAACAACAGCTTATCACCGAAAGGCAATACAAATAGTTTGAATCAGCCTACTGATCCACCACTGAGGTAGAGTGAACATCTGAGGGACCAATCGAGTCACTTCCAGGCTAATTTTAATAATGATGATGTCAGTAACCAATCCAGAGGACAACATTTTTGTACACCCAAGATTTCCAATCCCACGAATGGGCAGCGAGGATTCCTATCCAAAATAAGGTTTCACAAGTCCAACAAATGGCAGAAGTAATAAATTCGCCTGTTTCTAATGGTGTCTATATCATGAAATTGAAATGTTGTGAATGCCAAATACCGGAAGGCCAAACTTGGCAGTTTGAAAGTTGAGAATGTCGAAGCCTCAGAAACCTGAATTCTTTCCCAGGGAAAGAATTCAGTTGGTCATTTCGGCAGCTTAGGCATTTTCAGACTGGGTCAAGATAAGTGTACAAACGGGTAGTGACGGACTTTAGGGTAAGGGCACGGGTCAGGTAAGTGTAATGAATGATGTGACGTTAGGGCGGGGTAGGTGTGCAGTAGTGATGGACTTTAGGGTTAGGGCATGGGTCAGGTAAGTGTGCAGTAGTGACGGTCTTTAGGGTTAGGGCATGGGTCAGGTAAGTGTGCAGTAGTGACGGACTTTAGGGTTAGGGCGTGAGTCAGGTAAGTGTGTGACAGTGACGGACTTTAGGGTTAGAGCTGGGTTAAGGATAGTGCATAGATAGTGGTGTATGTTAGGTTTAGTGTAGGTTTTGAAGGTGTTTGGTGTGATTGTGTTATGTGTGTGTTTTTCGGAACAGCAAATGTTTTCCTTGGGAAAAAATCCGCTGTTTTGAAGTGTCAATGTTATCTGAATTCGATCTTCCAAATTCAAACTTATGGTGTTCGACATTTTGGAAGTTTGATTTCGTGATATAGACCCGTTTCTAATGAAGTGGCCCACAGTTCATCGGGGGTGGACAATTTCATTATAGTACAAAATACTCAAGGTGACTTTAATATTTTCAATTATTCTTCTTATAAAGTTGAACCATTATTAGTGGATATTCTGGCGAAAGGTTTGACATTTGTCCTGTCACATAGAACAGACTTGACGGAGGCAATTTTGGACTTAAAGCTGTACATTCATAAACTGAATTTGTCTGTTTCATTAGATAATGTTGCTGTATGAGATAATGACTATAGAGTAGCAAGTGTTTTTAATCCACCACTTCATTCTAAGTTAGTGTTTTTTGAACGAGTGTGTGAAATGGATATTAGGCAATGGTTGGTTAATAAATTAACTGGATGATGATAAGTAACCTCACTGGAACTGAATGAGAACTGTTGAATTTACTGAGGACTAGCAAAATTAGGGTAATGAAACTGGATAAAAGTGGGGGTTTGGTCTTTATGGATCTATGGGATTGTCTATGAGATGGAAGTGTCTCATTGCTTTCCAGATGTGTGTCCTTTATTTTCATTTTTTATTAGTTGGTTTATTTTTTTTCCTTTGGCTTGTTAAAAAGAAAAAAACTGCTTGGCAAAATTCCTAATTCGTTATTTATAAAACTCCATTCATAGCCCTCTATTCCAGTTGCTGATTTCCAGTATGTGAAAACATTGGAGCTCAGTGACCCCATTTGTAGACTGTTTAATTCATTATATCCGAGTGATGCCACCAGGTGCATCTGCAGTTAACTCCTAGTAACACCTGTAGATATCAAATATTGCTTGTTCATATTTTTATCACTAATTCCAAAACAATGCTAGTACAAGGTTTTAAAAGATTTCATCTTAAAGCTTACACAATGGCAAACTCAACTACATTAATATTTGACCTCTGTCTAGTGCAGGTAAATAGATATTAATGTTTCATTGATGAATTTTTTTATGTAAGGGTGGTATGGATGAGGTAAATAATTTTGTGGTAAATTTGCAGCAGAGTAGGTTTTCATTGCAGTTTTATGGTTTGCAATTCATAGAGAAAGCTAATTTTTTGGATTTAATTTTGATGGAGGATTCCAATACGAAGAACATTATTACTTCCATATATAGGAAATCTATTGGAAGTAATATATTTTTATGTGGCTCAAGTTGTCATCCTAAACATCTAATGGAAGCGTTACCTTATGCAGAGTTTCATAGACCAAATAGATTATGTAGTCAGGATGCTGACTTTTTAAGGGAAGCATTTGAAACTTATAAGATGTTTATTATAAGGAGTTACAGTAATGATCAAGTTGAAAAATCTTTACATAGAGTTTGACTGACAGACAACAGTCAGTAATTGGAATAGATGAAAGAGGTGTTGTTCAACATGAATTTAAAAACAAGAACTTAAATAGGGGGATTAAATGTTATAGTAATATCAATATCTGTGGTAACAAGGATAGAGAAGAGTGTAATAATATTTATTTTGTTACCACATGTAATGTATTAAGTGAACACATAGCAAATATTTTGCAACATTATTGGCCTTTGTTACTTTCTGATAGACAGTTAGGTGGTAAGATTAATAATTTTCCCCTTATTTCTTATAAGGAGGGCAGAAGTATTGCTAATTTTTGTAGTACATAATACATTCACTTTTCCTCTACCTAGTATGGAATTTGGTGTGAAAAGTGAAGTGGGTACTTATAAGTATAGAAGATGTTCTGTTTATTCTTTGGTGATCAATTATTTTCCTAAAATTAATCATTTGTATTATAGACCAGTGTGTAGGTTTGATTGTAATACTGAGGCAATAGTATATGTATTGAAATGTCCCTGTGAAAAATGTTATATTGGGGAAAGTCAACATGCTTTTAAATGTTGCCTCCAGAAGCATGTTAGGGAAATAGAAAATGGGTGTGTAGATAGCCCATTAGGTTTGCATTTTAAACATTTTCATGGGGGAGATGCAACTTTGTTAAGAAGGTCAGTTTTGAAACAAGTAAATGTGCAAGTGGGTGAAAAAGTTGATTTGAAGTATAAATTATTGTGTAAAGAAACAGTGTATATTTTTAATTATAATACTTTGGACTCTATAGGTCTTAAATAAGGACCTTGATTGGAAGTATGTAATTCATTAATTGAATGATTGTTTTATTGAATTGTGTACAAAAAGAGGTGTGTGTTATCTAGTTTTTACTCCTTGGAAGACTTTTCAGCCGAGGCGCTAGAGTTTTTTTGTATTAAAGCAAGATTTTTGGGGATTTGTGGCTGTAGTTCTTATTTTTGCCTTATTTTTCTACTAGTGGTTTAAATAGATATTAACTGTTGTTTTTTATGATATTAATTTATATGGATATAATTTTCACATTTGTCTATATATCTCAACAACAAGGTAACACAGACATAACTCTTTAGCCTCAAATGAAAACTCTCAGCTAGATTAATTAAACACTGCTGACAGTATGTGTATGTCTTGAATAGTTGCTGAGATATTGTAAGTTGTTTACAAAATATTACAAACATAATAGTTACCATGTTTACTGTAACTACAAAAATTCAGTTTAAGACCTAGAAACTAAAGAATGCTACCACTATAAAAACAGTTTGTGCTAAAGGGTTTGACATTTATAATTCTTTCATGACCCCTGTGGTTCCAGAGATATGAACATTTGCTTGAAATGTGAGGACATAATCTGATTATTCTGTCAAAAGGCTTAAGCTCCACCCGTTATTCTGTCAAAAGGCTTAAGCTCCACCCATTGGAAGTTACCTTACAAACTTCCTGAGCTCCCTTGTGGTGAATGTGTTAAATCTGATGTCATGCAATTAATGTATCTAAATAAATGCATGATGTAGATCAGTGTGTAGCAGAATATCTTGTAAAATATTTAACATGAAAGAAAGCAGAGTTGTTATTAGGCAGGTGTCTTAATTTAAAGGCATAAATTGTTAGCTGTAACCTAAATTATGTGAGGTCTTCGTTGTTAATGCTGCAGATGGCTAGTTTGGAATATTTATGCTGCAAAGGTGTACACTCTCATTTGTAATTAAATTAACAGAATTCCATAATACATATAAATTATGAGATTTATTTTTCTGTAAACAACAGAATGTGTTAAGTATGATTACATGGAATATCTATTTTATAGTGAGTGAGTGAGTGAGTGAGTGAGTGAGTGAGTGAGTGAGTGAGTGTGAGTGTGTACATGTAAGAAGAAAGACTATTGTTGGTAGACAAAAATCATAAAGTTGTTTTGATGCTATTTTAAACTGTTTTTATAAGCCCAAACCAAAAACTATTTTCTTGAACTGTAATCATATCCATACTCAGTAATGGGCCAGTTCCTGTTATGACATTAGAAATTTAAAACATTTAGAGAAATTTAAAAACAAAATCATGCAATGCCTAAAGAATATTATAAAAAAATCAAAACAAAAAGGTTTAATTTTGCACTGCTGTTGATGCATGGCTGATTTGTTTATTTATTTATTCATTCATTCATTATTTATTTTATTTATTTATTTATTGTATTTGTTTACTGAGGTAGTCCAAATGGGCAGGAAATCTACCCTTTTTCAGTGGAGGTCCAAAGAGAAAAGCACCAGTAATGCAAATCATACATTGCAATAATTGGTTGTTCGATATACAGCATATATATATATATATATATATATATATATATATATATATATATATATATATATATATATATATATATATGGGTTCATGTCAAAACAACGACATGTTAAAATATCGAAAATCACTAGACGAAGCAACCGTCGACAGTTGAAAGCATCGACAGTACATATATACGAAACTACAGCGCTAACATGGGTCCTGCAAGGGGGAAGTAGTATGGGTACAGTATCATATCATATCCTTTACTTCCCCCTTGCAGGACCCATGTTAGCGCTGTAGTTTTGTATATATGTACTGTCGATGCTTTCAACTGTCGACGGTTTCGTTTCGGTGTAGTGATTTTCGATATTTTAACATGTCGTTGGTTTGACATGAACCCATATATATATATATATATATATATATATATATATATATATATATATATATATATATCTAAAGGTGCAATTAATACTATATTCGTTACATTAGTCAGAGGTAAAAGAATGTTAAGTAAGGTGCATACAATTCAGGAAAGATACAACTGAATTTTGATTGCATTTTAAACTGTTAATTATATAATGAACTGGTCAACTTATCTCAAGGGCTAACTCAAGTCTTGAATAATAGGCACCCAGATGTTGGCTACATATCAATTTGACAAAATGCCCACAGGAAAGAGTACAATCGGACAACCCTACACTTTAAATAGGATATCTCTTTCCCATCCCTAAACTAACTTCTTATTACTCCATATCTTGCTCTTCCTCTACATATCCTCCCCTTACTGGGCAAACTTCCCTGACAGTAACATCTACACAAGCAGTCTCATATTAACTCTTGTACCACTATTTTCAAATATTATCCATACAACTGCTGAAAGGATGTGCATCCAAGTATATATAACTTTATATGTTAATAGGTTCTTGGTGTTTACTAGGCTAACGACTACAAGGGCCTTCCTAAGCTAAGTCACACATCCCCAGTCTCTGAAAAGTTCTGGTACCTTTGATAAGTGTAAGCAGCAGCTTGGAAGATGAAACAGTTACAAGCAGGGGCCGTGAGATGAACCATTTGCAGGTTGCTTGTGTCCATTAGAGGCATGGATGCCAAACCAGGGATGCATTTTCTGTTTCCCATCCATTTACCCAAGTTTCAATTGAATTGGGTTACAGAGGAACTCTGCTTTACATAGATGGGGAGCCTGTTCCAGAGAAGGGGTAGTCTCTGGGATACGTACATGTCTCTCCAGCAGGTCCTACTTATATCACAATCAAGGTTTAAGTCTTTAGAATGGGTATTTCTAGTGCTCTTTGTTATGCAAATATGCAGGAGGTCCATCAGGGTAGGGTCTGACAATGCCCTGTATGGCAGGCATTGATCTCCCCTCAAAAGACTGTAGGAAACAGAATACAGGGATAGAGCCTTGAGGTGTTCTGCATAACATAAGTAACTAACACCTTGTATCTTTTTGGTGAGGAACCTCGGTGGATGCTCTAATTGCTGGATGTGCCTGTTTAGGTACATATCAAAAGGGGCATTGCACTCAATGATAGGTTTGATGAATGCCGAATATAGTGGAACAATGAGCTTCTTGGACCTAGATGCTATATCTTTGTTTATAAATTGCACAACATAGAATGCTTCCCTCACTACTTTAGATACATGATGCTCAAAGGATAGATTACTGTCTATGTGAGTCCATGAGTCCCTGACTACTGGGTCAACACTAAGGGGTGTGTTGTCAGTATGATAGTTATTGGGGTGAATGACTTCTTGAAGGATACCGTTATGCATTTCTTGGCATTTAGTTTTAGTCCATGGCTCTGACACCAGTTATTTGTCTGTGTCAGCCCCTTTTGGAGAACAGTTGTGTCAATGTGGTGTTTTATGACTGCTCCTAATTTGTAATCCTCTGCAAATTTAGTCAAATAGAGGCCATTGTCTTTGGCCTTGACTACAGAGTAGTAAATACAAAAAAGAGCAATCCCAGGGCCAATCCATGGGAGTCTCCACTTGTGACTGGCCTCTTTGTAGAAGTGGGCTCCCCAATTCTAACTTCCTTGGTCCTGTCTATGAGCCAGTTGGTTATTTATCAGGTGACATAAGGGTTTATATCTAATCTCTTGAGTATGTCAACAATGCCTGAGTGGGTTATTGTGTCAAATGCATTGGCCAAGTACAGGTAGGCAATGTGAACCATTTTTCCCTCATCTATTGCTTTGCTGACCTTTTCAAAAACAACTAGGCTGCGTAAGCATGCTCTGAACCCTGATAAAACCAAATTGAGTTGGTTCCAATGTCTGGAGGTTACCTATGTCATTATTCATCATTTCTATGATTCTTTCTATGGCTTTGCATATGAGACCTATGGGTCTGCAGTTTCCAGGGTCTGTAGATGGCCCACATTTGTGCAGAGGGATGACAGTTGCTTTTCTCCATTTATGAGGCATGAAGCCTATTTGGAGGCTACAGTGAAACAGCAGTTACAGAAGGCCTGATAGGTCAAGTTTCATGCTATTTAGAAGGCATCCTGAGAAACTGTCTGGGCCTAATGATGCAGCATTCCTGGTCTTACAGAGAGAGGAGAGAGAGCATTAAGGACCTGTTCCGTGGTTATAGTAGGTGTTGTTATATTTGATGGTATTTCTTGATGGAATGTTGGGGCGGTAAAGCTGGAGATTAATTTGTCAGCCGGTAGGTTTGCTATCTCTCCTGGCTCAGTATACGTTGCTCCATTAACAATGAGTTGCACACACAAATGTGTATTGCTTTGAGGTTGTAGACACAGTTAAAGAATGCCTTGTGGTTGTCCTTGACCTGGGAGGCTGAATTTGCATCAAATTTGGCTTTGGTAGACTTTATTTGTCCTCTCAGTTTTTTGTTTAGCTTAATGAGGGTGATTTTTATCCTGCTGAGTATTACATCTCCTAATTTTTGCCATCATTTCCTTCCTTCTGTTATACAACCTCTTGATGTTCTGATTCCACCAGGATGCCTTGTTTTTTGAGTTTTTATGAATTTCTTCCTGGTGGGTACAGCTGCCTCTATATAGCTATTCTATAGGGTTTCTGTGAACAGATCTATGTATGCAACAGTGTTCTCAGGGTTTATGGGTGGGGGGGAGCTGCAATTTTGCCAGGTTTCCAATTAACAGTAGGAAGTTAACCTTAGAATAGTTCCTGAACATTTCAGGGTTAGCTGGGGTTCTAAGCTTTATTTTTACTAAATGCATCTTAATTTTTCTGCAATTATTTTTAAGTGCTGCCCTATAAAATTGCAGAAAGGGCTTATTCCCCAAGTATTACCTTATGTCCATGATGGAAATAAACATAATAAATAAATACCTTTCCCAGAGGCACCCAGTTGGCTCTATGACACTGAAAGATAAAGCCCAAACTGAGACCTAGCTGGCCTGGTCCAAGTAGAGATCTATTTGTTAGAGCAGCCAACATGGGGATGGGGTGTGGTGGTGATGCAATATTTCTTTTGTTTCTGTCATAAGAGGTGTAAGATGAAGATGTGCTGAAGTGATATGCCATTGGTTGCTCCTATTGTAGACTGGAAGTACATTAGATCCATAACAGCTGTACAGGTGTGAGGATGGGCATTAGGAAGAATGCACATCACCATGGAAACAGGAATTTCCTGTCATAACGCCTCATTCTACACTGACATGCAGTGCAAGTATGTCTGCATTTGCAGGGGGTGAGAGTGCTAAAACTGCATGACCTAATGAAACTGATCAGCTGCAATATGACGAGCATCCCAATCATTTGTATTTTTGTCAAACTGCAGAGTACCATTGCTGGCATAGCTGATGCACTTATTTCACCAATAGGAATTGGACCTACATACCAAGGGTTTACAACAGGATTTACTGCTATTGTGATGGTCTAAGTTCTAAGGAGAGAACAGTAAGATGGAGCAGGATTTGAAGACAATGATGGCTGCTAAAACAATACAGAACAACAAATCAAAGAAATGTTACAGGGATGGCAAAATAGCAAAAAAAGCTTCTGCAATATTATTCATTTGAACTTGCTGAGTGAGAGTCCAAATCTCTGAAAAAGGAACACTTAAAATGAAGCCTTTTTATAGACAATATATTCTGTGTGAGAAAGAAAACTGAAGCACAGGGCAGATTAACACCAACATACCAAACTCACACCTACATGTATATCTAAGATATGACTATGACAACAAAAGAAAAGCTACCCTAAGAAAAGACTGTGAGTAGATTCAGAAAGAAACTGTTTATAATGCCATTTTCTCATGGTTGATGACCGGGTCCTGCTATTATGGACAAAAGTTTCTGATTGTGCTGTAAGGTTATTATAGAGTCTGAGGTCCTTGTCCTTGTACTTCAGAAATGTCACATAACAACAGAGAGAAGGGAGGGTTATTAAATTGAGCATGTCAGTTCTGTGCTGTCCACTGAAAAGAATAAATTAATAAAGGTTGTAAGGGATGGTCAAGATGAAGACAGCAGTAGAAAATATGGGGATACAACAGGAAATTTCAATGTGGCCCAATGCTGTTTTCATTTTTATATGGACTGGACTACAGAAGAAAAACAACTGCCTGATCATAACAGCATTAGCTTCACTCACAGATGTTGAGTAATTAAAACAGTAATCAAGAGTAGCTGTTTTTTGTGGTTTATTTCTGTTAATACTTGAACTTAACAGTTATTTTCTTGAGTTATGATAAACAGCTGGTGGGACTTTTAAAGAACTACATACTGTTTCAGTGTTGAAGAATATTGCTTTCAGGAAATGCAAAGCTACAGGAATGGATCTGGAAAGACACTTCCCCCATATTTTGCTGTTATTCACCTTATGAATTCCCATGCATTTTTATAATATTTCTATCTGTTCCCCTGATCAATAGTTTTATCTTGTAAAAAAATGTGGGATATTCAGAAGAAAACATAATGTGACTGTTCCATGCTGTGCTGTGATAAATAGCAAGATCAAAATGATGTGAAATGGCCCAAAAATATTAGTATGCATGTGTGCCAGCATAGGGCAGACATGTCTTGAATAATGCTACAAAAGGTAGCTGCACGATCATGAAAACAGCAGTTACTGAGCAAATAAAGCAGCTGTGCTGTCAGAGATCACATCAGCCTGTACCATTGGCATGTGATGTTTGTTTGCACATGAAATGAAGTGCCACATGTGTGCTATATAAGGACAACTGAAAGCACATACAACGGATAAACAGCAAAATGTTGATAGGTTTATATCATTAATGGGAAGGAAACTCATTGATGGTACAAATGTAGAGTGGGAAGATGAAATGCAATATACAGAAAAATACAGGAAATGGAATCTTGTCATGGAATTAGGGAATGGGGGAATATTCTTTCCTTTCCATGGGTCAGGTGGTCTTTTATATATACACATTGCAAAGAAGGGTATTGGGATGGAATGATAGGGAAGTTATGGGTTAATAGCAAGACTATATTGAGGCTGACAAACAAGAAGAAGACAGAAAAAGATTGACAGAGGTGGTACTGATACCAAAAAGGGGGTCCCAATGGAGAAGTAGACAGGCAAATATGGACAACTGGTGATGGGGAAGACCGAAAACAAAACAGAGGAGGATGATTGACCTACAAGGAAGAGGAACACCATAAAGGGGATATGGTAGAAAGAGGAAAGCCTTTCAAGCTATCTCAGGAATGAAACCCACCCAGAAGTCAGTCACCTTCATGGCTGAATCAGGGCTGGGGTCAAACTCTGCTGGAGTAGGCTATGAAATTCTACCGATGGTGTGATGACAACCACCAGGCATTTAACCGCCTGTCTACCTTGGCTCTCAACAGCAGGCACATCTCCTGTGGAGTGATGCTGGAAGGTCCCTCTATGCAACTTTTCCAAAAAGAGCCTGTGCCACCCACCAGAGAATCAGTACAGAGGCCACTAGTGAGCCATACAAGTTACCTTCCAAAGGATGTCTTTAATCATCATGCAGAGAAATGGGTTCAATGACTGCTGGAAATCCAGCTGTTGGCATGGTAGCTGATGCAGGGCATACTGGCTGCTGCCTCATCACTCCATGCTCAATAGCTGCTCCTGTAGAAATGAATGCAAATGAATGAAGGCAAAGAAGACAGCAAAGCAACAAATATAAATAAAAATATGACTGAAAGAGAGCAAAGCCCAAATACAGTGCTCAATCTGATATGGTACATTTATTAATACAAGCTCTGTAGAAGGAAAAAAACAGCAAAGAAATGTATGTCAGTGGCTAAGGAGCATATATGATATGAGTAAGAATAACATCATGTGATAGGAATGGCATATTGATATGGAGGGTATAACACCAGGAGATAGGAATGACACATTTAATACAAGGGAGAATAAAACCTGGAGATAGGAATGGTACATTTAATACAAATGAGAATAACACCTGGAAATAGGAATGACACATTTAATACAAGTGAGAATAAAACCTGGAGATAGGAATGGTACATTTAATACAAGTGAGAATAACACCAGGAAATAGCAATAGCAGTGCCATTGCTACTGGTGTACAGGACAACAGCTCAATACAGGAATATTGTTTCTGCTCTGGTGGAATTAAGCAAACTGAGGGCTTTCACAAGCAAGGTTAACAGCTTGAATGACCAATTACTTACATTTCTAAAAATCATCTCATTAAAGACTAAAACACAGACTCATAATACTTTTGGGCTTACTTTTTGCAGCTGGTAATTAGGAAGGCATAAGCATTTAAAAAGTAGGATGGTATGGTTTGAACTTAAACAGTAATTCAAGAAACAGGAGGTTATTTCAAAGGATATGTATTGGTATACATTTTATCAAGACATGTGGCTAGCCATAAAGACTAAGGAAGCTACATACGAGAGAGTTCATAGGTTCATAGGTTCATAGGTGTGTACTAGGCTAATGGCCCTGGAGCCTTTACAAACCTAGCTCATAGAAGTGTCCTGGCATCATGATACTTGACGTTAGTTCCCAGTGCCTCTATGAAGTAGAGCCACTGGAATGATCGACGGGGTGAACTTTCTATTTTACAGCCACTCATCAAGATTTCTCTGGAAGAGGGCCAGTGAGGTGCTCTGCTTGACATGTATGGGAAGTCAATTCCAGAGCATGGGCAGTCTCTGGGTTATGAACCTGTCCCTCCAGCTTGTTCTGTCGATTGTGGTAATGAGGTTGAGGTTTCTGGAGTGTGTGGTGTGGAGGGATTGGGATTTCTTTAGATGTAGCATTTCTATCAGAGCTAGGTCAGACATGGCTTTGTATGTCAAGCAGAGATTGTCTTTTAATAGATGATATGAGACAGAGAATAGCTGGAGTTTTTTGAATCTGTCCATGTAGGACATGTGTTTAAGGCCTATAATCCTCTTCATGAGGTACTTTTGTGGCCTTTCCAGCTGCTGCATGTGTCTAGTGAAGTACATGCCAAATAGGGCATTATACTTGATGATTGGCCTAATAAGGGAAGAGTAGAGAAAAAGATGATGACCTCTTTCTTCCTGGATGCAAAACTCTTGGTAATAAGATGTGCCACATAGAAGGACTTTCTGACAACAGTGGCAATGTAGTGGACGAAGGAGAGGTTGTTGTCAACCTGTGTCCCCAGATCTCTTACAATGCCTTCAGTGTTCAGTATGCTTAAGGCCATGGTTTCAACACCAGTTATTGGTCTCAGTAAGACCTTTCTGTATGATGTTTACATCACTTGGGGAGCTAATAATGGCTCCCTGTGAGCTTGGTTTGCTGGGGTTCTTCCATGTTAGCCTGGACTTCTGAGAAGTAGATGACAAATGGGAGAGAACTCAGGACTGATCCCTGTGGGACTCCACTCATGACTGGTCATCAGTCTGACTTGGAGTCCGCTACTTTCACACTATGGGTTCTATCTGTGAGCCAATTTGCAACCCACCTAGTGATATAAGGGTTGATGCCTAGTTTGGTGAGTTTATTAATAATTCCTGAATGGGGAATAGTATCAAATGCCTTGGCCAGATCGAGGTAGGCTGCATGAACTGCCTTGCCTCATCCACAGCTCTGGTGACTTACTTAAAGAAGTCAACCAGATTGAGCAGGCATGATCTACCTTTCACAAAACCAACTTGCGTGGGATATAGAGTTTGGAGATTCCCTATATCCTTGTTAATTTGGTCCATTATGATGTACTCCATACCCTTACATATCAGACTTGTCAGGCTAATGCGGCAATAATTCCCAGGGTCTGTTTTCACTCTTCCTTTGTGGAAAGGGATGACTGTAGCAGTGCACCATTCGGTAGGGACAAAGCCTCTGGTGAGGCTGAGATTGAACAGGACACACAAATGTGATGCCAGTTCACTTTGTAGTTCATGAATGACACATCCAGGGATATTGTTGGGTCCAATGGAAGCTGTATTATTGGCCTTGGACAATGCAGCCTTAACCTGTGCTGCAGTAATGCTGGGTGTCAGACATTCCTCTGGTATTGTGATTGGTCCTTTGGGGGGGAGAGAGGTGTAAAGCTGACACTGAATCTGTCAGAAAGTATGTTGTCAATATCTGTTGGCTCAGTATAGGAAGTATCATTGTGCAGTAACTCAGAGCAAACCTGACTATTGCTGTGGAGATTCTTAATATAACTATTGAAGGCTTTGTGGTTGTTTTTAGTTTCTGATGCAATTCTGCCTTCATAGCTGGTTTTAGAGGTTTTGATGAAGGATCTCAACTTTTTGTTGAGGCTAATAAGGGACTTTTTCCAGTCTTGGGAATTCACCTTTTTCTGCAACAGTTTTTTCTTTCTGTTGTAGAGTTTATTAATGGCAGGGGACCTCCAGATTGCCTTCTTTTGTGGAGGAGAGCATTTTGGTTCTGTTGGGTATGTCTAGTTCCATGCATTTATATATGTGTTTGTACAGTGCATTGGTGTATGATTCAGAAGTTATGCATCTATTTTCCATTGACATGGGTGCCATGAAATTAGCCACCTCTGTTTTTAGGAGCCCAAAGTCAGCTCTGGAGAAGTTTTTCATGGTGGTTACTTTTGCAGGGGGTGTGGATGAGATGTGGATTTCCATGGTGATTAGTTTGTGATCGGATCTAACCAGGGAGGAATTGACTCTTGGTGTAGAGGAACAGTTGCCCATGTTTGTAATAACCAGGTCAAGGATGTTGCTTTTTCTATTGGGGGTAAGAATGAGCTGGTCCAGGGAATTGGAAATGATGAATTCCAGAAAGCATTGGGCCAGTGTATTGGTCCATGAGTAGTTTTCCCAGTTGATGGAGGGGTAGTAGAAGTAACCTAGTATGAGAGTGTTGGGTTGGATCCTAATAGTTTCCAGGGTGCTCAGGAACATGGAGTGAGAGTCTTGGGACATGTTTGGGAACCTGTAGCGAATTGCCATCCTACCCAATATTAGTTGTACCTGAAGTATCTCAGATGCATTATGCTGGACTAGGTCCATGTTCTGGGGCCAAAAGGTGTGGAATGAGTTATAGCACAGTAGTGCAGGAGTGCTTTCTGCTGCTTTAAACCAGGTCTCCATTACAGCACAATTTCGATGTTCTCCATTTTGAGGAGTGCTTTGGGCAAGTGTATCTTGAGATTTAAACTTCTAGCATTGAGCAGCATGGCATTCAGATTGCATATATTTGTAACTGTTATGGTGATAATTTGGTCTTTGGAACATTGCCTAAAGAAAGCACTATAGGGGTGTCAAGAGCTTTAGCCAATATCCAGAAACCCAGAGGTGACAGATGCAGGCCATCTCTGGCAAAGAATCGAGGACTGTCAATCATGTAATCCCAAGCAGACAGATACTATATCCACTTAGAATGACACCAGAAACTTAGCCAATAGCTGAATTTAATAATTTACTGCTTGTACTGCGGTATCATTCTGGGTGATGGTAGGATGCTGCTCAGGGCTAGGGTCATACCTGCTTGGGCCACATAATCTGAGAGCTCTTCCATGTCTCTTTTCATGTAGTTCAGGGAGGTGCATCTCAGGTCATTCACACCCACATGAACAGTGACAGAGTCATACTTGTACTTGTTGTGGAGTGACCTGAGTACATGTTTTATGTGTCGGATTCTGACCCTCGATAGACAGCTGACTGTTACCTACTCTTTATTCAACCTAGTGAGTGGGGCATCAGTGGGCCTCACTATCGAGTCACCTATAATTAGTGTATTGGGCAAGCTGTTTTGCCGTAGGGGCTTAGGTTGAGGGGGCACACTTTGTAGGTGAGTTTGTGTCTTGTAGTTTGCGCTGTGTTGTGGTGTTTGACTGCATTTCTGCCTTGGAGGTCTCTGTGGTTTGGGTATATTTCTGTTGAGAGCCTCCATGAAGGTAGGTGTGTGGTTTGTGTTTTTATGTGAGAGCTGTGATGATGGGTGTTCTGGAGGGCTATGTGTTGCATGTGGTGTGGAGCGGGTGTTGACCTTCGCCTCTTGACCACCTATTCCAGTCTTGGCTTGAGAGTGCATGGCTTCCAATTTGGATATAAAAGTGTATCTCTCACAAGTCTGAGTGTTAGGAGGTAAGAGGAGAGGGTTGTCTGTGTTCATGAGGCAGTTGCAACACTGCCTCAGAATGTCCAAGTTCAACAGGTTAATAGTAGAAAGCACAGGGAACTGACCTTTAGACATTACAGGAGGGATGGTCATTATTACTAAGTACTGGAGCTGTTTCTTTATATATTCCTTTTACAGGAAAAATGTCACTCAAGTTGTCTGAGTCTGTACAGAGCACTGCCAAACACTTGAGGGGGAAAATAATAAGTAGACCCTGAAAATTTAAGGATGAAGTGTTTAGGCAGATAGTCTGAAGTTATAAAGAAATCAGACAGTACTTACTGAAAAATAAAGAATTAGCTTGTCAAGAATGATGAAAAGAGGGGAGTCACATGAATGGCTACTGCCTGGCTACTACTAACGCTGGTCTCAGCACAGCTTCACTCATTTGGGAAATGGCTTCCCAACATTTGATGAGGTAATATCAGTCTTTACAATAAATATCTGTATCTCTTCATTGCAGCATTTTAGAAATTTTATGTGCACCATCAGAAGGTTGTCATAGACGTCTTTCAAAAATAATTGTACTATTTTGACTGGAAAGTAGTAAGTGGTAAGTATCAATATGGAGAAAGTTGTAAGGTTGACATTAACATCCGTCAACTTCTAAATAAATTAACCTAACTTGGCACTCAGGAAGAACAGAATAAAGTCAACGGGAAAGCTTCCAGTACTTGAGGTAGGCAGCAGAAATTTAACTGGATGAGAAGCTGGTACCAGATGGAATAAAACTGAAACATAGATTCATTTTAATCTAAAGGGAAGGCTGGAAAAAATGTTTTAGTCATGGTGGAATTTATGCTCCCTGTTAATAAGTGCAAGTCTACAAACTACAAAAAAGAAAAATAAACTAATTACTAAAAATAAAATGTCAGCAGAATAAAACGCAGTCAAAAGAGCCATAAAACTTCAATTTAATTCAAAATAAAATGGAGCAACACGTGGGATAATAGGAACACTGGTAAGCGCTTTCACATTGAGCTTCTTCAGACCATTGAAAAACACATCCAATCTATCATTTATTTATAGAGTAGCTCATACATAGTAAACCAATCAAATTTTAAATAAAGGTACACATAGTAAGTATCATTTAATTCACCCAAAATAAAAAAAAAATGTGTATAAATATCAGTTAGTCCAAGGTAAAAGGTAAAATGTAAAAAAAAAAAAAAATATATATATATATATATATATATATATATATATACATAAATACTCCTAAAATACTTAATATCATCTTCTTAAACTACTGACAAACTCAATAACTGTTGAAACCAAAGGCCTGGAATAGCTGCAGATAAACGGACCAAGTATACCAAATGTACCTGACCAAATTTCCTTTCTTTGTGCTTGTAACCAAGTAAGAAAAACTTATCCAAATGCAGGTGACGCCATATTACTTTGAAGTAAAAATGTATTTATTAATTAAGTGATACACTTCAGTTACTCTGGTTAGTTAAAACAACACAAATAAAATGCTTTTCATTTCCAAAAGTTTGAAAACGTTTTGAAATAGCTTATACCACGCCCCTTTTCCTCTATTTATACTAATTATGACATCATCTCTCCTTAAAGGTACAAGGCAACTTAGGTACAATATATATTTACAATGTCAAAGTTGTTCGTTGTTATAAAACATATCATCAAATAAAATCAAGTAAAATAAGACCTTTTCTATCCATCTTTAAGTCATCTGACATAAATAGTTTTACGAACAAATAAAAACTTTTCATTTAAATCTCAAACCTCAATACTATGTGTGTGCTCCATGATACAAGTGTGCTCTACAATACTTATGTTTATACCAATACATGCTTGTTAGAACGCTAATGTAAGAAGCAACCAAAATATATTTAAATTTATGTATTTAAAAGTCCTTATAAATTCCTATCCTATTGTATTCAAGACATTATGGCATTCATGGCATTTCTGTGGAGGTTATTATGTATATTTGTCACCCTAAACAAGTTACTTAAATCAGCTCTGTATGAGCTTCATTGTCATGTTATAAAGACTACAACCGTGCAATAATAGAAATGTTTAAATCTATATTTATATTCTTCGTATCTGCCCCTTCATTAGTTGGCTAGATACGTCACATCTACAGATCCCAAAAGTTGTAAAAAGTCAGAAACTATTCAAAATAGTATCTGTAAAAATTCTCATCATATAAGTAAATGTAACGAGTGTTACCTGTAATGTAAATAGTCAAACATAATCCCGTAAAAAACTATACGCACATGTGTAAAAATGTATAAAAATGGATGAAAGAGGTGGACCAGCTAGCCTCTTGTTGGAAAGGTTGGAACTAATGTGGCAACTTACCACTCATGCATGTACCTATCCAGGTATCAATGAAATGTCTTCAATACTCTGTATTCTTAGATTAAAGAACTTAGAAGTCACTAACTCCACTCATATAGATTTTACTTCCGTAAACAAATCTGAGCTTATATCAGTAGTATTCTTATTTTTTATATATAGGTTTGAGATTTTGAGACTTTATGTTATTATAATGCCATACTTATTACAGAATGATGTTACAATGTTACTAACATAGTGAAGTCAGAAAGTGACTACATGTTTTGTTAGCCAGTTTTTGTCCATAATTGAAGCAGAAGGTCCCTATCAATAAGTAGTTGTACACATGTGCGTATAGTTTTTTACACTATTATGTTTGACTAATTATAATACAGGTAACACTCTTTACATTTACTTATATGATGAGAATTTTTACAGATACTATTTTGAACAGTTTCTGACTTTTTACAACTTTTGGGATCTGTAGATGTGACGTATCTAGCCAACTAATGAAGGGGCAGATACGAAGAATATAAATATAGATTTACACATTTCTATTATTGCAGGGTTGTAGTCTTTATAACATGAAAATGAAGCTCGTACAGAGCTGATTTAAGTAACTTGTTTAGGGTGACAAATATACATAATAACCTCCACAGAAATACCATGAATGCCATAATGTCTTGAATACAATAGGATAGGAATTTATAAGGACTTTTAAATACATAAATTTAAATATATCTGGGTTGCTTCTTACATTAGTGTTCTAACAAGCATGCATTGGTATAAACATAAGTATTGTAGAGCACACTTGTATCATGGAGCACACACATAGTATTAAGGTTTGAGATTTAAATGAAAAGTTTTTATTTGTTCGCAAAACTATTTATGTCAGATGACTTAAAGATGGATAGAAAAGATCTTATTTTACTTGATTTTATTGGATGATATGTTGTATAACAACGAACAACTTTGACATTGTAAATATATATTGTACCTACGTTGCCTTGTACCTTTAAGGAGAGATGTTGTCATGATTAGTATAAATAGAGGAAAAGGGGCGGAGTACAAACTATTTGAAAAAGTTTTCTAACTTTTGGAAACAAAAAGCATTTTATTTCTGTTGTTTTAACTAACCAAAGTAACTGAAGTTGGTATCGCTTAATTAATAAATACATTTTTACTTCAAAGTAATACGGGGTCGCCTGTATTTGGATACAAAGTTTTTCTTACTTGGATACCAGCGCAAAGAAAGGAAATTTGGTCAGGTACATTTGGTATACTTGGTCCGTTTATCTGCAACCATCTTCTTAAACTACATCCCTTCAATACTGGACTTAATGAGACTTTTTCATTCAAGCCTGTACCCTGATCTGTCCTCAACTTGATAATCCACTTAGTCTCTGTGGTCTCAGTAATATTCCTTATGTCTCCCTGTTGTATACCAGGCTTCACAATGTAAGTAACTAAAAACTTGAACACATGTTGTTCATCTGTATTTAAAACATGTTTGGACAGGGCATTACTAACAGAACATTTATGAATATTATAAAAATGTTCCCTCATTTGATCCTTTAACATTCTGTCAGCCTTAACACCAAAGAAAGACTGACATTTTAGATGATATGCTAAATAAATCACATGTTGTGTGAAATAATCAGCATCCACTTTGAAGACATACGTGTGTCCTGTATAAGAATGTTCAAAACATCCACTGCTTTGTATATGACAACAGAAGTTACATTTCATGCGTGGATGTGTTACATTGCTTTCATTATACTTACTGACATTCGATCCTTTTGGGTAGTGTAGTAATCTTTTTAAACTTTTTTGCTCTTAAAAGTAAAAGGGGGAATTTTACCTACTATTTCCTTAAGCTTAGGATCAGCTGTTAAGATACCCCAGTGTTTCTTTATAATTCCTATAATTTCCTTGGTATCACTAGTGTGGTATAGTGGAATATTAACCCTTCTTTAATATCAGGTCTATTTTTCCTGATTATAGATGAAGTTGTCTATTTAGAGAAATTGGGCTGTGCTGTATCTTTCCTCAAATTCAGTATTTCATTGAGTACATCATCTATCTCTATTTCTTTGTTCCCTCTTTCCACTAACCTATCTTTAACACTATAGAGTTCACGAGTAAAGCCTTCATCAGAAATATTGAGCCTGGGTGCTCTCAGTCCTTATCCCTTTACTATAGTCTTAAATACATGAGTAGGATGCATGCTACATCTGTGTAGCAACATATTCTTATGGCATGTCTTTATATATATATGCCTGTATCAAGAAAACCATTACCTAATCTACTTAAACGTACATCCAAATACTCAGTGTTTTTATGAATGTGTCATTGTAAATTTCAAAAATGTTGTAGTACTATTTAGACTATCAAAAATATAGTCAAGTCTTCTTATTCAAATGCCCATAAAAGAAATGAATCATCAATGAATCGATGATAGAATGAGACAAGCTTCTGTACAAACTCATCTTAAACATATACTCCTCCTCCCACATAGCCATAACTGTACTGGCGTAGCTATTGGCACTGGATGTGCCCATAGCTATGCCATCTTTCTGTAAGTAATACTTACCATCAAAAGTAAAGACATTGTTTTCAAGGACCATGTATGTTAGGCATAGATCTCCCATCAAAAGATATTACCTCACTTAGGCTACTATTTGTAAACTCTTTTTTTATATTGTTAATTATGTTTTTGTTTTTTGTATTTTTCTCTGTGTTGAGCTTTTATTCCCGGGCCTCTGCTGAAAAGGGACATGTTGTCTAGTCGGACTATCATGGTAAACAAATGTAAAATAAAATAAATAAAAATAAAATAAATAAAAGCCTGTATGAGACAGAATGCAGATATAGAGCCTTGTGGTGGTCTGCATAGGACATTTTAATTAAGCCCTGTATTTTTTCAGTGAGGACCCTCTGTGAATATTCCAGTTGTTGGATATGCCTGGTTAGGTATATATTAAAGGGGACATTGTACTCAGTGATAGGTATGATGAATGCCAAATACAGTGGAACAATGACCTCCATGGACTTAGATGCCATACATTTGTTTATAAGCTACACAGAAGAAGGATTTCCTCACTACTTTAGACACATGATGGTCAAAGGCTAGATTGCTATCTATGTGTGGCCCTAAGACGCTGACTATTGGATCAGGTCTAAGGGGTGTGTTGTCAATATGATAGTTACTAAGGGTGGATTATTTCACAAAGGATACTGTTATGCATTTTTTGGCATTTAGTTTTAGTCCATGGCTCTGATATCAGTTATTTGTCTGTGACAGCCCCTACGGGAGAAGATTTGTGTTAGTGTGGGATTCAATGACATACACTTTTATTCATTGTTTTGAAGGTCCAAATGCTCTTTGATTCAATGTTTTATTCAATAACTGACTTGGATAAGATTAATATGATGACAAATAGGATTTTTGAAATGCTGAATGACAGTCTTTTAAGTGGGGTGATTTAATATGACCTCTTTGGTTCTTTACTGGTTGAGGAACCTGTGAAACCTATTATTCAAGGCATTTCCAAGCTATGTAAAATCAGATTTAAACCTCCATTGAGACCTATCAGGACATAATTGGTGTACTGAACCTTTTTCCATCTATGTTGAAAAACACCTTTTTCCAGTTCTGGACAAGAATAAGATGGCCTTAAGGGATTCAAAACACTTCTTAAGTGATTTATGTGAACACATTAGGTCACAACCTTTAGGGTCAAGTTATTACTTTGTGACTTTAGATGTTCAATGATTGTTTACTATGATTCCAAATAGTGTTGTGGTTGAATATATAAAGGCTTATTTGATGAAATACAGTGATTATGATCAGAATTTAGTGGATTTTTTATGCATGTTAATGGAAATGTTCCTTGAAAACAATGTCTTTACTTTTGATGGTAAGTATTACTTCCAGAAAGATTGCATAGCTATGGGCACATCCAGTGCCATTAGCAACATGAATATGGTTATGGCTATATTGGAGGAGTATATGTTTAAGATGAGTTTGTACAGAAGTTTTGTTTCATTCTGTCATCGATTCATTGATGATTAATTTCTTTTATGGACATGTGAATATGAGGTTATGATTATACTTTTTCACAGTCTAAATAGTACTACAACTTTTTTGAAATTTACAATGCACATTCAGTAACAAATATTGAGTATTTGGATATACATTTACGTAGATTAGACAATGGTTTTCTTGATACAGGCATATATAGAAAGACATACTATAAGAATACACTGCTACACAGATGTAGCATGTATTGTACTCATGTATTTAAGAATATGATAGGGATAAGGACTGAGAGCCTCCAGGCTCAATATTTCTGATGAAGGCTTTACTCCTGAACTCTATAGTGTTAAAGATAGGTTAGTGGAAAGAAGGTACAAAGAAATAGAGATAGATGATGTACTCAACAAAATACTGAATTTGAGGAAGGATACAGCAGAGCCCAATTTCTCTAAACAGACAACTTCATCTATAACCAGGAATAATAGACCTGGTATTAAAGAAGGGGTTAATATTCCACTATACCACACTAGTGATACCAAGGAAATTATAGGAATTATAAAGAAACACTGGGGTATCTTAACAGCTGATCCAAAGCTTAAGAAAATAGTAGGTGAAATTCCCCATTTTACTTTTAAGAGCAAAAAAGTTTAAAAAGATTACTACACTACCAAAAAGGATCGAATGTCAGTAAGTATGATGAAAGCAATGTAACACATCCAAGCATTAGATGTCACTTCTGTTGTCATATAGATAGCAGTGGATGTTTTGAACATCCTCATGCAGGACACATGTATGACTTCAAAGTGGATGCTGATTGTTTCACACAACATGTGATTTATTTAGATTTTTGTCATTTCATGAATGGCAGTTAAGTCCTCAAAGCTTGAGATGGAGCACCATAATAATACAGCAAACATCTGCATCAGTACAACCACAATTAATGCTAGTTCGTAGGCATGTAATCTAGGAGACCATTAAGGAGTCTAGCCCAAATTCCCAATCACCCCAAACAGTGTTTTATTAAATATCTGCTCAAGTTCACACAGTAAGAAGATTAAGCCATGTACCATGGGGAGCAGCTTGATGATGTCAAATAGCCTTAATCTTCTTTAGTATCTTTCAAATGTGATTTACAACAGCCTATGGATTGTGCATGTAACAAGGTGATTAGGGTAGGTTGTGTAAGTTTTTTTATGGAATGATTTATCTTGCCTCTCAGTTTACAGAAATGTAAAACATTCTGCAACCTGGAACGATGGAGGCATATAGACATGAAAGGATAAGAATGTTTCAAAGCTGGGGTGGGGGGTATTTACAACTCCACATAAGGATTTTAAAACAAAACATATGTGACATAGTCCAAAAAAGACCCCACAGAATTTTCCTGATAGCACTGTGTAGCATTGTAGTTAATTCATAGTGGACTGACACACCATACATTGAACATCACTTTTTAAACATTTTGGCAATAAACTGGCTAATGGACATAGATGCCGTAGCTGTTTTTTGCATTTTTTTCCATTAGCACAGTGGACTAACTCCTAACTGGGCTTTTTTTATATTTTTTACAAGTAAATGATTTTAACTCTTCCATGGTATGTTACATGTTACATGAGCATGTTACATGTAACCACTCTGAAACATTTAACTCTATTTTACAATCAATATAAGAACGTGTTTTTCAATATGCATGGTCCATATGGCTGACCTATATTTCCCAGAGTTAAAAAATTCCTATACATTTACTCAGATAAACAAATGCATTGAAGGTGTAGCTTATTAAATCCCCTAAAAAGCACATACCCCCTTACCAAAATATCCTAACTCGGTCATTACACATCCATCAAGGAAAATGAATTTCAGACACAGACAGCCACTAACGGTGTACTAAAAGAAATAAATGAAATTGTTTCCTTTGGAGATTGGTGACTCGATTGTTCAACATCAACAACCTAAACTCAATGAGTATGACCCTCATGTACCGTACACTTAATGTAGAATAATATGGACACTGAGTCAGCTTTCTGCTTGATATTACTTGAAAGGAAGATGGGCTAATAGTGGGGATGTGCCTCTGTGGTAAGGTTTCTTTTGACAAAGTCATGCCCATGAGTTGCTCAGTAGTATATGCTACCTTTTATAGGTTTAATTCAGCTCTACAGTGGGTTTTGTTGAAGGGAGCTTCAGGACAATGATCATATTATGTAGATGATTTTTTTATGGTGGGAGAAGGCAAGTGAGCATTAGAGAGGGCCCAGAGAGTTTTAGAATTTTGTGAAATTTTGGGAGTGCCACTGTTAAAAAAGAGAGCCAGGAAGGCTCAGGCAAAATGTTATCATTCTTGGGTTTATCAGAAGATGTGTCCCTAGGCTTATTTTACCTCCCAGAATATACACTGTCAAGCTGAGGGAGAAAATTGGTAGCATGCAGAGTGAGTTGACAGCAAAGGTGAGGTGATGTAGTGGCTTGGTTTGTTAAACTTTGCATGTAGAGCAGTTGACTTAGGCAGAACATTTAAAATGTCATTAGTAAAACTTTTGAAAGGTTATAAGAGGAAGTACCACAGGGTTAGGGTGTCCAAATGAGTTAAGAAAGACTTGTTAATTTGATATGGCTTTTTAATGAGTTTTAATGATTTTCCCATATTTCAAAAGGACTGTGTCTTGTCAGATATTCTGTGGTTGTATATGGTAAAACAGTCTAAATCTGCTGGTGCCCCTCCCCTTGCAGGTCACATTTAGTAAACTTCTGGAACCATGGATTTGCACTTTTCAATTGCTTGTCTAACTAGCTTGGTTGAAATGGGCATCCTTACATAATGTAGCAAGTGCCTCATGTTTACTGGCAACCACCTGACATATCGCTCAACCTCTTAGCACAAGAAATCTGTATAAAGCCTAGAATAAGCATCTATATCAGAAGATTGAATGCCAAAAATTGTGAACGCTCTTCTATCGAACTTAAAAATGTGCAACCTTAAAATGTCAAAGGAACAGATTAGCAATTTTTTTCCCAGGGAAAAAAAATGCTGATCCAAAAAAAAAAAAAAAAAACCAATGTACAGGCAAAATAAAGTGAAGGGCTATGCCTCCCAAACCCCATACCCCCCAACTTAAATATATCAACTGCAAGATCACACCACAGTGGAGAAAACAGCAAAGTCCGGAGAATGGCCCGTATTCCATGCCTTCGACATTTTCAGGTTTCACATTTTAAAGTTCAATTTAAGAGCGTTTGCTAATTTAAGCATTCACTCTTCTGATAGGAACCCTAGAGTAATGGGAGGACAATGAAAAATCCGGACAGATTTTAAGTATTGCTCTTATGAACTTAGAAAGTTGCTAGAGTAACAGTATTTATATTAGTGTGCATCTGAAGTATACAAAGTCTAAAACTCAAATGTATGTCATTATTTAGTGACTTCAGCCCTCAGTGATTTGCCAGAAAACCAAGTTTTATGAATATTTTATGAGGAAAAAACAAAAATATGAGGCAAAATCTGGACATTTTGCAAAAATCTAGCCAGTTGAGAAGTATACCACCTGATACTTAAACAAAATGACATGTTGTGTGAGTGATATAGTTATACAATATTACTGGAGGCAAAGCTATCAGACAGAGCCACTACAAATAGCAAGGAGATTATCAGTAACGCAAAACACAACATACCTGTCACAAACAATACAAACCAAATATATAAACCTACATACACTGAGGTTCCTAAATGTAATCTTCCTAAGACACAAATGCTTTCTGAATGTAACATTAAAAACAACTACCCTTAGTGACCTCACAAACACTCAACTCAGGTAGCACCCATCATAAAACATGCATCTATAAATCACAGTGTCTCAGCTCAAAAGCTCATAAGACAAACCTTCTCACAATCCAGCATCCTTGTCATATGTGATTCCATAGTGAGATAAACTGATGCAACACTCAGCAGGCTGACCATGGAGAAGTTGCCTATAGTTGGCCAGGATTCATCATATTATGCATGGACTCAAGTCCTTCCACCACAAGTAAACATCGAAGCCTTAGTACACATGTGAATAAATGGACCCAGTAATTAAAGACCCATAAGTCTGACCAATCTCATTTGTAAGGCTATGAAAAGGGTGATTATTTGATTAATAAATAAGGACACAGGTGATCTCAAACACTTCACCCTAGCCAGTTTGGTTTTGTGAAGGACAGATCTTTCATACTTAACATGTCTGATTTCTTCAAGAAGGTTACCAAAGCTATGGATGAGGGAAAATCAGATAGTAATTTATCTCACAAACAGAACCAAAAAAATGTCATGGGTGTTAGAATATATAGATTTAAACACTTACAATAATGCATGTACATTTCTGTTTGTTAGAATATACATATAAATAAATATATACATATATATATATATATATATATATATACACACACACACACACACACACACACACACACACACACACACACACACACACACACACACACACACACACACACACATATATATATTAAAGGGTTAAAACGTAGCTGAAAATAAGTAGGAAAAGTAGAACAAATCGAGCAGTTAATTACTATATATATTTTGCATCCATACTGTGTACCGTGACTAGTACAGCTTCAAGGATGACCAGAGACAAGGAAGACTCCCTAAGTCTTGAAGGTTGCTTCATATTTCACCTTAAAACAGAACAAAATTCAGCTTATCAGCAAACTTCAAGACATCAAGCAAATACCAAAGTAACAGATGGATCCAGGTTTTGTGAGAAGAACTGTATAAAAAGACTGTAAGACTAAATGGTGTTAGTTCTGGTATTTTTGTAGGAACACATAGTTCCAAGGTAAATGGAGAATTATCATCTGTATCTGTATCAGAAAGCAAACCTTGTACATTAAAAGTTGTAAGCTGTAACATATAGTATGTGTCATCTGTTATATAGATAAGTTATTTTATTAGTAACTGCACTTAAGTTGCTTAAAGTTGTTACAGTATTGCAAAGTACCATTATAATTAATTTTTCAGTGGGGGTATATCTCCTCCGGATGGCCTATCACTAGCTGAGTACTCCAGGAGTCAGGCCTTAGGCTACTCCTCTTTGGCATTTACTTCTTGGAGGTAAAAATAATCTTGAGTTTATGGATAACAAAGTTTACAAGATGACTGCAAGCATATAAACTCTCCATAAGTTACCAAGATCTTCCAAACTAAAAGCTGATGCCAAAACAATTTATTTATTTGTTTTCTGGGAAAGTCCATCTGGGACAGAGGCCATTTTGGCAGAGGCCTGGAGAAGAATGAATGTCTTTGGAATGTGGGAGGAAACCAGAGCACCCAGAGGAAACCCATGCGAATGCAGGGAGGACATGCAAATTCCATACAGAGTGCACTCCAGCTGAGAATCAAAGAGGAGAACCTCTAGCTGTGAGGCAACAATGCTAACCGCTGCACCAGTGCACTGCCAGCAATTATTAGATTGGTCATTGAGTGTAATGTCCCACTCACAGTGTACCTGTCCAAACACTTGACACAGTCTGAATGATCAGAGTGCTTTGTCACCAAGAAAATCAAGAGAATAAATCATAAAAGCTGCACTGACCATCTAAAAGACCTGCCTCTCTACTCATTATCGTATAGGCAACAGATGAGTGATCTCTGCCTCAATCAACCACATCCTTTCAGACCTACTACACACCCAGAAGTCCAATGGTGGCATAAACAACCACTCAAGAAGTCTTAAATTCTTCTGCAACATAAACAGTGTGTTGGAGGGACAGATATGTATCACAGATAGTACCACTTCTCTGGAATCATCTTCTTTTCCACATAAAGCATAGTACAACTATCACTCTATTCAAGTGTAATCTGGACGAGTGGATAGAAAACAACAAATTCTCCCCTGGTTTAGCACCTTTGCCCTTTATGCATAGGTGTTACAGGTAAATGGCCAGGCTGAGTTATTCATATTTGAAATACAAGGGCTCTGGTTTATTTAGACGTATAACAGATTTACATACCAGATCGGTCAAGGCTCAGGTTAACAATGACCACCACCAGTAGTGTTGGCCAAGAGGGTGCTGGTGGAAATTGGGCTACTGTTGGCCGAAGGAGAAGGAGAAGAAAGAGGGGGAAGGCATGTCTGAAGGCAGGAAGAGAGGAGAAGGGTTAGGAGTGTGGCAGTGAGGGTAGGAACTTTGAATGTTGGCAGTATGACTGGTATAGGGAGAGAGCTAGCTGATATGATGGACAGAAGGAAGGATGATATATTGTGTGTGCAAGAGACCAGATGGAAGGGGAGTAAGGCTAGGTGTATTGGAGAAGGGTTCAAATTGTTCTATCATGGTGTGGATGGGAGGAGAAATCGGGTAGGGATTATCCTGAAGAAACACTATGTCAAGAGTGTTTTGGAGGTGAAAAGAGTGTCGGACAGAGTGATGTTTATGAAGCTGAAAACTGATGGTGTAATGATGAATGCTGTTAGTGCATATGCTCCACAAGTTGGGTGTGCGATGGATGAGAAAGAAAAATTTTGGAGTGAGTTGGATGAAGTGGTACCCAAGTGTTAGAGAGTGGTGATTTCAATGGGCATGTTGGTGAAGGAAACAGATGGGATGAGGAAGTGATGGGTAGGTATGGTGTTAAGCAAAGGAGTGCAGAAGGTTAGATGGTAGTGGATTTTGCAAAAAGGATGGACATGGCTGCGGTGAATACATATTTTAACAAGAGGGACAAGCAAAGGGTGACATACAAGAGTAGAGGAAGATATACACAGGTGGATTATATCCTATTCAGGAGGGCCAATTTGAAGGAGATTGGGGGCTGTAAAGTGGTGACAGGGGAATGTGTAGTTAGTCAGCATAGAATAGTGGTCTGTAGGAGGAGTGTGAGGGCAGTTCCAAGGATCAAATGGTGGAAATTGAAAAGGGGGAATGTGAGGTGGAGTTCAGGGAAGAGTTATAGACAGGCACTGGGTGGCAGTAAAGAGTCACCAAATAGCTGGGTAACTACAGCAGAGCTAGTAAGGGAGATGGCTAGAAAGGTGCTTGGTGTGACATCTGGACAGAGGAAGGAGGACAAGGATACCTGGTGGTGGAATGAGGACGTACAGGACAGTATACAGAGAAAGAGGTTGGCTAAGAAGAAGTGGGATTGTCAGAGAAATGAAGAAAGTAGGCATGAGTATAAGGAGATGAGGTGCATGCCAAAGAGAGAGGTGGTGAAGGATAAGGATAAGGCATATGAAGTATTATATGAAAGATTGGACACTAAGAAGGGAGAAAAGCACCTGTACCAATTCGCTGGACAGAGGGACGGAGCTAAGAAAGATGTGCAGCAGATAAGGGTGATAAAGGGTAATGAGGGAAACTTACTCACAAGCGAGGAGAGTGTGTTGAGCAGCTAGGAAGAGTACTTTGAAGGACTGATGAATGAAGAGAATGAGAGAGAGAGAGAGAGAGAGAGAGAGAGAGAGAGAGAAGGTTGGATGATATGGGGATAGTGAATCAGGAAGTGCTACAGATTAGCAAGGAGGAAGTAAGAATAGCTATGAAGAGGATGAATAATTCAAAGGCTGTTGGTCCAGATGACATATCTGTGGAAGCATGGAGATGTTTAGGAGAAATGGCAGTGGAGTTTTTAACCAGATTGTTTAATGAAATTTTGGAAAGTGAGAGGATGCCTGAGGAGTGGAGAAAAAGTATTTTTTGTACCCGTTTTTAAGAATAAGGGTGATGTGCAGAGCTGTAGTAACTACAGAGAGTTAAAAATTGATCAGTCACAGCATGAAGTTATGGGAAAGAGTAGTGGAAGCTAGGTTAAGAAAGGAGGTGATGATTAGTGATTAGCAGTATGGTTTCATGCCAGGAAAGAACACTGCAGATGCAATGTTTGCTCTGAGAGTGTTGTTGGAGAAATACAGAGAAGGTCAAAAGGAGTTGCATTGTGTCTTTGTGCACTTAGAGAAAGCATATGACAGAGTGCCCAGAGAGGAGTTGTGGTATTGTATGAGGAAGTTGGGAGTGGCAGAGAAATATGTAAGAGTGGTACAGGATATGTACAAGGGTAGTGTGACAGCAGTGAGGTCTGCGGTGGGATTGACGGATGCGTTTAATGTGGAGGTGGGATTACATCAAGGATCAGCTCTGAGCCCTTTCTTATTTGCAATGGCGATGGAAAGGTTGACAGAAGAGATCAGACAGGAGTCCCCGTGGACTATGATGTTTGCAGATGACATTGTGATCTGTAGTGAGAGAAGGGAGCAAGTTGAGGAGACCCCGGAGAGATGGAGATATGATCTAGAGAGGAGAGGAATGAAGGTCAGCAGGACTAAGACAAAATATATGTGAGTGAATGAGAGGAAGGATAAAGGATTGGTGAGGATGCAAGGAGTAGAGTTGGTGAAGGTGGATGAGTTTATATACTTGGGATCAACAGTTCAGAGTAATGGTAAGTGTGGAAAAGAGGTTAAGAAGAGAGTACAGGCAGGATGGAGTGGGTAGAGAAGGGTGTCAAGAGTGATTTGTGACAGATGAGTACCAGTAAGAGTGAAAGGGAAGGTCTACAAGAGGGTAGTGAGACCAGCTATGTTACATCGGTTGGAGACAGTGGCATTGACAAAAAGGCAGGAGTCACAGCTGGATGTGGCAGAGTTAAAGATGTTAAGATTTGCACTGGGTGTGATGAGGATAGACATGATTAGGAATAAGTATATAAGAGGATCAGCTCAGGTTGGACGGTTTGGAGACAAAGCCAGAGAGGTGAGAATACATCGGTTTGGACATGTGCTGAAGAGGGATGCTCAGCATATTGGGAAAAGGATGCTAAGAATGAAGCTGTCAGGTAAGAGGGAAAGAGGAAGGCCTAAGATAAGGTTTATGGATGTGGTGAGAGAGGACATGCAGGCAGTTAGTGTGACAGAGAAAGATGCAGAGGACAGGAAGAAATGGAAACATATCCGCTGTGGCGACCCATAATGGGAACATCCAAAAGAAAAGAAGAATACAAGGGCTATTAACATCTTGAGAAGGCTTAAAAAGATCTTCATGGATCAGTAACCTAGTGAGTACCCATAAGACTATGAAAAGGCACACCACCGTGTGGGGCGGGGTCAGCCATGAGTGAATACTTTAGAGGCAAGTGTTTTTTCATTGTTTGGCCATGTGATTAGTAAGGTGCAAGAAAATGGTACATTGTGTTTTTGAAACTGATGCCCACTTGGGCAGCAATGGTGGCGAAGCAAGAGGAGTTGCTTAATAAGAGGGTAAGCTTTTGTTGTAAAATGAAGTGGAAACACAAATTTAGTTAAAGAAGTATGATGTAGTTCACTGTTAGTAAGTAAGCTGGTACTACAGTCCTTTAATGTTAAAGTTTTATTTTCTGTGAATTGTATTCCTTGAAGATTAAATGTGATTGCTGACTGCTTGTCTCATTTCATGTCCTGACCCAGAGGGAAAAGAACCATGAGCTACAGTTCTAGAGGAGTTTTAGGAAACTAGGAATTTATAGACAGGTGGTTGATTTAACAGTCTTTGTCAGAATCCTCCAATAGGTATTTTAGGGCTACATTATCATCTTTCATAGTTTTTAAGGGAGGGCTGCCTGTGCAGGATAGAAAGTTCTCAGTCTGTTAAGTTTCAAAGTATGTTGAGTTTAAATGGGAGAAAGGTGCTTCTTTGAGAATGATGCAGGTACTACTTACAGTTTTGGATTAATGGAAGAGTGCAATGGGGGATTACACACACTTGGATGTTTTAACTCAGTGCTTATCCTATTAATAGAATCATTGTTGTTAAATCAAAGACATACATTCAATTTTCTTATATACATTTTTCACATCAATAACAGTTTTTACCAAGTCCATATGTTTTAATGGAACAAATGACAAGCCTTTAGCTAACAAATCTGCAGGCATAGCACAAAGTTCCATGTCAGAATAATTTAAATGTGAAAGTCATTTTAGAGTTGTTAACCACAGTTAATGTGTCAGTACCTTGCTGTAAACTTGAATTCAAACTTGTTTCTGTTAGCAACGGTACTGCTGTTTCTTTGGTCGAGCTTCCTGGTTCACATAGTTTGTTTTGTAATGTTGTCCATGGCCATTCTGCTGATAACTCCTGATTCTCTCTGAATGTCGCACTGTTTCTGATTCTAAAGGGGTGGATTCTAAGGCCTGGTTGTCTCTTCCTTCCCTTGAAGCCTCTGCCTCATGATGATTGGATAAAGGGCCATTTCCATGGAAACCTGGTGGTTTTGGATATGCCTTTCCACTCTCAAACTCTGCAATGTCTCTTTTTATTTTGTTTATTTTTCTTTGAAGTAGTTGATCACAACTAGTGTCTACTTTGTGAAAAATATTGTCATAGTTTGTAGAATAATGGTGAAAAAGCAGATCATCTCAAATCTGCTTGTTTAAAGAATCCAATTCAGTAGACAAGTTTTGTAACTCAACATTGTTGCATTTCATAATTACACGCAACAAGTCAGCCCCAGCCCTGTTGAAAATTGAATGTACCGGGTCTATATTATAAGCACGAAAGACTTCAGTGAATATGAAAACAGCGACACATATTGCGCGAACCGCGGAAACACTGAACACCCTAAACCGTGAAATTCAAAATCTCGAATCATCATAGTTGGCCAACCCCACCGCCTGCTACATACTACCTACCCAAACAAAATAAATAAACCACATACATACACTAAACAAAACCCTAGTTCTAACCCTACTCTAAACCTTGCATACATTATTATCTATGCACTTACCTTAACCCGCACCCTAACCCTAAGGTCCGTAACTATCGTACACTTACCTTAAGGAGCTATACCACAGAAGGGCCAACTATGATGATTCGACATTTCAAATTTTGCTCTTCAGGATGATTGGTGTTTTCGCGGTTCGCAGAATATGTGTTGACGTTTCCGAATTCGCATAAGTGGACCTTCTCGGTTCTAACTGGGAACCAATGTACCTCCTATAGCATATTTTTATTGCATGCTATACCATTGGGATATCTCCACTTTCTTAAACCTTTGGGTATAATGTTACAGTCAATATTCTTCTGTAAATAAGCATTTTCAAGCTGAATCTTTTTATATTTAAATACCAGTCATCCAAAGTCCTTGAGTTTATCACTTAAGCAACTGTTAGAATGGTCATTACTAGTACTTTGGGTTAACTGAAAAATTAAAATTATTGTTCTTCCAGGTACTAAAACACTGGTCACCATTGACAGAATTTACCTGATCTAGCCCTCTCCCAGAGCACACAGGTCCAGTTGCTTGAGTCAATGGTAAGCCCAAAGTGCTGTTAAATCCCAATGTAACTTGGCTGGTCTGTGTAACATTTCCCCATGCATTTGGTTGACGTTGCACCTGGTGTAAAAGCTGGGTCAACTCACCAGGATTCATAGAAATTTCCATAACTCGGTCCACCACAGCCTGGCTCACAAAAAAAACACAATCCAGAACAGTTCACACACCCTTTTCTGATAAGAACCTTGGATTTGGCTTGGCAGGGTATGCCTACTAAGGGAAACTAAGCTTCTGAAGCTCGTAAGATTTATATGAGGTAAGTAGGAATTATTATGTTTGCTACTTTTGTAATGGTTGTCTTTCCTTTTCTTTATGGAGTGAGGGAAACTATTAATATTCTTTTATATTCTGGGCTACTAATACAGTGGCAGTAAGTGCACAATGAAAGATTTTAGGCCCCAATACATCCACTGAACTATGCTGGGAAATCATCGGTTACTGCTGTTAGAGGAAACAAGTGCCAGAGTCCCTAGTTCTGCACTTATTTTGTCTTCACTTTGGGGATAATGATTTGGATACAGTACTTAAACTTTACTTGTTGTACCGGATCAGTAGGAATTTGCTTCTTGTTTAGCAGAAATTTCTAGTGGCTCTAATGCTTTTGTTTGCCATCATTCCTAGGTTTTATTAACAAGGGGCTATTAATTGTTTTAGTGTCAGAGGTGGCTAGGCATTATGTTAACTAAAGAGTTGACAGGAGCAGTGGCTTTGCTGGGTCTGCTGGAATTTGAGCTCTGGGATTTTCTGGATGGGGATCAAGCCTTTTCATTTTCATGTTTCTTTAAGGAGATGCTTGGGGAGGAAAGTAAGAAAAGAAACTCTTGAAAGTGAGATTTTCTGATTCTGGTGGGTGGAAAAGAGAAGAACAAGATGTGAAGTGGGTAGACTGGTGAGTAGTTCTATGGTCATAAGGTGGTTTTCTCCCTTTTCTTAAGTTCATTAACAAATTTATTTTTAGACTAAATAGTTATGGATGTGATCCTGGGATGTCTTAACATTGTCTCGTATAAGAGGAAGTGGTATATAATATGACACTCATGGATCAACAGACTGCAGAATGCTGGCACATTTTTCTGCTGTAGAGTTTTTGCTGTTCATATTGTTATTATTGCATTTGAATTGAGAAAAGTTTGTTGATTTCTTATATTATTTGTAATCTTGCAATAAGAAGTTGTTCACATGTCTTGGGGTACATGTAAGGGGTTCATGAACAATAAATGTTTGACAGGCAGACATTTTTGTTCATGAATGCCTGCCCAGTAGATGATTAAAGTATAGTAAAGTGATAGGTAGCAAGAGGTGTCTGGAAGTAGATAGGAAGGAAGTGTGGTAAATGGATTGATTTAATGCAAGGGAGGGGCGAGTTTAGTGTCTAAGAGCAGGGAGGCAAGCTCTCAGTCTCTTTGGCATAAGTGTTTGCATGCACACTCCCACCCTCCCTGTCTAAGACTGGTTAGGTTGCAGTGATGGGGTGGTGGTTTTATAGCCATAAGTTGTTTTCCCCTATTTTTTTCACCTAGATTTTGTCAGGAGTGAGCAGTGATGGACATGCTCCATGGAATTCCTGGGAGAAGTATGTAACTACCCTCATGAGGAGCGTAACTCTACCCTTATGAAGAATGGTCTGCTGAACGCTGCCATTTTCTCTGTGGAGGTTTTGTTGTTCATATTGCTATTATTGCAATGGACTGAGCTCACTGTGATGATGTTTTGTATTATTGTAATCTGGTAATAAACAAGTTGATCACATATCAATTTGGTATAGTCATTTGTGTCTTGGGGTAAAAGGGAGGGGTTCATAAACATCACCTTCATGTTCTAGCTCCATTTATCTGTACTTATCACAGCTGTGTTTTATTCTACAAGAGATTTTTCTGTAGTTCATAAAGTAGGCATCTCAAAGGATACAGGGTAGTATTCCCTTTTATGCAGCAATAACATTTCCTTCTGTTTAGTTTCTACATGCAGTAGTTTCTAGCACTATCATACTTCGCATATCTTTCAATTTTAATACTAATAAAAACTACTAAACATACTTTCCATACTTAATATTTTAAGTCTGGATATATTTTGTGGCACTGTTTTTTTTTTCAGAATAAGATAAACATTCAATTGTCATTAAACGGCCTTGATGAGAGTACACTGTACTTAAAGGTAATAATTATGATTTGCATGTGAATAGCTTGATGGCTCATTGGACTGGCAGTGACGTATGAAGCCATTCACCTCTTGATCATTGGATTACATCTGGCTCAAGTCATTAGTGGCTGAAAATCATTATCTTCTGATGCCTGGCAAGTGACCTTTACTGAAAAAGCAGTGTTATTTTTAGACACAATATGCATGTCATGTGACCACAATTTCACTTTTTAGAGACAGCTGTGGCATGGATAAGATTCTACATTGCATGTTACCATTCCTTTCTCTTCTTAGAAATAACCAGAATCACCTTTCTGATAATTTATTTATTTTTATCTAGTGCTGGTATGTTTATCCAGGTTAAATTAGTGATTGACATTCACAAAAAAGTAATTTTACACTAATATATTCTTAGACTGTGGGTGGATTTGTATGGGGAATGAAACTAAAACAGAATTAGTATCATTAACTGCTCCTTTCCTATTATATTCTCTAAAATTTATTATACGAAACTTCATAACAGTTTTAAATTTCTCAAAAAATTTTCTGCAATTATAAACAGTGCATCTGAAATTCCATCTGTTAAAAAAGAAACTCAGAAGACTTTGGTAAGAAGGCATGCTGCAGAATGACAAGCCTAACATGCTTTCAAGATATTTCTTTAATAGGAGAACATATTCTGTACAAACTGCAATACTTAGGTGGAAAAGAAACAGATTTTGTAGTTTCCCAAATCACAAAAAACAATACAATTTCAAACTGATTATGTTAATTATATCCTTGTTTTATGGTTAGTTAATGAAAATCAAAATACAGCATAATCATTTATTTTTATATGATTAGAGTTGGAGTACGATAGGTTTTGCATCTTACATTATTTAATGTCACAGATTATAAACGTCTTTGTTAAATATTACACAGAGACATTGCAACACAGATGTGATATAATATATTTTATTATACCAATACAGGATTTGTAAAAAATAAGTTTTACCTAAAAAAAGAAATATTTCTATAAGAAAAAACTGTTTAGCTGCACCCTCATACAATCATTCTATGTTTGAGAAAAGAAAAACATGCAAAATTGTTTACAAATAATTGAAAAAATGCAGTAACACAAGGCAGTGATTTCCATATATATGTAAAATAAAATCCGACCTCTGTCCTTTATTTTACATAGTGAATCCTTTAACCGTAAAGATATATGTCAAACTGAATTTCTATACAGTCCTCCACTGTGCATAATACTAGTACTTGTGATGCTGATGTATGTTTGCATGCATGACTTACTGTGTTTATTTTACATATTTAAAACAAAAACTTAAAATCAAAAAAGGTGAATTCCAGTCTTTAGAAGTTGGTTTACTGGACAGTTCAAGAAAATGAAAGCACACCAAAAACTGTATGGCTATATGGGTTGCTTTAATTTTGGACTGCATTATCAGTGTCACTGTCTCAGCAGGTGGCTGCACTCAACTTTGGAATTAGAAGATCAGAAGTCTGAGGGATCTAGTCATACTCTGACTCTGAGGATTAGCTAGGTCATTTGGAGTCCAAGGCAAGATCCTCATTTGGTGACAGTTTTTCACAGTGACATAACAGAAACCAAAAACAAGTCCAAACAAGAAGTTTTATTGAAAGTTTAAGCATTTTCAGAGTAAAGCATTTAACTGACTCAATGAATTAAGAACATTGTATGTCTACCCTACCCCCCAGTAATAACAATAATTACCAGCACTGGTAGAATACATGTAAACATTTTACTCGCCAGTTTTGTATCCATGCTATTTCTCACAAATCAGAAGAAAATCTTCCATGAAACTATATAAAAAGAAAAACTCAAGTCCTTATAACATTTCTCCCAATTTGGGAGATATACTATGAAGATATGGGTTTTCTTTTTTGTAAATTTTTAAAATTAGCAGACAAAGAATTAGAAAAAACACCTAACCCCCACACACATAGTTTATTTAAAAGTGACCATAAGATCATTCCTCCATAGTTCAAGCACTTATTCCTACACATCATTCCAAGAGACAGAGAGTTAGCTGACTTTTGTTCCCCAAATGTAATCAGTATTCATAATCCCCAGAAACAGCACCCTCGAACCCTGAAGCAAAGCTCATAAGGCACATGTGATTGCTTCTTAGGGAATCAGGTCAGTATATTTTGTTTTCATTCTGGATAAGTAAGCATAAGTACAACAGTAGCTACAGATTTTACATCAATTTCTGTACAAATATAAAAAAAAACAGAACACGATAGTGGATATACATTTGCTATATAAATGGATAAAATGTAAGTGCATCTATTATCACTGTAAATAATGCTTTACTGTGTATTAGAGAATGGGCAGTTTGTAGATTGTACCCTGACTGACGAATGAATGTTATCCAGCAGGGTGTTAATCAACAGGTAATCCCCACTGAAAAATGAGTCCGCTGCTTCACGGTAGCATATCAAGCTGCCATGGAGTTTGGATTGAAAACAAATAATGGCCGCTATTGTTTTACACTTGCTGTTTACTGAGTGTAAAATAAGAAACAAAATTAAAATTAAAAAAAGTGCATAAATGTGTTTATGCCTGTGTGTAAGAGTGTATACATGTATGTGAGTGAGAGATCGATCAAGCCATTATCTTACACTTGCTAAGCAAATAACTGAAGCTGATAAAAGTGTGTGTGTGTGTGCGTGTGTGCGTGTGTGTGTGTGTGTGTGTGTGTGTGTGTGTGTGTGTGTGTGTGTGTGTGTGTGTGTGTTTCTGTCTGCACATGTGAGTGAAGAGTGAAAGTGATTGCTGGTAACAGCAGCATCAGTTAAGAGGTTTGCCTGCCACAACCTCTCTGCACAAGAAATCTGTACAGAGCCAGAAATAACAGAGGACAAAGGACCAACATAGGGACACATTTTAGATATTGCACTTATAAATTTAGAAAGTCGACAGAATAACAGGGTTTCCACATGTATTATCTGAAGGATATGAGGTCTGAAACTCAAATGTCTGTCATTATTTAATGACACCAATCCCCCCGTGATCTGCCAGAAAACTACACATTTTATGAAGATGGGACCAAACATATGAACCAAAATATGGACATTCTGCAAAAAGCTGGATAGTTGAGAGGTCTGTTGACTCTTAGATCAAGATATATGGATAAACCTGAAATAAACAGGGTACAAAAACTCAAAATAAGAACATATTTTACTTGAATATTAGGATTTGTGTTAGCATGTATTGTCTGAAAAAGAGGTGTGCATGTGAGAGAGAGAGGGTGAGTAAAATCAACAGTAAAGAGGTATGCATACCTATGGACCTTTCAGCTGGAGAAATCTGGATAAAGCCAAAAATAAAGAAGGAACAAAGACTCAATAATAGGAACATATTTTAATTATTGCTCTTATAAAATTACAAATTTGCTAAAATAAAAGGATTTGTGATCGCATGTATTTTTCTGAAGAAAATAGTAGTCTAAAACTCAAACGTATGCCATTATTTAGTAACTTCAGTATCCAGTGACTGACAACAAACCAAACGTTTTAAGAGTAAGTTACTAAATAATAAAGTAAATACCTGGATTTTTTTTAAGTATTATATTTTGGATGTAAAATGCTTCCTCCAACACCATTAACATATACTACAGCAAGTTTGAAACATTAGGTGGAGGAACTATTTTACATAAAAAATATATAAAAAAGAATATAGTAATAAAAAAAAACTAAAGCAAAACAATTTTACAGAATACCCACTCTTTAAGCACAATAATGCCTTCTAGGGTGTGTGTTACTGTGGAAATAACACCGTTCCAGGGGTATAGATACCCCTGCACCTGCGACGTCATGCCTCAGAACATCCCTGGACAGACGCTTCTACAATAACACACATCCTTTTGGGATTTATTGTTTGCAGAATGAATCTTCCTTCTGCATTTTTATATTCATATAATTAAATCCAAATAAACAAGCCTGTGTAACAAACAAACAAAAAAAAATACTGTTACACAAGTCAGTTTTAACTCTTTCATCCCTGTATTAGAACTTTCATGCAGTTTTTATACAATTCTCAGAGATTTATTTTTGCTATGTTTGCTTGCTATAACCCTGTTAGGCATGAGTGTATGCGTGCATGTGTGTGTGTGTGCCTTCTGTAGAAGGTTGGGCGCCAGGCTAGCAACTCAACACTGTAAAAAAACTACACTGCCAATCATGAGCGGACAGGTGATCCGCTGTGGCAACCCCTAACTAGGAAAAGCCGAAAGAAGAAGAAGCTTGCTATAACCCTGTTAGCTGTTTGCTAAAACCTGCCAATTGTTGTATTGATCTGCCTTCTGTTCTATGTGAAACACAAACTGTTACTTCCATTCAAACTGTGTTTACCTGCCCCCAAGTCTACAGTTGACCAATAGAAATAATGACCCTGTAGGATACAGCAGACTCTATAAAAGTGTCACTAATTCTCAACAAGGATATTATTTTTGCACAAACATGCTGTTTCACTGCTTGGATAATTATGGATAGTAATGGATTTACGCCATCCTCCATAGTACCATCTGCTGTCTAGGGGTTCATTCTTTATTATATATCTTTCTTTAAATCAAGTTTGGATTTGATTATTTGTTTATATACAATACCCAGATTCTGATCTGGATTAGCTTAGAAAGCTAACATTAAATGAAAAAAAAAAAAAAAATATATATATATATATATATATATATATATATATATATATATATATAAATATATATATATATATATATATATATATATATATATATATATATATACACACACACACACACACACACACACACACACACACACCACACACACACACACACACACACACACACACACACACACACACACACACACACACACACATTTATTTCCGTGGTGTGAATTGAATTACTTAACTTCTGTGCTTGTATGTCCATTTTTCTTTTCCCCAGTGCCCCATATGCAAAATAGCATGCTCCAGATTTGGTCCAGGCCATACAGTCACTCCAACTGTTCAATAAAAAGAAAAAACAAAATTGTCTAAACTCTGGAGTCATGGCTGAGTCAAGTCCTCCAATAATTAAAAAAAAAAAAGTAAAGAAATATAATGCCAAAAATGTCAGGATCTTGAAGTGGTTTGTTTTGAGATTCGCAAATTAAAATTTGCTGCTAAATCGAACAGCAGGTGAATCAACCAAAATGATGAGTAGGTAGTTCGCTCATTGTGAACACCTAAGATAAACCTCTGTAAGTACCTCTTCTGTACCAGCCCTTCTACCTGCCCATCCAATCAGAAGTTTTTGGGGTGGTACATGTGGCTCATGCCTTATGTAAAATACATGCAAGATATTGCAGAAAGGGGGTGGGAAGTATTTGGGAGTCTCAGACATCCATGGAGGCATAGCCGACCTTAGGCATAGGTCAACTAGGTGGCTGCCTAGGGCGCCGGTCTAGCAGGGGCACTTTTCCAGTATTTATTTGGTGTATGTAGACCAGGATGGGGGCACTGGGTGGTGTGGTGGAGGGTGTCATGGAGCTCTTTTGCCTAGGGCACCAGTTTACCTAAGGCCGCTTCTGGGGGAGGCTATTTTTTGCATTTTCTTCTGCTTCCTTTAAAAGGGAAAAAGATATGTATATATATATATATATATATATATATATATATATATATATATATATATATATATATATTGTTTTATTTATTTAGAGCAAACTGCACCCTCTCCAAGCTAGTACCCAGGGAATTGCCCATTTTGCCCTGCCCTTTCTATGCTACTGCTCCTTGTGTTTTGATTCTTTTCATAGTATTGACACTCCAATGCACCATAAGACTGGAAGGTGCTACTCTGCAATGTGTTAGGTCCTTTGGATGAGAAATTAAACTGAGGTCCATCTGCCTGAGCTGATGGCAGCTTAGATGGATGCAATATATCTCATGGCCCTTACTGAAACAGTAAGTCAATTTTCACAATGACCTTGCTAAATTTCCCCTTGTCAGTATAAGTACGACATTGGGTCTCTCTTGAAAAGTGACCCCTGGCTTACTCAGAATAAGCCCATCAAGAAAGGGTAAAATAAAAAAATAAAAATAATAACATGCTTAATGCATGTTGGTTTGACAAATAAATTTCACAAAATGGATAAAGAAGTGGTCTGAGAATGGAAGAGATAAGGAAATACAATGGTTGCATTTCTTCTTAAGGGAGCAGCTGATGACTAGGAAACATCAAAGCAAATGAATGGACATGAAGTCAGATACAAAATCTGACTTTGATCTAAATGCTAGATGCCATAACATAAAATTCTCATTCTGTGAGAGTTTAGTAAAGGGTTGATCAACTACATGTAAGAAGTTTCTTCAGAAAGCCTGTATAACAACACATTATAAAGCATAGATGCATCCAGTGATGACCTGGAAATGGAAAGAATGCATATATGTGTGTGTGTGTGGGGGGGGGGGTTGGGTGAGTGTAGGTATGAGTGTGTGTTTGTGCATATGTGTGATGTGTGTGAGCATACATATGTGTGTGTGTTTGTAGTTCAAAGCATTATGCCCTTTCCCCACTGTAGCGTGACCCTGGAGTTAGAATAAATAGATAAGAGGGGTGTGGGGGGCAAAGCCCCCCACATACGTCATACATTTTAAACATACACATGGATGCTTATAACAGAAATGACAATATTTATCTAAATAATGTGCCCCCCACACCCCCCCAACTATTTATTCTAACTCCAGGGTCGCGCTACAGTGGGGAAAGTGCATAATGCTTTGAATTTCATGTGTCGATGTTATGAGTTTTGATCAATTGAGTTTTCGATGTTTTGAGCTTTAGGTGTTTTGGCATTGGTGAAATGAGTGCCGATCATATGAGCTGTCGATCGTATGAAGTAGACCCATTTAGATATATATATATATATATATATATATATATATATATATATATATATATATGCGGGTCTATATTAGAACATCGAAGTTTCAAAACTTTGAATGTTCTAATATCAACACCTATTCAGTGAGAGCTGAAAATGTCGAAGCAACAGAAAACCACATTTTTTCCTAGGGAAAGAATTTGGTTGTACATTTCTGTTGCTTCGGTTTTTTCAGCACTGTGGTGGAAAGTTACGGGTTGGGTTCAGGTAAGTGTGTGACTGAGTGCGGATTAGGTTAGTTAGGGTTAGGGTGCCGGTTAGTTATGTGTGCGATTATGTGGACTTGCGGGTTAGGGCGTGGGTCAGGTAAGTGTGTGATTGTGTGGACGTGAGGGTTAGGGCAGGGTAGGTGAGTTAGGGTTAGGGCGCGGATGAGGTGAGTGTGCGATAGTGACGGACCTTAGGGTTGGGGTTTGGGTTAAGGTAAGTGGATAGTTAGTGGAGTGTGTATAGTTTAGTGTAGGGTTAGGTGTAAGATTTTAGGTGTATGTGTGTGGATTGCTGTTTGTTTGGTGTGCTTGTGTTGTGTACATGTGTTTTGGAGCAGCAAATTTTTTTCCCTAGGAGAGAATTTGCTGTTCTGTATGTTCGATGTTTTCAGCTTTCGCTGAATAGTGGTCCCGATATTAGAACATTCGACGTTTTGAAACTTCGATGTTCTAATATAGACCCATATATACAAATATATATATATATATATATATATATATATATATATATATATATATATATATATATATATATAATACATACATACATACATACACACACACACACACACACACACACACACACACACACACACACACACACACACACACACACACACACACACACACACACACACACACACACACACACACACACACACACACACACACACACACACACACACACACACACACACACATACACACACACACACACAGACACACACACACACACACACACACACACACACATATATATATATATATATATATATATATATATATATGTGTGTGTATATATATATATATATATATATATATATATATATATATACCCAAATAGATTAAGACTCAGGCAAGACATACTCAAAAGGCATGAAGTCATATAGAACATACGATCCAAAAAAATCAGGGCATTCATGGAGAAACAATGTAAATAGATAAATATGAGATGCAATTAATAAATAAAAGTGGTACTGGCATAAACTCTACATTGGTGTTAAAAGTCAATGGCCTCATTCAGCATCCATCTTGACAATATAAAAAATATTTTGTGCATTCTGCATGAAATAAGAATGTGTGTTAGTAATTTGTTACTAAATTCTTGCAAAACATTTTGCAGAGAAATTCAGACCCATCAGATGTGAAAGCCTGCTTGTTCTAGTTCTAAGGCAAGGATGAGAGAAATGTGAAGCAAATTATTTTTCATAATAACACATCTGGGTTGTGCAGTACACTGAAGATGTAAACTAGAGATGAAACTCAAAGAACTTGTGTTCTAGTATAATCATTCAACTCTCTAACAAGGTAGCCAGCGAATACATGGTGGATGAGGTTTCAAATCATTAGTTTGATCACCCAGATTTCAAACTTGTAGAGTGGACTTTATCATAGAAAATCACTTCTGGTGTGAATTCCTTGAGTGGCCCAGCAGTGATTCATGGTGACTATTTTTCTTTTGTTCATAGCTGTGGAACTGTGGAATCAGTATATTTCAGCAAATGGAGTGTATAATCAATCCCGTCATGTGGGAGGTACATGGGGGCAGTGGACTGACCTCTCAAAATTCAGAAAGAATAAGATTTGGATAAATGCATCCTGTTGAGGTGGTACTTAAAGAAATGTAGAGGGACACTGTCTTCTCTGAGATAGAGTAACCCAAATTGTCCTTTGTGTTTTTGCAGAAGTGACATTCAAATGTATCATGTCTTCATAACACTGCATAAAATCAGCACCAGAAGTGCATACATGTGTCTAATAATGTGGAAAGCTGCATTGTTAAAATAATAATACAAGAATGGTGTATCATGAATAATCGTATTTTGTTCTGTTGATGAGATTTAAAAAGCAATCAATGTCTCTGATTTGAATAGCTGCTTCCTATATTATTTCTTAATCTTTCGCCTGCTATAGCTAACAGTAAAGATTACAGTATAACTTTAAGAAATAAATGGAGAAATTTAAGATCCCTCATTTAAGCATGATTTAATGATAAAACAACAGAGTGTTTGCAGTTATTTAGCCAGGTGTCTATCTGTAGCCATTTGTTAATAATTCTACAGATCTTCATATTTGCTAGTGTTAAATGTTGGCGACCCAGATGTAAATCACATGCTAGAATTAACGATTGTGAAAAGGGTTGCATATATATGCAGCAGGTAGGACTGGTGGATGTATACAGGGTTTTGGATGTTATTTGTATAGGTAATAGTGTACTAATAGTACAAATGTTTAATAAGTTTGTCTGTCGTATTGTGATTGATGGAATAGGTCTTATTTAATTTTCATGTCGGCCTGTCATTGATATTGTACTTACCTGATTTTTAGAAATTATGCTCAGTGTTACTGTTAACCAACAACAGATGTTGCTTTTTAAAGAAGGCATAATTGTTCTATACTTACTTTAAGTTTAGAATCTGTGAATGTAGGAATATTATAGTATGAGGAGTCAGATAGTGTTTGTTTGGCTTATTAGACTGTGTTTAATCGTCTTCTTCTTCTTTCGGCTGCTCCTGTTAGGGGTCGCCACAGCAGATCACCTGTTTCCATTTCTTCCTGTCCTCTGCATCTTGCTCTGTCACACGAACAACCTGCATGTCCTCTCTCACTACATCCATAAACCTTATCGTAGGCCTTCCTCTTTTCCTGTTACCTGGCAGCTTCATCCTTAGCATCTTTTTCCCAATATACTCTGCATCCCTCCTCAGCACATGTCCAAACCAACGTAATCTTGCCTCTCTGGCTTTGTCTCCAAACCTTCCAACCTAGGCTGACCCTCTAATATACTTATTCCTAATCCTGTCCATCCTCATCACACCCAGTGCAAATCTTAACATCTTCATCTCTGCCATATCAAGCTCTGACTCCTGCATTTTTGTCAATGCCACTGACTCCAACCCATATAACATAGCTGGTCTCACTACCCTCTTGCAGACCTTCCCTTTCACTATTTCTGGTACTCGTCTGTCACAAATCACTCCTAAAAGTGTTTCTCCACCCACTCCATCCTGCCTACACTATCTTCTTCACCTCTCTTCCACACTCACCATTACTCAGAACTGTTGATCCAACTTATTTAAACTCATCCACCTTCGCCACCTCTACTCCCTGCATCCTCACAATTCCTCTATCCTCCATCTCATTCACACACACATATTCTGTCTTAGTCCTGCTGACCTTCATTCCTCTTCTATCTAGCATATCTCCACCTCTCCAGGGTCTCCTCCACCTGTTCCCTACTCTCACTACAGATCACAATGTCATCTTCAAACATCATAGTCTACGGGGACTCCTGTCTGACCTTGTCTGTCAACTTGTCCATCACCATTGCAAATAAGAAAGGGCTCAGAGCTGATCCTTGATGTAATCCCACCTCCACCTTAAACGCATCCGTCACTCCCACTGCAGACCTCACTGCTGTCACACTACCCTCGTACATATACTGTACTACTCTTACATACTTCTCTGACACTCCCGACTTCCTCATACAATACCACTTCTCCATCAACATTCTCAGAGCAAACATCACATCTGTAGTGCTCTTTCCTGGCATGAAACCATACTGCTGATCACTAATCATTACCTCCCTTCTTAACCTAGCTTCCACTACTCTTTCCCATAACTTCATGCTGTGACTGATCAGTTTAATCCCTCTGTAGTTACTACAGCTCTGCACATCACCCTTATTCTTACAAATCGGTACCAAAACACTTTTTCTCCATTCCTCCGGCATCCTCTCACTTTCCAAGATTTCATTAAACAATCTAGTTAAAAACTCCACTGCCATTTCACCTAAACACCTTCATGCTTCCACAGGTATGTCATCTGGGCCAACAGCCTTTCCATTCTTCATCCTCTTCATAGCTATCCTTACTTCCTCCTTGCTAATCCACTGCACTTCATGATTCACTATCCGCATATCATCCAACCTTCTCTCCATCTCATTCTCTTCATTCATCAGCCCCTCAAAGTACTCTTTCCATCTGCTCAACACACTCTCCTTGCTTGTGAGTACATTTCCCTCATTATCCTTTAATAATGCTAGGGTAGTGGAAGGACATTTTAGTGAAAAGGTAGCACATGCTAAATTTGAGGAGTTAAGTGGTGAAAAGAGGATAACTTCTTAGAAATATTATGATTCAGGAGGTTTAGCTGGGAATTGGGACATGAGAGTGAACAAAGCAAGACATGACTCCCTTCAGCAGGAGACAGGAATCACTCAGTATGTATATGCACAGAGCTTCTGCACTTTATCAACATTCCCTCACACCAACACTAAAATGAAATTAGTACCTCTGCTCAGCTGATAAAAACAGAAAATATGCCTCTAACTGGTGAGAACCTAACACAGGAAATCTTGGCCTATTAGCTCTTTGCTGTTCTCACCCACCACTGCCCGGCCTGTAAGCTTGAATTGTTGGGAAAAGCTTGCGAACTAAGAAAGCATCAACAATTAACAGTGAGCCAATAGACTGACTAAGAAGGTAGGCTTAGCAGAAGTCCTCAAGTGGGGGAATCCCACTCCTTAATAATATGCTGCTAAATTATCAAACTGAGCTGGTTGTTAAAAAATGTCTGGGGGGAGGAAAAGCAGTGGCTCTTTCTAATTAAATATTATAGCAATAACCCACGCCTGGGTGTGGGTAATGCTGGATTTACCCACAGTTGGTGTGGTTTGGTCACGAGGGTGAAGCTCGAGTGGCCAAACAAAGACAACCGTGGGTAAATCTAGCATTAACCACACCCAGAAGTGGGTTATTGCTATTATACAATGACATTATTTAAGAAAAAAATACTTACTTTTCTTAAATAATGGCATTGTATAATGCCTCCGTGCTGCCCTTCTGCAGCTGTCTGGCATTCTACGGCAGTTCTGATGTGCTGCACATGTGTATGCTTACGCAGTACATCAGAGCTGTGGGTGGAAGCAACGGAGAAAGCAAGATCTCCATTGCTTTTTACAAAGTGTCTCAGTATGTTAAAAGAGTTTAACATAGCGAGACAGCTTTAAAAAAAGCAACAGAGAATCTCTGTTGCTTTTGTTAAAGCTGTCTTGCTATGTTAAACCCATTTAACATAGCAAGACAGCTTTATAGAAAGCAACAGAGAAAGGAAGATCTCTGTTACTTTTTTTAAAGCTGTCTCGCTATGATAAACTCCTTTAACATAACGAGACAGTGTCTAAAAAGCAATGGAGATCTTGCGTTCTCCATTGCTGTAAAAAAAGACTTATACTAACAGAAAAAGTCCGGGCGACTGGACCTTTTTCCATTAGTATAAATCTGATTTACAATGTGCATGCTGACCGATCAGCGTGCACAATTTGGAATATTAATGGGGGGGTTGTTGTATAATTAGTAATATACCAATGCAGCTACTATCCTTTGGCAGAGTATGACATATGTGTGCTGTATTGACTTAATTAGACAGTAAAGTGATTAGGCAACACTACATCAAGGGTATTAATTCTGGCTGGACATAGACGTGAACTTGCTCCAGGTAAATATACTGGTTGTTATGTCTTGTGACTACAAGGGAATGGATTGTGGTATGAAGATCTACCATATGCCTTTAACCAGAGTTACAGGAAGGAATGGCACCATAAAAGTTAATTATTTTATACTATTGTTTCATAAAAAGAAAATAAATTAAGAAATTATTAAAAATGATTAAAAAATATCACAAGATGGTGAACAGGTCTGGCATTCTGTGTTACCCCTTCATTGTATGAATACTACCTCCATGTTCCACTTTGTTGTACCATGTATCTGAGAATTTTGTTTGTTGTTATATGTCTTATAAACCATAACATAATCTCCAAAATCTGGAAAGTAATGCTTGAGAAACCTCTGCTAAAATTCATAAATCAAATTGATCTGCAGACATCTGGTCTGTCTGCACATCAGCATTTTCTCTGAATGGAGAGATGATAAAATCAGCAAGCAAAGGAGAGTAGTAATGCTGGAACTGAATTCATCCTCAAGTCTTGTGAGTGCCTTCACTAGGTGGAGCCTGTTTTCACAAAATCTCATCAATGCAACAGAAGTATCGACTATATTTTACATAGCATATGTCATGGACAGAATTAGGTTAAATAATAAAAAAGACAAGCAGGTGCACAAGTCCCAGGATGAAAAGTGCCCAGACCTAGTAAGCACACAGTGTAGAATCCTCAAGACACTGAAACATTCCTACAATGAGGCTTGGCAAGTCTCAAGGGCAGGACGGCCTTCCTGTTGTAGAAGGAAGTAGTAGTCCAATAAAAAAGAAAATAGAACTACAAAAACTGATAGGCCAAAAAAGAGCCATAAAAAAGATAGAGTAGACTACTGAAGGTAAGAAAGAAATAATGTATGGTTATTATTATGCAAGAAGCCCAGAGTTTCCAAATAGAAGATATTTGAAAAAAATAAGAAAGAAATTACAGGGAAGAAAACCACTTGCATGAGAAAAGCTATAAAAAGCTAGATATGTAACTTTGTGTTCATTAATACGAAAGAGCCGTGAAAAACATTATATAGACAGAGAAACTTTGGATCATTTGGGAAAGGAGCAACTAAGGAAGTATGAAAATACAAAGAACAAATCACAGAGATATTTGAAAGATACAAAAAAGAGACACGGACATGGGGAAGAAAGAGACATCTGGTATCATGTCATTTATTTGAAAAGTAGAAAGCCAAACTAATCAATAAAAAAGGCAGCTCCAAAGACAGTTGAAGAAAAATACAGGCAAAGGTACTCAGATATGGAAAATTTCACAATGCAAAAATAGGATCACAAAAGGGAATGTGGAATAGAAGATGAATAAAGTGGAAGTTAAACAAATAGAATCTGAAGTTATGTAATACCTGCAAGTGAAGGATTTAGTGCAGAAAGTTTAACACGGGTTATGTCACAGCATGATGGGATAATAAGTCAAAAACATACAGAGAAACAGGTGGAGCAGGAGACATCTGAAAAAGAAATATGGATATGGGGAACAAAAAACATTTATATGGTGCAATACTTATGCAAAGGAGAAAGCAAAATTAATCAATTCAAAAAGCAGCACTACAGTTATTTGAAGAAAAGTACAGGAAAAGGCATGGCTATGGAAAATTTCACAATACAAAAAAAAAAAAACAATAAGAAAACAAATGGGGAGTGGAAAAGAGAATTAGTAATGTAGAAGTTAAAGAATTAGAAATTCAAGTTATGGATTACCTGTGGAGTAAAACATTAATTGTAGAAAATCTATCTGTAATGTCACATCACGATAGGACAATCAGTTCCCAAATTAAGGAGAAACAGGTGGAACAAAAAACATCTGATCACCTGCCTCATGAAAATTGTTGGAGTTACACAGCCAGGGAAGATGAAGGCAACAGCATCAGCTGATACAGTCAGTACTGAGATGGGCCAATGAGTTCCTATAGGAAATGCAATGGGTGATGCAGGATGCAGCTGAACACAATACGTTACAATGAGATGCTCTGGAACTGTATGTAGAATGCCCACAGGAAACAGGGAACAAATAATGTGCTTTCAGTTTAGAAGAAAATGATTTAAGCAAAGAGGTGCTTGATTTAGCAGAAATGGATAAACATATTAAGATCAAAGAAAGAAAGAAATTACAGAACATCAATAAGACCCAACCAATTTGAAAATACAGTATGCCAAATGAACACAGTAATTAAGACTATTAATAAAAATGTATGTGATATAACAGAAATGAAAAGGCTACATTACTGTGAGTCTATATCAATTTGTCGAAGATTCACTTTGGCGAACCTTTCTTCATCAACCAGAAACCACTGAACATTCAGTTTATGAATGTTCACTTCGAAAAAATATTCACCAGGGGAAAGGAAGCACTTGGTCAATACCACACCAGAACACACACTGCAGTATGCCAAACCCACCCAGCAGGGGGGCTGTGCCCCCATCCCCCTAACTATATATAGCAACTCCGAGATCACACTACAGTGGGGAAAAGGGCAAATTTGTGCTGTTGGCCAACTGCTTCCTTTCCTTACTTAAAGCTTTTGTGGATATGAATGTTTGCTGAACTGAATGTTTAGTGGTTTCAGGTCAATTAAGAAAGGTTGGCAGAAGTGAACCTTCAACAAATTGATATAGCCAAATTACTGTCCAATGAAATTAAAATGATAACATCTTATCACAAAAACACGGGTCAATAAGGGAAAGAAAGGGAAGAAATCAAATGCCATCATGGAAGTATCAAATAGAGAAAAGTATAAAGCAATTTAAAAGAAGTGTCACCATTAGAGCACAGAAGAGGGAACAGATCAACAAAAACACTAATAAAGATAGATCAAGATCTATTGTACCCTACTGCAAATAATAAAGTAAAGATATCAGCACAGGCAGAAAAACTTAGAAGATGTGTAAATAAATACAAAAAAAATGTACAAAATAACCAGTTCATTGATAAGCCAGAAAAGATTTATAGAGAATTGGGAAACAAAGTGAAAAGGACCACCAAAAAAGAAGAAACCGACAGATTTTGGAGAAATATTTATGAAGACGCTGTATCATAACAAAGATGCTGAATGGACAGAAGACGTTAAAGAAACAATAAGAAGTTCAAATGTTAAGGATATGAAATGGAATGAAGTAACGGACAGAGAGACCGAAACAAAATTAAGAAAAGCTCCTAAGTGGAAAACCTCAGGCCCAGATGCAGTATCTAACTTCTGGCTAAAAGTATTAGCATATTTACATGAAGATTTAGCCTTGAGATAGAACTACTTATATGCACATCCCAAACAGACACTAGCCTGGTTAACAACAGGCTGCAAGTTATCCTAAAAACTAATGACCAGTAACTTTCCTTCTGACGACATATAAACTATACACAGGAATTGATGCCAACAGAGTGTATAGTCATTTAGAAGAAAACTCAATCATGGCAATAGACCAAAAGGGTAATATAAGAAAGTCATATGGAACAAATAATCATTTGTTGTTAAATAAAGTGATAATGCAGAATTATAAAAAGGGAAGAATCTAAGTATGGCATGGATAGATTACAAAAAAGCATTTGACAGCATCCCACGTTCATGGATAAAGGAGTGCTTACAGATGTATAAGATACACCCTATATTTATCAATTACACTACAATCAATGACCATGAATCAGTGGCAAACTACTTTGCAACTAAGCCATGATAAAGTATAAATTATTATCCCAGGGATAACATTTCAAAGGAGAATTTTCCAGGGTGACTCTTTGTCACTGCTGCTCTTTTGTAATGCCCTTAACCCATTACGGTGTCATGGTTACAAACAACTAAGTCTATAGACTTCTTATCTTCATTTTGTGGATGATTTAAAACTGTATAGTTCATCAGATGAGGAGCTGAAAGCAAAACTGCAAGTGGTCAAAACTTTCTCAGATGATATAAGAATGTCATTTGGTCTTGATAAAAATGAAAAAAGCAAAATTTAAAGTAGGAAAGCTGCAGCACCGAGAAAATATCAGACTGGGACAAGAATATGATATAAAGAAACTTGAGCAGGAGGGAGTGTATAAATATTTGGGAACTGATGAAGGACTGACAATAAAACATGAGCAAATGCAAACAAAACTCAATAAGGAATATTTTAGAAGATTAAAGCTTATAGTCAAAACAGCCCTGACATCTAGGAAGGAAGCTCAAGCCATAAACCAATTTGATGTTCCTATTCTAACTTACAGTTTTGGGGTGATTGATTGTCCTCAAATGGTATTGGATCAGTTGGACAGGAAAACAAGAAAAATGGTTCACCCTTATCAAATGATATGTAAAAATCAATGTATACCAAGATTATATAGTCCTTGTTCTGAAGGAGGTATGGGCCTCCTCAAAATTGATTACATGCATAGATCTGCAATCATAGGACTGCATACATAACTGCTGGCCTCACCAAATTTAAACATAGTGAATGTTTTAAAAGATGACTTGCCTGCTTAGTTTAGCATAAGTATATTGGTGTCAAGTGGAAATGGAAACCAAACGAGAAACATACAACAATCAGGTATCAACTGAATGCACCAAAAAATATATATATATATATATTAGAAGGATCAGATAAGAAGGAAAAAAGTGTGGAAAAGGCACAAAATATAGCTGTAAGTATAGAAAACTCCTGTAATAACTTCATATCCATCAGGACATGACACAGGAATGGTTAAGGAGAAGAGAATTTAAGCTAAAAGATGAAAGGTTAATATTGGCAGCCCAGGATAATGGACTATGTACACATTGGTTTACAAAGTCCATTGAACATGTGGGAGAAACAAATGCAGGTTCTGTAAAACAGAACTGGAAACAGTTGCACACCTTGTTGCTAGGTGTGGTACACTAATGGCAGGATGCCTGTATACTGAAAGGCATAATAATGAGGCAAGACTGTTGCACTGGGGATTGTGCAAACATTACAGTACAGAAGTAGCTGTGGATTATGAGTTTTAAAACTGGCAAATGCAGTTTGCAGTTGCTTCCAAGTAGTTATTTTTTTTCTTTGGTGCAGCAACATTGGGGATATTTGAGATTAGGTAAAAAATACGCTGATACGCAATCCATGCCTCTGCCACAACTGTTTCCCATCTGCGGACAAAAAGTGATATTTTTCAGCAGCAGAAAATATCTTGTTTATTTTAGGCTTTGCTTTTTTAAAATGTAGCTTATTGAAAGTATTATCTCTTTTTGCAGAATTAACAGATAACCTGATGCATTCTGAGTTTTAAATACTTCATTATCATTGAGCTGAATGTTCCAGTTGTATGTGGATACTGAGTACCCAAACATGTTTTTAAATTTAGTATTAGACACATACTTTTAAGCTAAGAAGAAGGCTGTGATCAGCCTTGTTGGATGAGTTGATTTTTAAGTAACTGATGGAGGAGGGTTGAACCTTGTTTATTAAATAACAGATGAAGGAGGGTTGAACCTACCCAGACTAGAGAAAAGGTGGGGGTGGATAGAATCTTGCAGAAGCTCTGTCATCAAAAGAGATTGTGTAGTCTATTTTGACTTGAAAGATCCTGCTAGAGATGAAATCTTTGAACCAGAAGGTAGCTTTGTTGCTCCCCTTAACAGCACATACAACATTAAAAAGCAGGTTGTGGTTAATAAGGCTAAAAGGGATTGGTGAGTTTGATGAAAACTAATCCTGTAAGTCTTTCTTCTTTTCTCTTCAGCAGATAACTGACATGGCACCTAATTGTATAACAAATTGTGCTGATGTCTGCCAAGAAGTGAAGTTTATAACAGATGAATTTGTCACAGGATGATCTTGAAGGTGTAAATGGGGGGGGGGGGTCATAGGTAGGTTAGGTCTGTGTGGGTACGAAGCGGGTAGAAAAGAGTTAATTAAGGAGGGTGATAAGGAAGGAACTGAGGTATGGCTAAAGGGTGGGTCTTAAGGGTGATTTGTAGGGGAAATTGGTATGAGTAAGCACAGTTTGGTGTGGTCTTGTTGTTACAGCAGGATCACGTCAAGGACGACCTTGTGGTAAGGTAGGACTTGGGTGGTTGCATACATCAGAAGGTAAGCAGTATTCTTATGTAGGTATATAAACATCAGGATAGGAAGGTTTTTTTTTTCTCTCTCTGTGGGGGCTATGGTTTCATCAAATAACGTGGTTGCCACTTCTAGTGTTAATATTTGGTGCAAAGGTAGCTATTATACAGTTACAGAAGTGTTCATGTCTGCGGGAAGCCTTTTCTGGTGATAATCATTGTTATTGCACTTATCTGTGCCTTTGTGCTGAATCTTGGCTGGTTGGGAGTTTAAGAATTGCCTTGAGGTTGTCGGTTGGTGTTTGGTTTACCGAGTGTGGTCTGATCAGTTTGGTTTGTTTGGTGCGGGTTTGGTGGTCTCATGAACTCCTTGGTGGTAGTGGTGCTTTGCAGGTTTTTATGGTGCCATTGAAGGTGTCTGTGCATGAGAGGACCATGACTATATTAAAAAAAAAAAAAAAGTAAAACAGTATAATATGAGGCTGTTCAGGTTAAATTACAGCTAGGTGGCTTTTCTATTGTGTCTGCTGTTTTTTTCTCGTTGGTGCTCATGGCAGTCATAGTTAGGAGCCATTGGGCTGGCCATGAAGGCTTGCATGCACATCTGGTGCTCAGTTACTCTTGGGACTGGTGTGTCTGTGATGCACATCAGTGGAGGGGCTTTTAATGAGTTCATGCAGGCACACAATTCATTCTAATGCATGCACAGTAAAATTGTACTTGTGTAGGGAGGTTTCATGATCTTATTTTACAGGCACTTTTGGATTTGAGTGGGTCACTGCTGCTGCATATTGGGACTGTTGGAGTTGTCTGGGATCGTCCCGCGATAATAATTGAGTATGAAATTAGACTTTAGTGTGAGTAGTGGCAGCCATTGATGTCAGTGTATCTGTAGCATACATTACTTTAGGTGCACGTGCAAAAAAAAAAAAGTAGTCCGTTAAGCAGTTTAGTTTGGAAATGAATAAAGTAAATAGATAACGGGAAAATAGTTCTTCCTGTGCTTTGGGGGTCTTTGGAATCCAGATTTGTTCTCGTTGGTGAGGTAGGGTTGTCCCTGGAGGTCAGAGTGTTTTGCGGTATACTGCATGAGCTGGCAATGCATGTTTCCAGCTTTCTGGCATGTTGGCACATTTGCATCCCTCATTATACAGAACTTTGCAGGCACTCTAGTTGTCACTTCTAGTGCTTTGCTTGTTTCTCATAAAACAGTGCTTTTCCATTAGGTAACAGCACATCCTTGAAGACAGAGTTTAATTAATGATATACCATTAGATCAAGTCTGCATACCCATCAGATGTTGCTTACTACAACAAACCCATTATTCTATTAACATGGCAAGCTTGCAACAGCATTTTGAGCCTTTGTCCCTCTGTTTTTGTCTATGTATGGTTTCTCATGGTAGTTTTACTGACTGGGTAGGTCAGGTGGGCAGTGACTGTTACATTAGATGGGTAGAGTGTGGGTGGCCTTCTAGGCTTTATTTGTTTTATCCCATGACACTATGAGGGTGTTGTCATATTTTGGTGGCTATGTGAGGATAAGGGCCTCTGGCTGGCTTTTGTTTGAAGGTCTGTGTTTTGGCAGGGGGCCGTACAGAGCATCTCGTGATGGGGTTTTAGTTTTTTGCTGTGAGGATGGTTGGTTTAGTTGGCTCGACGTTGGTGGAAGACGGCAGTCAGTGGTGATGTTGCAGTAAATATTTAAGGGGTTTGTTTTGTTGTATTGCTTCTCATTTCAGCAGCTGTAACAGGTTTCTGGGGTTGTGAAATGGCTGCCAGGATCCTCGCTTGGTCATGCATGAGCATAGCATGCTAGAGATAAGGAAGATACAAATATGTATTGTTACTGATTGGTTAGGGCAAATATTTTCAAGCTGTCTCTATTTTGTGTCTTTGTTCCATTTTTGGCAGGTTTTGTGTGGATAGATAGGGCTTAGATGTGAGGAACAGTGCAAGGGGTGGGGGTTAAATGATAGCTCTGCAGTGATCCTTTGGTAGTTGTTACTGGGTTCTCCTTTCCCAGGCTTGGAGAACAATTTAAATGGTGGTTCACTGTGACAAATAAGACAGACATTGGTGTTTAAAGCTCCTCACTTTCAGATAAGGTAAGGTATACCCATTCCTCCTACTTAAAGTTTCCTGTATTTAGGAATGCATAGCCAATTGATCTGTGTCTTAGAATTGTGGTGGCTGAACAAGTTATGCTAATACACAGGTGGTTATGTTCCATTCTTCCCATTTTTCAAATGATTCATACTAATGTATAATTTATTTTATTCCCTGTTATTTTGTACGAGCAATGTTTAGTCCCGATCCTTTCCTCTCTTTTATTGTCGCTTCTCCAGGTTTTTTTTTTTTTTTTGCTTTGAGAGGTTGAGTGGTATGATCTGATACCTTAGAGATGTCTGAATTTGCAGAGATTGTGTGGGAGTGTGAGGGATGGACCACGGATAAGGACGGTCGAGACTTATAGGCTGCAGCAGTGGTTGTTGTGGGTGGCGGGGTGCTTCATGGTATGATTCTTTTCTCTCAGTCGTTTACAGCAAGAAATTTGGACAGAGCTATAAATAATAGGACAAAGGCTAAGAATATGGAAGGCTTCAGCTATAGTGTTCACTGACTTACTAAGTTGTTACAATTATAGGTTTTGCATTACCTTTGATGGGTAGGAGGTCTGCAGCGCAAATGTTGGTCATTGTTTTACCTTCAGTCCTTGAATATTTTTTTTTTTTTACAATAATAGTTTGCATTACTTGTTGAATGGGTTGCTAGTATCTGATGTTTTATTTTGCAGTTCCAGAGTTGTCATGCGTTCATACTTCTCAAACTGTATGGCAGAGAAATTGATAGGTGAAAAGGAATGTGGGCTGATGCAAAGTTCAAGGATCTTTCATCAAGAAGATAACTCCTGGTTCATCCAGAATGTTAAAGCACAACTAACCTTTTGTTTACTGCTACAGTAATTAATTATTAATAATGTTTATGACCTCACTTGATTTATCTGATCTACACACCAATTATGTACTCTCAATGCTCAAACGAGTTCTGTTAATTAACATCATTAGATGGTAGTTTCTTAATAGTTGGTATTTTTACTGGATTAAGTATTGTTTTATTACAAAAAAAAAAAAAAAAAACTTTAAGGAAAGGTGCGGCTGTTGGGTTATACTTGCTTGTTTCTCAGAGGTTTAATTGCCTACCGGTGGGTCAGTGGGGGTTGAGGAACCAGGTGACTCTAGTGGGAAGGAAGGCAGCCAGTGAAGAGCAGATTGGCTGTCCAAGTGAAACGGATGTGGCAATCTAGGTATGTGGTCATGGTGGCTGTTGCTGCCAGTGCAAGCTGATGTAGCTGTAGGTAAGGACATGCTGCTCAGAGTTTTTGTATGCATGTCAGGCTTAGTGTTTTGGGAATAGCTCAGGTATAAGTGGAGACAAATTGTGGTAGAAGTCTAGGTGGAACTGCTGGCTCCATGGAAGATTTCTAGAGCATTAGGAAGGGGGGAGGTTCACATTAGTCCGCATTAGCTGGTGGCCAACGGAAGGAAGTGGGCTGCACAGGGGACATAGGCAGCAGGAGGTTTGGACATTGGAACAGAGCACGGTGAGGTCATAGAAGGGCTTGCACAATGAGATTGCAGACGGGTGAGTACTGAGTTGTCAGCTGTCAGTGGCCTGGAGGGTGTGCATTTGAATGTGCATTCTGAGGGGTTGGAGGTTTCTGTGGTGGAGTAGTCTACTATGAGGTTGTAAGTTATCACCTTACTAGGTGCTTGAGTCCACTTGGTTTGGGAGTAGTAGGGACACCAGCAAGGTTGGGGTATTGCAAGGGGGATCAAACAGGCACAGGTTTGTCTAGCTGCAGGGAGAGTTACAGTAATAGAAGGCTAGGTCACATTTGGGCATGGCTTGATTTGTTACAAACTAGTGATGGTTTCCATGTGAGTAGTTAGTTAGGTTTTGGTGTTTAGGACTGTGTGAAGGGTAGGCAGTATTGCATAGGTACATGTGGGTGTGTGTGATAGGTTGAGGAATTGGTTGTGGTGTTTAAGCAGAGGTATGTATTGGGCAGTTAGTTAGTGGTAGTTTATAGGTGCATCTGTTAACAGTAGGTAAGGTTTGAGTGACATTGCAAGGTCAGGAATAGGCAGGAAATATTTATTTTCAGTGTCCACGTTGAGAGGACTGCTATAAAAGGGGAAAAGATAAAAGGGGCAGTAAATTTAGTTTGGAATTTGGCAGATGCATTACATTGTCATGGGGGGGTTGTTTTGGTTTGCAATTGCAACAGGAGGGTTGGGGCCATATTTTTGGGGAGGGGATCGAGGCTTGTCCATTACAAGAGAAGGATGTCTGGAGGAGGGATGTGGGATTTTGAAGTTGGTTTCCAGTCCACAGACATCATGCCAGCTAAAGTATATTGATATTTGAGTTATCTTTCTACAGTTATTAGTTACAACATCCCCTGTTGGTACCACTTTGTGTTTAAATGAGGGTAATTGATTATGTGGTATTTTTTGGCTTTGGAAGGATTTCATGGGGGTAAGGTGGTGTCAGGGTAAGGTAGGGGAGACAGGGAGATCTAGCAAGGGCAGTTCAGGAGCGGGGTGCGCTTTGACATTGCTTAATGTTAGTAAGAAAATTTGAATGGTGCATGCGGAGAATTAACAGTGTTTTTTCTTTTGTGGGTGGAAGCAGTTAGGGCCTGCAGGAAGTAGAGTTGGAAGGTGATGGATTTGACAGGGTGGTTGTTCTTGTGTTCTGATTATTCTGGTGTCAGGAGATATTCTGGTCATGAGAGTGGTGTGTAACGAGATCATGGAGCAGCTAGGCATGCAGCAATTAGATGCAACGGAATGAATTTTAGGGTGGTTTATAACATTTGTGAGGATGTGTTAGCATGCATCCATCCTTGGCTTTTAAGTTGGTCTGTGATTTTTCCCCAGTTGGTGTGGAGAGGGGCAAGGAATGTGGTAGTGATGGAGAGAGCTCGGAGGTATGATAATTTTACATTGGTGAAATATTTGAAGGAAGTTGAGGTGCATACGATGTGGCATGTGGAGTTTGAAAGCAGGGATCCTGTATGGTACAGGTCAGATGGAGTTCATTTTAATGAATTTGGGATGGATTTTTTTAACCTTAACTGGGTTTGAAGTTAAGATCTATGGAAAGGTGGTATGGTCTGAGGGTGAACAGCCCTTTGAGCTAGTGGGTGGAGAAGAAGATCAGGTTTGACCCTCTTCTGTCCCCCTCAGTAGGATATTTGGAATTGAGATGGTGGTTTGATGGTGGATGACTTGGAATGGAAATGATGATGATATTAAGGTGAGCGGGGACACTGCCTTCATGATTACTAGGATAAGTGGACAAGTGGGGGATGCTGCTTATCCAGGGTGAGCAGGTGTGCTGCCCTTATGTTTACTATCTTATTTGTTGCAATGTTGGATTCTGTGTGCTTCAATAAAATTTGATGTTTGATATTCATTTTCATTACAATAAAGGTTGTCAAATGTCTTGGGTGATTGTGTTTTATTAGGTCCGTGACAAGTGAAGTTTGGAACAGATGAATTTGTCACGGGACGACCTTGGAGGAGTGAATGGGGGGGTGGGAAGTAGGGTGATAGGTAGGTTAGGTCTGTGTGGGTAGGGAGTAGGAAGGAAAGAGTTAATTAAGGTGGGAGCTGAGGGAGAAAGTGAGGTAAGACTTAGGGGAGGGTCTTAACTCATTACATCCGAATGACGCCTCCAGGTGCATATACAGTTACCTCCTACTGCTCCTCTAGGCGTCAAGTATTACTTGTTCATATTGCGTTAATAATTCCAAAATCATGCTACATACAAGGTTTCAGAATATTTTATCTTGAAGCATACATGATGGCAAACACAATTGTATTGATATCTGATCTCTGTCAATGAGTATTTTTTTTAGAATTGTAAGGTGATAACTACATTTTTAAAGGTTCAGGCCACACCCACTAGGAGTGAAAGGTACACACTCAAAAGAGTTGTACTGGAGGAAATTAGTTAAGGGGGCTTTGTAGGGGAAGTTGGTATGAATAAGCACATTTTGGTGTGGTCTTGCTGCCCTCCCAGCCCTCCCATTTTTTTGATGGCTTGAGGGGTGGAGAAGAGGGTCAGCCTTAACCCTCTTCTGTCCCCCTCAGGAGGATATTTGGAATTGAGATGGTGATTTGATGGTGGATGACTTGAAATGGAAATATGGAATTGATGATGATATTAAGGTGAGTGGGGACATTGCCTTCATGATTACTAGGATAAGTGGGCAAGTGGGGGATGCTGCTTATCCAGGGTGAGCGGGTGCGTAGCCCTTATGTTTACTGTCTTATTTGTTGCAATGTTGGATTCTGTGTGCTTCAATAAAATTTGATGCTTGATAGGTTTACCTTTACAAAGTCTAATCACAGTGGTGCGATTGCTCGTATGACCGAATCATAACCACGAAAATGAAAACAGCGACAGTTTTAAATCTTCAAGAATAAGCAAATCGAAAAGCAGATTCACTGATTTTTGAACATTAATGTAAAAAAAAAATCTAATGAAGTGTAAAGCAGGGGGGCAAGCCCTCCTGCACTCCCTATGTGGGGGGCTGCACCCCCACCCCCTACTTTAATATTCTAACTCCGAGATCGCACTACAGTAGGGAAAGGGACCATTGTCCATTCCCCACTATAGTGCAATCTGCCTCAAAATGTTTAATGTGCAATGAGCGAATGTCAGTGTGCATTCGCTCATTACACATTCAAACCTTTTTCTGTTTGGCATTTGCAAACTTTGCAAACTGCCTTTCGGACAATTGTTGTTCGCCCATGTGCAATGCACGCACATGAAGGTAAACCATTTGATATTTATTTTTGTTGCAATAAAGGTCGTCAAATGCCTTGGGTGTTTGTGTTTTATTAGGACCATGACAAAATAGCATTTCTGAATGAAAGAAAAAAGCTCTGGGTAGATAAGCTTTTCAAATATTTTCTCTGTTTTTTTTTAATTTGTCCAAGTCTTTTGGGTTTGTAACATCATGATAATAATGGACCCCATTCCTAGTCAAAGTATGATTAAACATTGTAAAATTAGTATTGTTTCAATTTTGGATGTTAGCCATAACTGCTTTTCACTACATTTGTGCCCCAAACTTACTCCTTCTGCAATTCAGTCAGATTTACATGCAGCAGTAGCATATCTAAATATGACTGAAGATTATTTTTTATGAGATCCATTGCTCCTACTACTATTGGAACAATCTGGGTATCCTTCTTTCACTTCGCCCTCACTTCTGCCTGCAGATCCTTGTAATTTATGACTGTGTCTCTCTGTAGGTAAGACACTGTAATCACTTGGTGGTGCAATTTCAATGATCAATGCTACTTTTGTAGTCTTTCCATGGACGACTATATTTGGTTTTCTCGTATCTATTTTTTGAATTGCTGGTAATGGTTGATCCTGTGTAATATAAACTTCATTTTTCTCTAACGCTTTGTGGCTCATGTTTCCAGTGATTATCACCTGCAAACTAACAGAATAATGAAATATGGGAATGTCTATCTAAATAAGTAAATTAAATGCATCTTTTAAAATTACAGGAAGTATCACTATTTTACTGACTAATTCTGACGTCAAAAGGGAGCATGAATTATAAAATGTAGAGGCATACTGAGTTCTTCAATCTGAAAAATAATATGCCATATGTGAATGCTTGTTATGGACCAAAAGGCAAAAACAGAATAGCCGGATGTAAAACTATTTGACATTGTAGTTCAAAATTCCCAGAAATTATGTTTGGAAACAAACCAGTTTGTCCAGGCATATCTTTATTTAGAGGTTATAGTACGTTAAATGGAGGTGGGGGGCTGTGGGGGAGGCAGGATAAGGTTAAGAAATGAAGGGAGGATTGATTAGACTCTGGAAGGGAAGGGCTAATTTATTAAGGGGAAGTTTAGAGGAAGTGAGCTAGTTTTAGGGCATGATGTAGGTATTTTATGTGACTACAGCTGGGAAGGGAACCTTGTTTAGAGGTGATCTTGCCATGGCAGGGATTACGTCCGTGATGACTGGTAGGTTATTGTGGAGCAAGTAGGCCTCAGGTTAATTGTGGCAGGTATGGTGAAATTGGGTTAATAATTTGATTTTTTTTTTCTCCTTCTTCGTGGTCTAATAAGGGTGTTGAGGGCAGGGTAAGGAATTAGAAATGCTTGGTTTTACAATACTAGTTGTAGGACCAGAAATTTGGAATTTATGTCATCTGTCTGTAAGGAATCTTGGTACTGTTCACGGGCTTTCTTGTGTACTCTGGTGCAGCTGTATGGCAGTTTGGGCAGTTCATTCACTGTCTGTGGTTAAATATCCCTCATTTGTTTAAAGACTAGATCTTAGTTTATTAGGCCCTCCCCTTATAGGAGTTTCTGTGTGCCCTGGCTCCATTTCATTGTTTGAGAGGTGGTAGTATGGTTTCTTCATATCATGGTGTCTAGAGTTCCTTGTTATCATCATTGATGGTGGTGGTGTAAGAGGGAGCTTTACTTGTTGCTGCGATATTCCCCAAAGTGTCACAGGTATTGGCGAGTTGTGAGGTACCCGTATTTGTCATTGGTAATAGTGGTGAGGAGGAGCTTTACTCATGCTGTGATGGCTCACAAGTGAGCCACTAGGTGTTCGTGAATAATGGTCACCAGCCCCGCATGCAAAGTGTGCATTAACTGACATGTTAGCCATGTGCAGATGGTTCGTCTTAGCTTAGCGAGGTACTGGGGTTTGTAACCATACCTCTCAACTGTACAGGTTTTCACAGAATGTTCAGATTGTTGCTTCATATTTTACTCATAAAATTGTGATTTTCTGGCAAATTGTTGACAAATCTTTGAAGACTGAATCAGAAATAATGACAGACATTTGAGATTCAGACTTCATACCCTTGGTAGGTTTTGTTACTTTTGTAAGTTGCCATAGCCTGAAAGTCAGGGAAAGAGGTAATGTTCGGTTCACCCTGTCAAACTCTGAAACTGTACATTCATCAAAGGAGGGGGGATAGAGGAATGCGCTTCATGCTAAACAGTATTATGAGTGCTAGGAAATATGTAATTACAGTTGTAATTCGGAAGTGTTCACGATACAGTGTTATTTGTCAGGTACTGAGGTCATTTGGAGATATTGACTGAGGATGAACTAGTCCTCCATTAAGTCAATGGAAAGTCCATTATGTCTGGCTGTTAAAACATATATCACTGTTATAGCAGCATTAGCAATATGGGTCTTACACCACTGCAAACATACATCTTTCAAAAGCAATGGGCACTTTCCATGTGCTTTGACTGTCACAGGTTCAAGCCTAGCTCTGTAAAAGATAGCAGGAGAGTGAAAAGCTTTTGAGCTGTTTTTTCCCAGTATACAGTGCTTTTTGGCGGGTCCTTTGACATAGTTAGTAGGCTATCTTCAAGTGCTGGGCAGTTAAGTCCCTGTTGGGGAAAGACCTTCACTGATTTTTATTTTATGAAGAAAACTTGTGTTTTTCTGTGATGTTGATTGTATCTATATAGTGGAGGTGGAGCAGAAAATTCATGTTAATGCAAAAAATGTTATTTAATCAACTTTCTAAATGTGTAAGAGCAATATTTAAACCTAGTTTGGGCTTTTGTCCCCCTATTATTTATGCCTTTGTTCAGATTTCTTGGTCTAAGAGGTGGAGAGCTATGTTTCTAACTTATAAAAAAAAAATTATAAAGAAAAATGTGTACACGCAAAAGGAAAATGAGCCTGGAGCAAGCATGCAAGAGCTATTATTGCATCAATGGGCAGAACTGTAAGAGCAATATTTTCATGTTGTCCTTGTCTGAGTTGTGGGCTTATATATCTATATGTATTTTTTTCCCCTTCAGAAGCACTTACAGTCCTCCTTTCTTTTGCATATGGTGGAAGCACAAAATTTGTGATGGAGATGGGTGGCCATCATCTCACAGAAAGCTGGTAGACTGCAGGAAGAGGACTCAGCAGACAATGAATGCTGTTGCGGCAGATGTGTCGGCTGCTGGAGCAGTGTGCAATGAGGTCACAGGTAATGACACATTGTTGGGTGCTCAATTAGGCATGGCAGACTTGGTGCAGTTTGGGAGTAGTGGGGGATAGGAGGCGATGAGGTAAGTCAGGAGCAGGGTGGAGCAGGTGGCATGGATGAAGAGTAGCAGAAGTTTAGTGACAGTGAACAGGTTCATGAGGAAGCTTTTGGTGATGATAAAGGCTTAGGTATGATTATGATTAGTTTGGGGTTGTTCACAGGTGGAGTGAAGTCATAGCAACATGAGGTTGTGAGGGATTTTGGGAGCCATCCTGGTGATTATAAGGCCAGGTGATTGGTTAGTGACACAGGCTTTGGGACAAGGGACAGGGACAGATTTTTCCAACCCCTCAAATTACATCTTCATTAAGGAGAAGATTTGAAGGGGGGAAGTATTTTGATGTCTTTGAATTAATTGATGAAGAAGCGGTTCAGCATTTGGTGGAAATGGAAATTATTTATATTTATTTATTCCAGTTTGGTGACCGGGGAGGTCCACTGGACTTGAGAGCCCATTTTCAGTGGAGGCCCGGGGAGAAAATCTCCACAAAACAAGTTACATAATATATAAAATTACCTCATTACAAAGTTACATAACATATTGAAATAACAAAGAAAAATAATTTACATTGCAGTCAATATGTAGTCTTACAATAACACAGCAGGTAGAATAGTAGAATGAATAGGTATCATTTACTTAGTAACTAAGATATTAAAGAGAAATTATCTAGGAAAGGATGAGAGGCATAGAGCATGAGGCTGGGTGCGGAGATTGGTTGCAATTTATAGTCTAGGTCTTTATGATAGGTTAGAAAGGGAAGGAGGTTAGCCAGGAGAGTAGGAAGAGGGAAGGTTGGGAGGTATGGGCTGAAGAGTGCAGTTACATTTTCTGTGAAGAAACAGGTAGGAGTGAAGTAGTGTTTTAAAGGTGTTTAGCTTGTCACAGGCCCTCAATGTAGAGGGCAGGGCATTCCATTTTTTAGCTAGGGTGAAGTAGAGTAAAAGCTGACCAGCTGGGTGCTTAGGTTTGTTTATGGAAATAAGGTTTTGGTGAGTGGATCTAAGGGGTCTGGGGGGGCTATATGGTAGGAGGATATTAGATAAAGCAGGGCAGCTGGTGGGTTGAAATAGTAACTTGTGGGCTGAGACAATTTGGAGGAAGTCTAGTTGATTGGGGAGTTCAAGCCAGTTTAAAGTTTGTAGGGAGGAGCAGTGATGAGAGAAGGTGTTTGCTTTTGTGGCAAATCTGGAGATTTTATTGTAGCATACTTCTAGTTTGGAGGTAAGGGTGGAAGATAGATTAATAAGCAGAGGAGCACCATATAGAAGAGATGGGAGGAGATATGTAGTGGCCAGGGTATGTCTAGTAGAGGGAGAGAGGAAGTGATTATTCCTGTACAGTAGGCCGAGTTTTATGTGGGTTTTCTTGATGTTAAGTTGGATATGGGTATTGAATTTTAAGTGTTAGTCGATGGTGATCCCCAAGAGTTTGGCAGAGGGAAGAATGTCAATGATAGAGCTGTTGAGGCTGGTAATTTGAAATGAGTTTTTATCAATGGGAGTGGATTTAGAGGGAGTGAATAGGAGGATCTTAGTTTTGTTAGCATTACGTGAGAGGTGGTTCTGGTGCATCCATTTTTCAGTGTTTGAGAAGACAGATTGAGTTAGAGACTTGAGTTCAGTTTGGTTGGAGGCATAGCAGATCAGAGTAGAGTTGTCTGTGTATTGGACAATTTTGGTGTTTAGAATGGCTTTGTGGAAATCATTAATGAAGATGTTAAATAGCAGAGGGCCAAGAATGGAACCTTGGGGAACTCCTGTGGGGGTTGGAAGGAAGGTGGAAGAGGATTGGCCCCATTTCACTGCTTAGGACCTGTCTGAAAGATAGCTGGAGAACCAGGAAAGAGTTTTGGGGAGATGTTAAGGTTAGATAGATGGTTTAGTAGATGGGTGTGAGAGATGGTATCAAAAGCTTTTGATAAATCTAATAGAACAGATGAAACTAAGTTACCAGAATCTCAAGCTGAGCTGATAGAGTGTAAAAAGGAGAGAAGGGCTGTGTTAGTATTGCGTCCAGGGTGGAAGCCATGTCAGGTAGGAGAGAGCAGTTGGTGCTTGGTTAGGAATGGCATGAGCTGTATGTGTATGCATTTTTTGAGAAGTTTAGAGATGGGAGAGAGGATGACTATGGGGTGGAAGTTGGAAAAATTACAGTTTTTGCCACCCTTGTGGAGTGGAAGAATAAAAGCAGAACACCATAGTTTGGGTACATATGACTCGATAGTGATCTATTAATCAGGATGCTGATAGGGAGAGCAATACTGTCAGAGGCAATTTTTAAGAAGGAGGAGGGAATGTTGTCAGCATTGATGCAAGGTTTAAGTTTAGAGAGCAGTTTCTTTATGAGGTAGGTGGATACAGGTTTAAGTTCAAAAATAGAGGGAGTGGGAGGAGAGGGGTGGAAGCTTGGTAGGAGGGGGTAGGGGGATGTTATTGGGGAAGGTTTTGGTTAACTCAGCAATAGAAGAGGTGAAGAAGGTATTAAAATAGTTTGGCAATTTCTTGGTCAGATTTGCTAGTATCAGGACAAGGGTTATTTGTGGTACCAGGCTTGAGATGGGAGTTAATAGAGTTCCAGAATTGTTTGGGGTTCTTTGTGTGATTTATTTGTAAGTGGTTGTAGTAGGATTTTTTGTCTATAATGACTTGTTTTTGGATAGGTTTCACAGCTGTTTGTATTTTAGTAAGGGTTCATGCTGTTTATGATGGAGATAGCTTTTCCAAGATTTGTCTCTTTGTTGCATCATTTTCTTGGTTGCTTTTGTAAGCCAATGGGCTGTTTTGGCTTTAACTCTTTTGGTTCCTGTTGGAGCTAGGGAGTTTAGGACAGAAAGGAATGTAGAGTTGAAGAAGTCAACAGCTTTGTCTAGAGGCAGGGTTTTCTTTGGGTTCCAGTTAGTGAGCTTAAGGGAGTCAGAGAAGGTAGAGGGGTTAAAGTTAGTTAGGTTACGAGTATGTAGGAGCTGGTGGGAGTATGGGGAAGAGGATGTGGCTCTGTGGGTGAAAGCAGGGAGGTGGTCTCCTAATGGGTTGGGCGTGACACCAGATGTAGTGATTTTGTTTGGGTGGGACACTAGGATCCAGTCTAGGATGGAGCCTGGGTGGTTGGTCTTGTTCGGCCTAGTAATGGAGTGAATAAGTTGAGTAAAGTTGAAGAGACTGATTCATAAGGTAGGATTAGGGTCGATGATTTTTTGCCAGTCAATATTTACGTCTCCCATTATGTAAGTTTCGTGTTTAATATTTGAGCAGGTCCAGGAGAGGAAGTCTTCCAAGGTATTGGTGTTATTACCAGGGAGAATGTAAAGGGAGATTATGCAGATATTTTTATGGTCATTTTTTAAGTTTAGCATTCCACTTACTAGTTCAGCTTTATTAAAGGATGGAATAGGATTTGGGAAGGGAGTAATGGATAAATGATTAGAATAAATTAGTGCTACTCCACCACCTCTTTTATTTAGATGGTCAGATCGGAAGCATTGAAATCTGGGGGGGAAGGAATTCTGAGTCGGTTATGTGTGGTTTTAGTCAGGTTTCAGAGATGGCTGCTATGTCAGGTGAGTTATGGTTGAGCCAGACATGAAAGAGTGTAATTTTATTAGTTAAGCTTTGGGCATTGATGTTGACAAAATTGAGGTCTTTATGGATAGGTTTGTTGTTGGAGCTATGTTTTTTTGTTGAGAAGTGTTTAGTCCAAGGTTGGGATGAATGTCGTCTGCTAAGAAGAGGTATGAGAGAAGATTAATAAGTTTTTTAGGATTGTGTTTTGTTAGGAATGGATGGTAGGGTGTGGGTTTAGGTTTGTAGAAATTTGAGGGGATTTGGAAGAGTTTTAATGTTAATAGAGAGGTAGGGTGAATGGGGGCTAGAGAGACAGAGATGTTGTAGAAGTGATTTGAATGGTTGGGGTATGGAGGTGGGGGTGGAGGGTGTATGTGGTGGTTTGTATAAGAGGTGGAATGGTATAGAGGAAGTAGAATGAGGAGTAGGTGTGCTGTAGGGGTAAGGATTGTGGAAGTAAAAGAGGGCATTTGTAATTGAAGTTTGATTTGAGGAGATAGGATTATGGAGGTTAGAGAGAGATAGTAAGGGCAGGTGAATGGGAGGATGAGTATTGAGTAGGGTGTGGTTGGTGGAGAGAGAGGAGTTATGTTGTGACGGGATTGGGTGTTGTAAGAGAGAGGGAGTATGGGATGGCAATAAATGTAAGAGGACTGGGGGCAGGTGAGAATTGGGGGCAGGGTAGGGGAGCGGAGTGAGTCCGCAGGGTGAACGGAGCGGGATAGAGCAACAGGGCAGAAGAGTCCAGATGAAAAAGTATCAGCCTCTGCAGGTAAGAGCTGAGGTAAGTAGGAGAAAGTACAGTAAGGCTGGGTGAAATTTGATAGAGATTGAGCAACACAGGGGAAGAGAAATAAATATAATGTTGGGACAGAGGAGTAAAGTTATGGGATAGTTGGCTTTAGAAGTAGATTAGAGGTGAAGGTGGATAAGAGAGAAAGAAAAAAAAAATTAAAATAGAATAAAAGTAGGCAAAAAGGTGGGATTGTGCTGCCACCTAGTGGAGAGAGGAGAAAAGGCAGGCAGAGAAGGAAAAGGGAAATAAAATAGAGCAAATGGGCAAGTGACTAAGGTAAAGAAAAATTAGAGGTAAAAAGTAATGAGAGGGTAAGTCTCCAGTGGGATACAATGAATGAGATGGGAGGCTGGAGGTCAGTAAGTTAGAAAGGGATCTTTGCTGTCTGCGGTAGGCTGCTGAGTCACACACACTGAGGGACAGGCTAGCAAATAAGGATATTTAGATAATTGAGTTTGTTGTAAGGCTACATACATTTACTGAGAACAAAATAGGTAAGGGATTCCGCACTGAGGTTCTTTTCAGGTAAGCCCCGACTAGTGAGCAGGAAAAGTCCAGGTGGGCCGACTTGGCTTTTTGCAGAATGAAGTCCATGTAATTCGGGAGTTAGAGACCGACCTTCAGGAGAGGAGTGCTGTAGGGGAAAAACAAACAAAAGTAAGTATAGGGAGAAGAGAGGAGGAGGAGGAATGTATGTACTAGGCAGTATAGGAGTTGGAGTAGATATGGAGGAAAAGTGTAATGAACAAAATGAGGAGTAGGACTGGAAGAAGGGTATAGGTGAGGGAGGGTTAAATTAAAGGTAAACGTGATTGAGAACGGGTGTTGAAGAAGAAAGCAAGAGAAAGACAGGGAGAGAGAGCAACACAGACAAATCTTATTATTACCTCTACCAACTAGTACAGTCCAAAGTCAAATGCAGCTATACAATTCAGATGTCTGGTGTGGGGAGCAGAGAAATACAGTAGTACAATAACAAGTTCAGGCAAACTGATACATTTGAAACAAATTATATATGCATTTTACCTCTACACAATGTGTAAAGGATGGCTAGGCAATTTAATGTAAGAGAAGTGTAATTTATACTGTTAAAGCAAAGATATGCCCTAAATCGAGAGTTGGAATAAACGTTAATGTAGGCAGACAGAGTGTGAAAAATCCTTAGCAATCTATCACAAACTTGTAGAATGAACTGGGGAGGCAATATATAACTCTCAGCAATTCAAACAGTGGCTAGGCAATATATAACAATAGCTAATTAAAAGAGGCTAGGCACTGTATAGTTATAATAAGCTAAAATAATAAATACTAGCTGTTAGGTAAAATAAGGTGATAAGGCTCAATAAAGTGCCTCTTAGAGGAGGAAATGTATCAAGAATCTGTGGGTGAAACACATCAGTAGCGTTCTGTGCTACAATGTAGCTAAAGTTGTGGTAAATGGGAGGATTAGCTACAAGAGCGCTTACTCTGTTTGCCTAAAGGGGCGTTCTTGATAGAAGAATAAACCAGATAAACAGGCTCTGGAGTAGCTACAATACCACGCCTTATAGGATGGCATTCTAAGTTAAGAATAGATAAGGAAAAACCTTAGATCTATAGGGAATGGCGTTCAGGGTTGAAAAAAAAATTACTAAGATGACAACCGGCCACAGAATGGTATGCCAAACAGTGTTTGGGGAGCCATTCTTGGTGACCGGAGGGAGAATAATGATGTGTGCTTTGGTGGAAGGCATACCAATTTCATAGATATAATATCATCAGGCTTAGGAGTTAGTTCCTGTAAAGCCTTAGAGGGCAGTCACTATAGGCTAGGGAAAGTAAAATGAAGGCTGTAGTATGAGACTCGCAGAGCTCACAGACTCATTAGGTACAGACTACATGCAGCAGGAATGGTCGCTGATTACATACTTCTTTTGGGCACTAACTCAAGAGAAAATGTAGTCACTACTATGCGCCGAGGGGAAGATAAGATCCCATGCAGCTGCAAAGTACAAAGATAAGCCAAGGGGAGGGTGAAAAGCTGCACCCGTTTGTTTCAGTTGAGCCGATATACTTATCACAGAGTGGTTCAAATGAAATACATTTAAAACAAAGCAGTTTCCAGACTAGAAGTTAGCTCCATCTGTAGAAACACATTTGAGCAAGCAGAGTGTAAACTAGCACTGGAATTCCTTTTCTACAAAAACATCAGCGCATTAGTTTAATGAAAGCGCATTTAAACAGGCAATAACAGACAGTATTCTGAAATAAGCATCGGAGCATTTGCCCAACATAAAACATTTAGTGAATAGCAGGGACATTTTAGGCAGTACTACCTGCTTTGGGGAGGAGGAGACTAGGTAGGCTGTCAATCAGGACATGGGATAATTGAGAGGTAGGCTTTGTGTACTACATGGCAGTTTGGTTTGAGAAGAATGCTTCTTTGGCTTTACCACCTTGGCCTACTTTCTTACGATTTATTTGTGAGTGGGGGTCACTTAGTTGTGGTATGACCAGAGGTTTTGGAAGCAAAAGGCAGTGGATCACTCTCTCCTATGGGAGCTTAGACATATGGACATATGGCTAGCCACTATGTTGGATAGCTTTGGACAGGTAGTAGAGGGGCGAGGGTGGGGGGAGTATGCTGGGCTTTTAATGCGGGGCATTGCTCATAGGTAAGGTGTCAGTTCTTCCACACTTGTACTAAGTGTACAGGAAGTCAGCCGAGGCAGTGCAGTGTGGTTGGCATGAAGATGAATTGGTGACTCCAGATTCACTTTCTACAGATGTGGGTGTTGTACCTTCTTCTATTCAGGAGTTTCAGAATGCCCGGTGCGTTGGCAAGCAACAACATCACAAAATTTCCAGGGCTATGGGGAGGGTTGTCCTTTTGGGGGGCATGCTACTATCAAGGTGCAAGTATTGCTATGTATGCTCCAGCAATTTCCCGATTCCTCCATTAAGGAAGAAATAATGATGGCTTTTCCCAAGCATTTTCTATTAACTCATTACATCTAAGTGACACTTCCACGTGCATCTGCAGTTAACTCCTACTGATGCCTCCAGTCATCAAATATTGCTTGTTCATATTTGTATCAATAATTCCAAAACCATTCTATGTACAAAATTTTAAAAGATTTCATCTTAAAGCTTACACAATGGCAAATACACTTGCATTAATATTTTGACAAATATTAACTGTTGTTTGCATGACATTAATTTATATAGATATAATTTTCACATTTTTCTAAATTTCTCAACAACCAACTAACACAGACAAACCTTTTTAGCCTCATATCAAAGCTCTCAGCTAGATAAACAAAATGCAACTGACAGTATGTGAGTAACTTGAATGGTTGTTGAGATATTGTAAGTTGTTACAAAATATTACAAATGTAATAGTTACTCCCCCAGATTTACGAAGCCCTTTATAGCGTGCAGGATTAGTTTAAGAGCTATTTTCAGCAATATGGCCAATGTTCAATCCAGGAATGAGCTCCCGGGAAGTGTACATGAGCTCTTAGGCTAATCCTGCACAGACTGAGTGCCTGTATGCAAATTACCCTAATTTGTAGGTGAAAAACATGCAAATGAGGGTGATCCAGGAAGCTGGCAGCAGTCAGTGCAGGACGAGTGCAGTGTGCAGAAATGTACTCGTTTAGTAACCAAGTACATTTCTGCAATCTACAAAACGGAGCTATGACAGCATCAAATAAAGGCTGAATATCATTGAAGAAGCATGCTAATGGCCAAGTAGAAGGCCATTGGCATTGCATACTATTAAAAAAAAAAAAAAAAACAACTTTTAATTTTATTTTCACCGATCTCGTCTGGTTAAGCATAGGGCAGCGACACGCAAATGGGATTGGGGGGAAAATAATAAGATAAACCTAAAATAAGCATTCTAACTAAAATCAGTATTTTGGCATGCAAGTCAATGGCAGTCAGAAGACAACCTGGCTAGTGAGTAATGGTTGCTAAGGGGGGAGGCTCAGTGTGGGACATGTAACTATGCATTAGCAGTCAATCCTATGCAAATGAGGGAAGGGTTAGTGAATCCCACATTTTCCCAGGGTGTGAGGCAGGTCCCAAAAGTGTAAGAGTATAAATAGCTGGGTGCAAGACTAGGATATAAGTGACATCACGGGGGTTGTCAGCATACTGTAAGTGTATTGGAGACATGTGGTTCGGGATTGCTCCTAGCTTAGCACAGCTAAGCTAGGGGTGTGTCTAAACCTGCCCAGCACTCACTACAAAGTGTAAGTGGGTGCGTGTGCCATGCACAGGGTTGTACTTGAAGAAAAAGTAAGTTAAACCAGGAAAAAGCATCTCTGTGCACATTTGAGCACTCTGTTTGCACGGCGAGCCCCCAGGCTTAAACAGGGAGGCAATGAGAAGGGAAAATAGCAGTAGGAATGTAATAAAGGAGAACTAGCATAGCTGGCAGGTGAAATGTATCAGAAGCAGCCAATTACACAGGCAGCAGACCAGCCCAGCCCAGCACACCACTATAAGCTATGCAAACACTTTTCCCCCTTGTGTTTCCCAGAAATCCTGCACCACTGGTGTATACAGACAGGGAAATTTTACAAAACGAATGCAAGAGAAAAAAATGTTAGGGGCTGCTTTTGCTATCATAAACCAGCATGTGGATGAGGCTGAGGGTGGTGAGGATGTGAATGCTGCTAGCAACCCACAGTGAGGAGACGGAGAAGATTGTACAGGCCCATGGTAACCTACCAAGGACTACATGAGCTGGAGATAGTGGAGTGCTATAGGGTGGACAGGGACCTCCTACAGCATATTGTTGAGCTGTGCCAGCCACCCCTGACACACAGAACCAATAGAGGGGAACCCATCCCAGTGGATACCAAGGTATGTGTAGGCCTACGAATACTAGCTACAGGTACCTTCCAAAGGCCAACTGGGGATATGATGGGGATCTCACAGGCATCAGCATCCAGGGTACTCCACCAGTTCCTGAATGCCATGTCAGCACATGTCGGTGAGCATCTATATTTCTCCATCACCCATGAGGCATTGGCCAGCTGCATCTCTACCACCAAATAGCAGAATACCCTGAGGTAGTGGGTGCAATAGACTGCACACACATACGCATTAAAGCACCACCAGATGAGCGGGGTTGGGTCTACATCAACCGCAAGGGCTTCCCCTTCATCAACTGCAAGGTCATGTGCGATGTCCAGGGCATAATAATGAATGTGTGTGCTGACTGCCCTGGAAGCTACCACGATTCCCACATCTGGCTTCTGATGCAGCTCTACCAGACATTTGCCAATGGGGACATCTCACATGGTCACCTAGTGGGGAACGCTGGATATGCACTGGAGCCATGGCTGATGACACCCATCAGAAATGCACACACACCCGAACAAGAGCTCTATAATGAGGCACACGCACAAACACAAATCATAATAGAGCGTGTGTTTGGGATGCTGAAGTCACAGTTCCAGTGCCTGGACACATCTGGTGGAGCCTTACAGTACTCCCCAACTACATGTGCCCAAATTGTCCTTGTATGTGCCATGCTACACAATATGATCCCGCGGAAACAGCTGCAGCAGGAACATCATGGGGAAGGGCCACACAGCCCCCCACCAGTGCCAAGGCCTGCACAGGCGCAGAGGGACTCGGAGGAAGTACAACCTGAGCCTGCCACAGTAGGCAGAAGGAGGCATGCCCAGTATGCCCTGGCTTTGGCAAAGAGGCAATGCATAGCACATGCACTGACACAGTAGGGACCCAGGGAATGACACCTGTCTCTGACTCACACATACAGTAAAAGGGATGCCAAACATGACACTACCTATGCTCAACCATGTATCGGGAGTGTACTATGTACATCTGATATAGGCAGTCCTGCAGCATCACCCTCAATACTGGGACACCCACAAGGTAAGTGACTCATACATGCCAGTGAGGGGGATACATACCCAACAACAGTCACAGCCAGCAGGATAGGTGTAGACCAACACAAACAAATGCTGTACAATGGCCTCTGAATGAGCCCCATGGGTAACCCCTACCCCAGCCCTACACAGACAGACTACAGCAGGCCAGCCAGTTGGATGTAAGTTGTGAAGGCTAGGAAGTCAGAAACTAATATGTAGGTAGTTAAAGGTACGATGTGTAGTACACTGGTATACCTCTAGCCAGCATGATAGGCAAGACCACAGACTGAAATGGTGTACCTGACATCCCAGTACAGTCATAGCAACTGTGTAAAAGTGTAAGGTGTGCCTCACCATCCTATGTACACTTATAGTAACAGTCAGGTATGCCCCCCACCCCTGTGTAGAAATGAAGAAACAGACAGGTGCCCCCCCCAACTATGCAGAAATGTAGCAACAGTCAATACCAAATGACCAATGTATACCCTGCAGACACAGCATGCTACCTGTTGGTGTACAACACAAAGGTAAGCACCGCAGTACAAACCACCTGGACTTGATCCACACATGCAATATAGATGGCCATACTCGGCATGCTCACACATTTAGAGGAATGAAGGCAATGACAGTCAACAACATACTGAAAGGCCATACTGGGCATGCTCACACACTTAAACACATGAAGGCCATGTCAGCAAACAACAGTGGACCAGACATATCTGGCAGTTGCAGTTCTTAGTGCAGAAACATGTCAGTGTGCACCACTCCTGCCTTGCACACACAGTGGATAGGAATACAGACATATATGTAAAGACAACACACTATAATAAGCCAAAGGTAGACGGAAATAGATGTGTTGAAGAGGGAGACCATGACAAGGAATCATCTGGGCCTGTCCCACCCAGCACACAGCCAAAGGGCCCCAAACACATGAGGTGCAGGTGTCACTCACTGCAGATACTAGCCACCAGTATCTGTCAGCATGATGGCATGTTGCACGTGCCAGCTGTGCAACATGACTATACAAGGAAGTTGTCACCTAGTAGCTGTATACATGTACCTGTGGCATATGAACCCATGTGTGCCCACATGCAGCATGTCAACCCTACATGAATGGGTTACAGCCCATGCACACACCGCCCTCCCCATATCAGTATCATGACAAGCCTGCTGAGGTCATCCAATGTGAAATACACCTTTGGGGGAGCTGTAGCTCAGTAATCCCCATGGTGCATTCCATAACTGTGTACTGCTGTACTGATAAACTAGTTAGGTGGTAGTCCTAACCCCAGACTTGGCAACAGTGTGAGTGTGTGTATGTGTGCATGTCTCGGTCTCTGCCTGCGTAGAGAGAAATGCTTTCTAGACTACTCATACTCAGTGCAGTTTATATACACAACATTGGCAAGGTTGCTGATGTCACACACCTAGAAATACACCTCTGGGGAAATCATAGCTCAGGTATCTTCATAGTGCATCTTGTAACTGTGTACAGCTGTAGTGTAATTAATTAGGTGCTCTAACCCCAGACCTGGCAATTGTGTGTTAATGTGTGTGTCGGACTGCGTAGAGAGCATTGCATTTTTGGCCACTCACACCCCATACAATACACATACTCGATTTTGGCAAGGCTGCTGATTTCACTCATCTAGAAATACACCTCAGGGGAAATCATAGCCCAGTAATCTCTGTAGTGCGTTGTGTAACTGTGCACTGTTGCAATGTGATTACGTAGGTGTTCTAACCCCAGACCTGGCTTATGTGTGTCTGACTGTGTAGAAAGCAATGCTTTTAAGCCACTCACACCACTTACAATACATATACTCGACTTTGGCAAGGCTGCTGATGTCACTCACCTAGAAATACACCTATGGGGAAATCATAGCACAGTAGTCTCCGTAGTGTGTCCTGTAACTGCGCACTGCTGTAGTGCGATAATGTAGGTAGGTGTTCTAACCCCAGATCTGTGTGAATGTGTGTGTGTCTGACTGCGGGGAGAGCAATGCCTTTTAGGCCACTAACACTCTGTACAATACATATACTCAACTTTGGCAAGGCTGCTGATGTCACTCATCTAGAAATACAGCTCAGGGGAAATCATAACCCAGTAATCTCCTTAACACATCTTGTAACTGTGCACTGCTGTAGTATGATAAAGTAGGTAGGTGTTCTAACCCCAAACCTGGCAAATGTGTGTGTGTGTGTCTAACTGCATAAACAACAATGCTTTTAGGCCACTCACACCCCGTACAATACATATACTTGACTATGGCAAGGCTGCTGATGTCACACACCTAGAAATACACCTCTGGGGAAATCATAGCCCAGTAATCTCTTTAGCGTGTTCTGTAACTGTGCACTGCTGTAGTGCAATAAAGTAGTCAGATAGGTGTTCTAACCCCAGACCTGGCAATTGTGTGAATGCATGGGTGTGTGTCTGACTGTGTAGAAAGCAATGCTTTTTAGGCCACTCACACCCCATACAATACATATACTCCAGTTTGGCAAGGCTGCTAATGACACTCACCTAGAAATACACCTCAGGGGAAATCATAGCCCAGTAATCTCCATAGTGTGTCCTATAAGTGTGTGCTGCTGTAGTGTGATAAAATAGTTAGGTAGGTGTTCTAAGCCCAGTCTTGGCAATTGTGTGTGAATCTGTGTGTCTTTGTCTGTTCATGAAAGGCAATGCTTTTTAGGTCACACACACTCCTTAGAATTCATATACCCAACATTGGCAAGGCTGCTGATGTCACTCACCTAGAAATACACCTCTGGGAAAGTCATAGCCCAGTAATGTCTGTAGCATGGCCTGTAACTGTGTACTGCTGTATTGTGATTTAGAACTGTGGTAGGGTTCCATCACCACCCATGGCAGTTCTGGATGTTTTGTGTGTGTTTCAATGTCTTTGTATGGAGCAATGCATCATAGGCTACTCACTTGCAATGCAATTCCAATGCCCTACATTGCCAATCCTGCTGATGTCATTCATTGTGTAATATTACTTTTGAGAGAAGGTTCCCTGTAATCTCTGTGGTGTGACCTATAACTACTCCATGCTGTAGTGTAATATAGGCCTTGGCAGGGGTTTGTTACCCACATATGACACTTGTGGATGTTTTGTTTGTGTAGTGAGCAATGCATTTTAGGCTAGTCACTCACAGTACAGGTGAAATACCCTACTTTGGTAATCCTGCTGATGTCAGTCACTGTGAAATACATCTTTGGGGAAAAAGTACTCCGGTAATGTTTGTGGCGCATGCTATAACTGCATAGTGCTGTAGTGTAATACACTAATTAAGTAGGGCTTCAACTCCCAAACATGACAGGTGTGTGTAACTCATATCCTGTGTAGAGGTGAGTGTGTTATACCTGTGGCCAATCTAGAGGGGGTTTTGCTCATTACTTTTATGGTGGCCCTACTATGCATCACAATGTCAACCATACAGGGATAACAGATGTAAATTAGCTGGGAGGATGGGGTGCAAAGCCATACTCATACATGTGACATCAAGGCCAGCCAATACAAATTAGCAACCCGACTATTACCCAGAGTACACACTCAACCCATGTGTCATATGCACACACATGCCTAGGCAACAGCCAATATGTGGTTGGTACACTGCATATTGGCCATTGATTGTAACTATGCAGTGATAGCAGTGGGCTACAGAGGGCATGTCACCCTGTCTGCCTGTCCAATATGCACATAAATGCAGACAGTGCACCTCCACCACATGACTCAAGGACATGCCTGACAACATGCCAATGTGACATCAGG